>NC_044016.1:5499285-5799761 GCF_900496995.4 Aquila chrysaetos chrysaetos
AGGTTCTTGGTGGGAAAATGCCTACGGCACAGAAAATACTGTTTGCACAGCCCCAGGGGCAGGATAACCTGCGGGGAAAGCCCTCGGTGTGGAGCCCTGCAGCTTTACGTCCTTAGTGGGGTCATTGATCTCAGGTGTGGTGGGGAAACCGGGTGTCAGACTGCTGGAGGTAACTCCTAAAAATCTTTGCTGCGAAGGGAGAAATGCTGGTGGGGAGGCAGGAGGGAACAGGGGCAGGGAAATAAGTGATTCATGCCTCACTTGCCTAAAAAACGCATCCCTCCCCTCTGGTCCTGGTCAGTCCAGGGCAAAACCATCACTAGATTTTTGCGGACATTGTCGGTCTGGGGCTGGGTGAGTTGAAGAGCAGCCCAGGATAGCTTCAGGCACCACTGTGTTTCTTCCTGTGTTCCCGGTGTCCTTTTCCTAATTTTAACTGTGCTTTTCTTCCCTGTGCAAC
Organism: Aquila chrysaetos chrysaetos; assembly: GCF_900496995.4. Classification (NCBI taxonomy): domain Eukaryota; kingdom Metazoa; phylum Chordata; class Aves; order Accipitriformes; family Accipitridae; genus Aquila; species Aquila chrysaetos. The sequence goes on from NC_044016.1 coordinate 5,499,746, forward strand.
AGCCTCCCTGAATCAGTGGGAAATATTTAACTTCCCAAGGACTCGGGAGAAACCAACAAACTGACTGCCTCCCCAGGGCTGCCAAATGCCTGCACTGAGCAGATGAGACAGACGTGCTGCTGCTAAAAAAAAATCAAAAAATAAAAAATAAAAAGTAAAGTAGCAAGGCAGGCATTCGTCCTCTGCATTCAAAACCACTATGGCCCCTTCACATCAAAAATAAGATGATAAAGAGTAAAAAGCAAAGCTGAAATTTGAGAAATTAAACCAACTGTCATGAAGTCTTTTTATTTGCTTTTGCCTTTTATATTTGCTTTGTTGTCTTCTCGCTTCTATTTGCTTTTTGCTTTTTATTTGCTTTTGCCTTTTTATCTACAGGAGAAAAAAATTACATATGGAAATGATGCAAGAAGTTATGTCATTTGGATCCCTAAATCGCTCCGAGCCATTAAGAATAATCTCTTCCTTTCACATATATTCGGTAGCTGATGTTAACCAATTAACAGATGCAAAAGGGTTTGCAGGGGGTTATGTATTTGTAGCTACAAACCAATTTACTACTCCTCAGTCTCTCAGAATATTTCTGACTCATTGGTAAACTCACCTCAGTTAAGTTCAGTCGAAAGCGAGGAGTTAAAAGCAAAAATTATGATTTGGTGGAGAACGGGGTCTGTGGCACAAAGCTACAGTCAAGACCAGTGCTCAGACTCGGCGGTCTGGGGAAAGTGGGGTCTGGGTGTCCATGATCTCACAAATTCATGGGGGCAGAAACCCATTTCCTGGCAAAACTGAGCTCTTTGCCAGGCAGGGCTGGTCTCCCTTCTCCTACCTATCTTCTTCGTTCACGCTATATCCTTTCCATGCTGGAATAACTGGAAAAGAGCCTGCCACAGCATCGCGCGCTGGGGTACTGGCTTGGGGCAGAGGTCCACTACGGGCTTTCCTCACCCTCATCTACAAATGGTGTTTCCCAGGTGACCTGGCCCCCGAGGCGGAGGAGGACCTCACTTTGACGCTGGACACCTTCCTTCACATTCAGCAGCTCAGGAAGGAGAGACTGAGAGCTTTCTGCAGCCGATCAGGCAAAGTCACCTCTCCGCCCAGCAGCTGGGAGGAGAGAGCCCGCCTGCTCTTGAGTTTGAGGGTAAGCACCAAGCTGGACCTCCTTTACTGCCAAGTGCCATCGACAGGGATGGAGGAATGGCAGCAGCTTTTGGAGAAGCTAGAGGAGAATGAAAATGTGACGCTCCCGGTGCCGCTTCCCTACCCTCGGCAGCACGCTCCAGAGACACAGCTGAGTAAGTTCAACCTGACGGAGATAGAGGCCATGTTAGGGTCTTACACCAAAGTGCTGTTTGTCAGGGACCCTTTCCAGAGGCTGATCTCCACATTCATGCAAGGCATGGGCAGCAGCCCTTCCTTCAGCAGCTTTGTTCAGGACGTTTTAGACAGCGGGCAGCCCAACGCCCCCATGGCTTGGAATCCGCTCGTCAGCCTCTGCCAGCCCTGTCTCGTCCAGTATGACTATGTGGTGATGTTTGGCTTCCTCAGGCAGGAGCTGGGTCATCTGCTGCGGCGAGCCGGGCTGCCGGTGGACAGCCACCTCCCCAAGTTCACGGACACCCAAGTGCGGTGGACCTACAGCTGGTTATCAGAACAGATGTTCAGCGAGCTGTCCCTCCAACAGAAGAAGCAACTGTCTCATTTCTACCGCTGGGACCTTGCCGCTTTCTCATTTTCTGGCAGTTTGCTATCAGACCTCCTCAGCACCCCAGAGACCTGGTAGAAATATCCTGGCTAAAGGGACTGTTTTGGAGAGCGTTAATCCAAATACAAGTACTTCGAGATGCCAGCTCGGTCATAGGCAGATCCTTGCTCCACAGCTGCATGCAGTGCACTTGTCCATGTCACAGCTCCAAAAGACACGTCAGAGAGCCGAGACGGACCACTGCCAGGGACATGGTATCAAGGCTCTTCACGTAGTTGAATTGCGTTTAAATACGGCAAGAGCAGGCACTATCAGTAGACCCGTGGCTTTGGGGCTTGGAAAACGGCATGAACTGAACTGTGATGGGGTAAGCAGCTCTCAGCAAACCTAGCGTTTTGGGGTAGGGTGGGCTGGACCTGCTACAAACCACAGCAGCATCGGCACACGCTCTGCCTGCACTGCCATTTCATATTCTGGGCTCCCTTTTGGGCCAAGAGGTTTGGCAACAACTTCTTCATGACAAATGTCCCCGCGCAGAACAAGCAGCACTCCCAAAGGAACATGTCACCTGGAGTCTGTCTACTCTGCACAAGTAGGTGGGATATGGCACAGGGTGGCACACCCTTCTGGGGAACCACTGGTGATATTCCCAATCCTTTCATGCTCAGGGAAGGCCAGGAGGGGCCAGGCCCATCATTTGGTCTTACCTGTTCTGTGAGAACCATTCCTGTTTTATGACCTCACATCTGCTGCGTGTTTAGGCTCACGAGGGCCCCGGGGACACGACAGGATGCTTGCTGCGTTTGCAAGTTTTGAGTGAGGTTTCCCCCTCTACAGGGCTGACTCAAACGGGCCAAGCCTAGCTTTCAGCTCTACTCACTAGCAATGAGACAGGGATATGGCAGTCTGGACCAGGTACCAGTCACGCCACGCAGACAGCCAGACTTCCACCTTGTCTCAGAAAGCTGGTGGGCCCCGTGGAGGTGGCTAGAAGCATCAGGATGCATCACTGTGCTGCTGTGGAAAACACAATGCTGCTACTGTAAGCTCCTCTTGGCAGAGAAGTGCAAGGACCAGCTCTGCTTTCTGTCGGACTTGGCTGCCAGCGTGGCTGGGTGGAGGCCCAGGCTCTCCAGCTGGCTCACCTGCTGCATCCAGCTGGGTGGCCTTGGAGCAATCACCTGCCCTCTCCCAGCCTTGGCCACTGGGCTGATCTGCCTCGCAGCCTCTGGGAAGGGTCCATCCTTGCCAAACACTAAGGATGAGCTGAAGCTGTCCAGCTTTGAAATCGTGAACAGACTTTTACCATGCCATACTAGTTTCCAGAATATTTTTTAGCTTTATTTTGCAATGTTGTGACATTCACAGAGAATTCCGCATACATTCATGTGACAAAGACACCGATTTGACAATGCTCATTAAAAAACAACAGTGAAACATGTTGATTAGAACTGACTTAAAACAATTACAGAAAACTTGGCCTCCCTCTCTCAGTGAGGGACATGCGATTAATAGCGTTAAGACATCACATCAGATGGCCTCCGTTCACCCTCCCACAAACTATTCAGCTACAGCAATTATTACTTAAGTGCTGTTATTGTGCGTAATACTTTACAGTCTAGCAAGATGGCGTAGTTCCTCTTCTGAGGATACAGTTCTGGAAGGAGAGAAGCGGCAAATTTCCAGTTATATGTAACATTGGAGTCATGCATTCATGCTGTATTTCGCTGAAAAGTACTAGGAAAGGAACATTTTTCTTTTTGTAAGTAGCTTTCCCTTCAGCAATTGCAAGCTGAAATCCCATGCAGCGAGATGTGCGTGAAAAGATCTGATGCAGCACCTAGCAGAGAACAGTGCTGTGCACTCACAAGAGAGCTGTTCTCAGACAGCTTTGTAGTGCAGACCGCATATTAAGTCAGCCTGTCCTATAGCAGCACCATCCCTTCCTGCCAGCCCTCTACAGCAGGTCCCACTCTTTCCCTAAGATGCCTGGCACTTAGTTCCATGGGAAAGCAATGTATGAAATGTAAAGACACTGAGAGGCGAAATGAAAATCTCAGCTTCACGTTCCTTAGGGTCCCTGTCTCACCAGCAGCCCAACCAGGTATTACAATGATCTCTCTGTAAATTCCTGTTAGTCTCCAAGCTTCCCTTTTTCCTATACACTCAAAACCAGTTTCTGTGATTCCTTTGCAACCCTGATTTTATCCCATTGCCCCCTCCCCGCAGGTGTTTGGTATCATTTACATTCAATTCCAGTGCACCCCAAAAGGAAGGTCTTTCCTCCTTCCGTCAGCTAGTGGCTGTGGAAGGGTAATAAGAGGGCCCTGAGCTGGGGTGGGCTTGAGGGCAAGGACTGGTGCCTGGGAAACAGCAGCTCATTGATGCTGCAGCAAAAATGGCTCCACAGGCTAAGGTCTGCACGGAACTACCCTGCCCTGACCATTGCATGTACACATAACTTGACAAATACACTTCAAATGAGTGCACAAAGTGAATAATGAGAGAGACTTGATACATCTAATTTAAAAAATTTCACCTGACCAGGCAGTCACTGTGGCTATGTGAGACATCACAAACCCATTCTGAAATGATGAAAAACATGCTCCCAGAACCATGGGGGATAAAGAGCACTTACTCATCCTGCTAGTGACATACCCTCACAGGGAACAGGTCTCTTGTGAATGCTGGTGGCTTTCCCCCAAGACGATGCTGGAAGCTCCTCGACATCACGCACTCTGCCTGTAGCTCCCCATGTTCTGCGTTAACACACATTACATTCCCTTTGTACTTCTTCACGGCCTGGTCTGAATGAGCATGTCCAGCAATCCCATGAGGTGGATGCCACAGAAACACTGCCAACACCAATCTACCTTACAGACTTTGTATTTTGCATCCCTTCCTGGACATCCAAGAACATGAATACACAGGCTCCGATAGTTGTTTTTGCACACAAACGATCACGTTTTCTTCTCTAAGAGGTTTTTTACATATTGCCAACTTTCAGGAGAAAACAAAAACGTGTTCTTGCCCAGTACCTCAGAGCTTAAGAAACATCAATATCATATTTCAATTAATAAAGCAATTACATAGCAAGCCCAGCAGGCACAAAATACTTTCTGCAATTCACATATATAAATGCCCTTCTTCTAGACTGTAGAACCATAATATTTTAAGCTGAGAAATAAATCTACACATTTCCAAGCTATATATCCTGGAGTGTTTAAAAAAAATATTTCAAACTGTGCGTACATTGTTAAGTCCTAAGATGGAGACCAATTTTAAGCAGTTTGTATGTGAGCAAAATTTTATATAAGGCAATGGAGTTACATCCTCTTGCACCATGTTTTTTTGATGGCCCTAGGAGTGCAAAAATAGAAAAAGGACATTTTCATAAAGCTGTGGGCCAGAGAAACGGATAAAGTTTGCACATGATGAGCAGGTACAGTACATGGCTGACATCATCTAGAGATAACATGATGCTACAGTGTTAAATCTGACAGTGACAAAACCTGTGAAGAGGGATGCCCAGCATTAAATCCAACATGAAAAATGCATTCAACCCAGAAGGCACGAGGTCATCACATAGTCAGCACATTTTTCAGACAAGCAGTCCCTGTAGCAAAACATACCCATTCTTTTACATTCAGCAAAACTAAGAGTTGTCTTGAAAAGAAGGCAAGGCCATAGCATGACAGCAAGCGATTGACCCTAGAGGGCACCCAGAGCCAACTAATCCCCAGCTGTGTCCATCCTCCTGTTCCTTGCCTGGGCTGGTATAAATTGCCTTGGGAACAACAACGAGTAACTTTCTCTGTTACTCCAAGGTCTTTGATGTCCTTTCCTATTTAAAAGATGGGGAAAGATGTGGAGGTATGGGGCAGGAAAAGGCTGGGTCAAATGAAGAAGCATCTTGCTGGAAGTCCTCTTGGTATCTCTAGTTTTTATCTTTAAACAGAGAAGACAAGGTAGCACATGAACTAAGAATTCATTAAAGCCCCGGTGCAGACAAAGCAATTCTCATTTAACAGGATAAATCAGCTATTGGTCACATTTTAGGGTTTTCCTCTGAACCACTTTTGTTACAGAGGTAAGACCACTTTTGTTACAGAGGTAAGACCATCTTCGTTAGCTAACATCAAAACTCCTCCTCATCTTCCTCTAGTGTATATCTGGCTTTGTGTGCAGAGGGGACACAACAGGGTCCAGCCCTCAGTGCCTCTCATGCCTTCCCCCATCTCAGCTAGAGGACTGTTTGTCTGGGTTCAATGCATTTAAGTCCTTCTTGGCATAGCATCACAAGGTGATCTGTCTTTTCCCCATAGTAGAAAAAAAAGAAACAACCACCCTGCCATTTCACATTGGCTGGTAAATAAGCATGTCTCCCATCCTCACAGCAATTTTAAATGAAACCTGTAAGATTTTTCAATTACATCTGGATAACATCACCTGCCACTTACTCTTCATTTGAATTTACATCACAGCTATAATCTGGCAGCAATTACCTCTCCTAGAGAAAACAATGATTGGACAATTAAATGTGAAAGCTCCATGAATCAGTGGATGAACCACATGAACACAGATTTGCCCCCCCAGTATAGTCCTACTGCCTTGTGGTCCCTCTGGTGTAAGATCAGTTTTCATGAGGAGAGTTTGCTCCTCAAACTTCCCTTTTACACACGCACAGACCATGGCTTAAAGGTCCCTGGCTCAGCAGAAGGGCACTGTAAAAAGAAAAAAAATTAGGTTAGCAACAAATGAGGGTCCTGGCCTGCCCCACAGTGCTCCCTTTGAGGTAGGTGACTTTGTACCATTGAAGACCTGAGCTCATATCCCAGTCTTTCAAAACACAGAGATGTCTATCTCATGGCACTTCTGTTAGAGGCTGTGCCTGGCTCTAGCTGAAGGCCTGATGGTCAACAGTTTGTGCAAATTGTCAAAACCGTTTCCAAGTCCTTCTCCCCAGAAAGTGATGCAGGTGTTAGGTGAGAAGGACTAAGATATCCAGGTTTTGCTGTTAACCACAGCGGGGTTCAAGCTGACAAAAGCCTGGAGGATGCCCGCATGGACAGACAGCTGTGTTTTCTGGGTCACACAGGAATCAGCAGGACTCTGTGCAGCGACCCACTCCTACACAGCCCTGTCACAACACTGTAACAGAGGAGGAGCCCATGAAGAGACAGTGACTGGGTTAGCTCCTGCACTCCTTCAGATCAAGTCCACAGTGTCTAAGGAGGATCCTGTGGTCATAACATTCAGGAGAAGTGAGCATTTTCAGTAACACTTTCCTATCCCTCCCTCCCTGAGGGACACCACTAAATCACAGAGTGGACCTGCAAGATATGTTAGTGGTGGTCATCCCCTAAGAGATGATAGTTGGAGCATCGGGACAAAAAGTCAGTGCCTTTGTCCTACAGACAGCAGTTGGAGGATGGAGGAATGAACTGCAACTTCATTGATACTGTATCGCAGTCCTAGCAATGCTGCTCTGTGGATTTGTCTCTCATTTGGTGGCATGTTAAATGAAGGATAACACCCATGAAATAAAACCCATCTGCTTAAGCAGGGCCACAGCCTCCCTATCCTGCCCTAATCCCAGACCTGGGCCACTGTGACCAGCACACACACTCCATGTGGAGTAGGCTGGCTAGGGAGCAGACTATGAAACCAGAAGCTGTTACCATTTTGGTGAAGATGTCCACACAAGCATTGCGGATCCTCTCTGGGGTGGCAGGGCTGTCTAGCCTGAACAGTTCAGTCAGGCCGGAGTCCCTCCTTGCTGAGTAGATGGCATCTTTAATGGCATAAAACACTGAGGCAGACAGGAACAGAGGCGGCTCTCCCACAGCCTAGACAGAGCACAAGCAAGAGTGAGGCTGCAGCCCAAAACAGTTCTGGCCCTGGAAAGACTAGAGGCTAACAGAAAGATAAGCAAGCCCTATCTGACTATCAGGAATTGTTCACATTCTTCTATTGCTTCTTTGTAACTTCTCAGTCTCTCAGATGTAATCAGGAAGGAAAGGCCAAGCCAAAACAGCCCCTTGCCTTCCAGATGTGAACCTCAGAGTCTACCAAATGTGATCAGTGAGGAAACACAAAGCTAAAACAGCCTCCAGTCTGCCAGGTGTTATCAGTGAGGAGAGACTGAGCTAAAACAACCCCCAGTCCATTTAAAGAAGAGACAGTAAGAAAACACAAGCTTTCTGACACAGCAAGGCTGTTATGAAGGAAAAAGGGACTAACCCATTCCCACTACCCTTTGGATGGTGCTAAAATTGCAGCAAAGGGAATTCAGATAAGGCAGTGGTGAGTTGTCTGGGCAGAGAGCATGATGCTCCATCACTAGAGGTCCTTGCAAACCAGCAGGAATGCCTCCCTCAGGGATTACACAAGTATTATCTAGTACTGAGGTCCCTGTCAGCACCTTTTTTCTTAATTCTGTCATCAGCACTAACCACCAAAAAAGTTCTGCTCATTTATGAAGACGTTCCTGTGGATAAAGGGGAAATGGGAAACTGTGAGGAGGCAGGCCAGGCATATACAGATAAGGATGCTGGGTGGCCTCTCTAAATGCTCTGTTGAACTGTAAGTAAAGCAAATTCACTGATACTGTAACATCCAGCCCTGCTCTGTGCAGCCCTCACTAACTGCAGAGAACAGCACTGACTGCAGTGGAAACAGCTGAAGGACACGTAGATTACTAACAGACCTTTAAGGGTGACATGAGCATTGTGAAACAGTAAAGAAAGCAAAAACATGAAAACTCAGACACAAGATCTTGGTATATCAGATCTGGAGAAAAGATACTGCTGAAACGTTATCCACAGCGGTGGTTCTGGCGCCAGGGAAGGGAACCAGGGAGCTGACATGCAGGGGGATGCTGGCAGCCTCTGTTACAGCAGAACTGGCAGAGCAAAGCCACTTCAGTTCTCTCTGATGAACAATCAGGGTGGCAACGTTCAGGTTATTTCAATTCTTCCTAACTATAAAGGATGGTATACATATTTCTGGTAAGGAATGGGAAAACATCCTGACCCCAGAATAAAGCCAGCATAATGATATTAACTATTTAGACACATGCATTGTTACTTTATCACAGTCTGCTTCAAAGAATTATAGAGCAGGAAGAGGCCTGCAGATCTTGCAGGTATACCTTGGATGAATAAACTGCCTTGCTGTTTGGACAGTCACGGAGAAGCGACACATAGAATTCTGTTGGGATGTCTCCAAATGCTGGGATTTTGTACATCCCAGGCCCTCGAGTGTACAAATTTCCTTCAGGAGAATAGCGCAGCTCCTCCATGGTGAAGAGCCCAAGGCCTTGGACAAACGCTCCTTCTATCTACAAACATCCAAACAAGGTTACATTATTTTTTTTTGTTGTTGTTCTTCCCTGCACAAGAACAAACAACGATGATTTCCACCAGAGTTTTCAGCCCTCCCCTCCTGACTGATTTCCCACTTTTCATCTCTAAACCCTTGTCCCTTCTGCTGAGTACAGCTTGGCACCTTTGCACAATTCCTGTGTTCCCATATAGATGTGGCTGCATTTCCCTGGCAGGTGAAGCAATTTACAAATACATGCAAACAGGTATGCTGTAAATGTAGGACAAGAATTTTCTGATGAAGCAAGGAAAAAAAAAAAAAAAATCAATGCCAAAAATATTGATTCCTTCACAGGCAGATTAACACTGAATGAATTGTACTTGCTGATAATTCAAAGGACAAGAAAACTAAAAGGTCTAAAGATGACATATCTGAAGACAAACTATTTTACGCTTTCTATTTCTGTATAAATACTTTCCTAAGTACTGCATATTCTCAGGTCACCAGCACAGACACCTGCAAAAACACTCCCACATCCATTCAAGTACTAAAGACTTCTTTGCATAGTTTTTCTACTGTAAATTTTAGGAGAATAAATAAATAAATAAAAAGAAGGGGAGCAGCTATGAGAGGAGGATGTGCCTGAACAACCCCACATGTAGAAGCTCTGGTCTCTGTGCCCACAGAGAGATCTGACAGGCAGACCAGTCTAAAGATTTGGCACAAATTTGCATTAACTCAGCTCTATGTACTTGTGTTCCTGCAGTCTTACAACATCCTTTCTCTCCTGTCCCCAGATCCTCTGCAGCAATTCATGGAAGGACACAGGAAATTGACATCTCTTTGACAGGCTCCGTATAGCCCTTCTCTTTACTCCCAGACTCAAACTGACAGGCTGCGAAGACAGAAAGGCTCCTTCTGCCCTTGGCCACTTCCAAAAAAAGTCTCTTTCAGAAAAAATGTCACTTTCAAAGAAGTTTCATTTTAACTATAGCAGAGCTCTGCATCTCGTGCTTTCCTGTAAACCCCAAAACCTACGGCAGTTTCACTGGAGTTACATCTAGAGTTAGCAGGGAGCTAAGATGGCTAGACGAGCATGTACAAATGTTTAACAATTCATGTCTTGGTATATCAAACAACACTGTGTTTATTACCTTTATTTGCTGAGAGGTATCACTGTGATTATAACTGCACAAAATATGGAAGTAAGCTTGTCCCTGCCCAAGGAATTTGCAAGCTAAGTGACTGGTCCAACTTCCTATTAAGATCCCTACATGCCAGTAGCTGAAGGACAGAATCTATCACGCTAAATCTATTCACAGAAGAATTTTCAGTGAATTAAATGGGACTTGATTTTGACAGACCGGAGTATAAAAATCAGGTGTGGGATTTAGTCTCGCATGCCACATTGCAGAAACTAAGCCTGGGATGAGGTTACTCCATCATATTAGTATTATCTGGATTCATTAGTCAGGCAAGGCAGATATTGAAAAGCATCAGTGTGGTGATAACTGGAGAATATCCTGCAGTCTTAATATCCAAGGCAAAAAAAAACCCCAACAGGATATTTCCCTACATAATTCTGTGCCTATTGCATAATTAAGTGCGGGTCAAACTGGTTTTCATAGCTAGCCTCAAATGCCTCACTGGATACCCGAGTTTAAAATGCTCTGTTTGCAAAGGCACAACCTGGAAAGGGATAATGGCTCACCTAGAAAAGCCTGAGAGTAGTGTGATCACTTTAACACGGTGGAAATAGCAACACTATTTCACTTACCTGTCCTATATCTATGGCTGGGTTCAGACTGGTACCAACATCCATAACAATGTCTGTGCGAATGTTCTAAAAGGCAGAAATAAAGAATAAATCGGTACAGAACATTGAAACTGGTCTTTTATGAGGAGGAGTAATGTATTCAACCACTACCCAAATGTAACCAACCACTACCCACACTTGGCCAGTGTTCAACAATCCATCTCAGCTCAACTCTTCATACTGACTTTTAATCCAAGTTCATCCCTAAAGCAAATCAAAGGAATTCACTGCCGTTTTCCCCAGAGATCCAATGGACCAATTTATATTAGTTCCAAGCTGCTAGCATCAGTGCTCTGTACCTGAGCATAACCAACTAGGTCAGATGTTGATGAAATCTTTTCCTTTTTTCTTTCTAAAAGTCTTCAGTGCTATTTTTTAATGATTAACTCAATTCCAGTATGTTTCTGTTCTTTCGTCCTAACACAGTACTGCTATCTCTTACTTAAGCAAATCCAGTAACTTTTGCAATCATTCATTAAGCCCCCTAATATCCCTGCAGGGTAGATAATTATCATTTTATTATACTTTACGGATTATTGCACTGTGGAACAGAGGAGTTAAGAAATTTACTGAAGGTCACACCAGACCAATGACAGAGCTAGGAACAGGCTGACACCCAGTATTTGTTGTAACTCCCTGTGAGTGTTTCAGTTCACCTAAACATAGAGGGCTATTTCACTGCTGACCCCCTCACCTTGTGGTCACCTGTCAGGCAATCTATCTCAACCTCAGAGCAAGCAACGCCATAACTGAAGTAGCAGAATGGTTTTCCTTCATTCTTTTCAAAGTCGTAGCCAAGGTCAGGAATTCTTGATACAAAGAAAAACAAAACCACATTTCATTCCATGAACAGTCAAAATTAACACAAACATGTGTCAACTTATCGAAATCCTTATTCAATTTTGTTTCATCCCTTCCATCAAGCCCTTGCAGAAATGAAAAGTGTAAACAACTATAAATAGAAATCTGCTAAAGCTGCTCTATATTCCAAAACCTGACTGAAACTATCAAACTATTTTAGCCACCTTTATTTTCCCATGAATCTCAGGGCTTGTGATGACTATTATGAACTCATTCCCACCAAACCAGTAGCAAATCTTTTGCTTTTAGAGTGCAGTTGAACATTTCTTGGAGGTCATTAAATTTCAGAGCATAATCAAGTTGAACCAGAAACTGGATTAAGCTAAGAACAGATTTTAAGCAAAGTTCATAGCAAACTTTGTGTCTGGCTACTTACACTTTTATCTGGAAACTGGTTTATTAAAATACTGACAGTCACTTGGTCAAAAGAAAAACACATTTCAGAGATGCAACAGAAATGAGGTCATATTGTATTTTAGTCCTAAACAGGCTCTTCTCAACACTGTGTTTAGTTTTTTATGTCAACCCCTCTGCCTCAGAGGTGATGGATCTCTGTTTTCCTCCAGCAGTAAAGCTGACTAAGAAAAGTGCCTCATTTCAGAACTGCACAGGAACCAGCAAGAGTTTAAAGTGGGACAATGAAATTGAAAACACTGATATCTGCTCACACCACAACAGACAGAATACTGCTGCAGCCAATTGCCATAAGTAGCTTTGTCCTCAAGGACAACCACTGCCCCCTTTTTCCCTGCATGATAGTTCTAGTGCAACACTAAGTCACAAGGCTGACACAGAACAGAGCCCCAGGCAAAACCCTGATTTCATTTATGCCTCTTCAGACCTAGGTCAGCTAGAGTGAAGTTAGATCTACTTCAGATTTACATGAGATCTGAACTTGGGCCCAAGAGCTGTGCTCCATCAGGAACCGATTCTCCCCAACCAGGAAAGTGTTAACCTCAGCTTAACATTTCTAGGTAGGAAAGGGAATGCAGCCCTAAGTTAGAGCAGTGACAGGGGGATAGGGGCTGTAAATCCTCCCAGAATTTCCCTGGATGCAATCAAGCTGTGCCTCTGCAGTGTGAATATTCACTTACCTATAAAACCCCGTGGCCGACAGGCTAACACAGTTCTCATAGGCGGCTTTAATCTGGCAAAGTGAACAAGAGTTGGAAAACAGCAATTGACCACCCAGTCTCTGCAAAATAGCTACCCCAAACACATTTCCAGGAGACCATGAATAGAAGGTGTCCAGTGACACATAGCTGTCATGCTACCCAGCACCAGCAGTGCCAAGGGAAACATCATGATGCAGCTGCTTCCCCAAATAGCTCTGTCAGCAGCTACCAAGGGCAGAACTTGCCCATTGGCAGGGGGATAAGACTTGCTCTGTTTGTTCGGCTCTCAGCTACAGGTTATGCTTTCAACCTCAGACAAAGGTTAAACTGACAGTCACCTTGACTTCAGTGAGGCCAAGGGAAATCCTATCCTGACTTCCAAATCACAAAGTCAAAGCTCCTTCCATGAAGAGAAGAGCTTGGATCTGAAAATGGCCTGAGAGCCTTACAGCACACCAATCTCTTATTATTGAGGGTTCAGAGATATTGCAGCCAAGGAGCACTACAGGAGGTGGATGGCAGCTCAACAAAGAGTCATCTTTGTCACAGAATCCCTTCACTACAAATCAGGTTTCTTCTTGTCCTAGAACGTAGCCTGACTAGAGAGATATATGTAACCACTCAAGACTTTTATTTGGTCAAGTTTGTCATAGGTAGGCTGCAGGATCAGGAGAAATCTCAGTATTAAAGTCATAACTGATGTTTTGGGGATGACCTCTTGCAAGCTTTGGTTACTTCCCTTGCCAGCTTTCTGTTTCACTGTCTTTGCTCAAATCTTTGCTAGTGAGATGCAGAAGACCTGGAGGATATACCTGCGTACAGGGTCTGCTAATTAAAACAATCTCTGACAATGTCCACTTGTCTCCCAACAGATAACAAACAGCTTACCCAGTCTTCCCAGGATCCTTTGGGATTAGACTGTTTGATTGGCTCAAGTCTTTTTAAGATAGTCTGACACGCATTCTATAAACAAAGAGAGAGAGAAGCAATATTTTAAGATTTGAAAAGTCAGCTTATAGTATTAAAAGCCCTATAAGAGTTTCAAAGAACCTTCTGTTTAAATCAATATTGCCTTTAAGACTTTGGCATATCATAAAAAGGAACAAAGTTCACCTAACAGATGTCTTGCTGTATAGGAAGAAATCTTGACTGAAAAGGATTTTCAGCCATCGCTGTGCTGATGGCAGAATGGAATCTCAAATACAGAACAGAACTTTTCAGATCATGACACAAAATATCAGAAGTCCACCCATTTAGACAGTAACTTTATCTGTACCAAGTCATAGCAGGACAGCTTAGCATATCTAGCAAGATGATCCTATAACACTGAAAAAAATATTCTTGCCAAAATTCAACCTACTCAGAGAAGCCGTGCAGAGAATAAAAACAGCCTGATGATTTTACTTTACAGGTTACACTTCCCCTTTTCTTTAAACCTGAGAATGACCGGTACTAAATTCCTCTTTTCAATAGAGAAGTCACACACCCTGCAAATATATGCATTGGTAACTCCACCATGTCAGAGATAGTCATGACCATGCCATTGCTACAGAAGCCTGTTTGCTCTGATTGTATCAACACTTAAAGGTGTTTGGTTCTGCAGCACAGCCCACAAACCATCTGCTATTAATGTTTGCAGCACAATATATTTGTTACAGATAAGGATTAATTACTAAGAAACTATCTATTTAAATGAATGCTTTGTTGTGTTCATTTTGAGTAATCACAAACACTCCATTTTAGAACTACAAAAGGACTGAAGGAGAGCTTTGAACAACTTGGAAAAAAAAATACAGTCATTCATCATCTAACACCACCAGTAGTTATAACAGGTAAGGAAGTTATGAGGTATCCTTAGCCTGGAATTGCCTTTTGATGGTTATGTTTTCCTTAAGCAATAGATAAATACACATTAACCTTTCATGTTCCAGAGTCCTAGCTTATAACCCACTAGTTTAAATAACTCAGTTTCCGTACATGGACAGCCATTCCATTGATGTCTGCACTGACAGATGCAGCTGTCGGGGAGGTATTTGGGACAGTGTTTGTGCTCGTTTCACTGATGTAAATTTTGGAAGTGGGTATTCCCAGTGACCTGCTAGCAACCTGTGGAGCAAAGGTAAACAATTGGTAAGCAGCTCTTCTTATACATTAGCATTATCATTCATTGCTTACACTGCTAGGACTCACACTGCAACCTCTACCCTCTCCTGTTCTAAGTTTCATTTTTCTTGAAGACTCAGTTGATTCAGTGACTGAGAGCTAGCCAGAACAATAAGTTTGCACTTCACAGGCTGAATGTGTGCTTACACTTACACTTTTGCCACAATGACAGACATTCACTTCACTATTATGAGACTAAACTCTTCTCTCAACAATTATAAGAATCAGAGGATAAAGAGCCCTATTAGATTTCCCTTTCATTTCCCTGCCAAAGCAGTGTTGCTCCATTAGGCCTTTTTAACTACAAAGCATTAGCGTATGCAGATAAATGTTTACAATACAACTAATTTTTGTATAAAATATATGTAAACTGTAGTTTTATGAGATGAAATGAAATTGCCAGAGAAGCTAGATTATAAGCATAACCTGCATTATCTACATAATAAGAGTTAAGATGATAAAGAATCTAATTCTCATACTCAATTGTGATAATACCCTGGAAATCTAGCACTGCTGCTGAAACGATTAAGAGGAATTAGTCATGATTTGTTACCCTATGCATGCACATAGAGGAAGTGTCAAGCTGTCTGAGGCAATAATATGGAGTGAGTGTAATTTTCCTGAAACAATGTCTCATTCAGTTAAGTCCAAACTCATTGTTACCTGAATCATTTTGGTGTGAAGTCCTTGACCCATCTCAGTCCCCCCATGTGTAAGTAACACAGAGCCATCTGTATACACATGGACCAGAGCTCCAGCCTATAAAAGGGAACATTAATCCAAGAGTCATCATAAATGAACTAGTAAAGTACTTAGCATATTTCAGTTACAGACTATGGAGAGAATTAATTTAGAACTACACCAATGTTGTTCTTTGGTGTAATTAAAGCCACTAGTTCACACTTGAGGTGAGTTTGGTTTAGTCTCACCAACTCACTAGAAGTTCCAATGACATAACAAACCTCAGTCAGTATTTTCAGTTCAGAAAGCGGGTCACGTAACCCAAAACTGCCCTTGTGAAACAGAGATGCACCCTTCACCTAAACTTGCTAACACCACTGACAGTCCATCAAGTCAGGTCAAACACAGGAACAGTGTTTTGACTGTTGAGGAAGAGGGCATAGGCAGGGAAATTAACATAACACAATACCACGGAAACATAGCTGCATTGTGGTCTCTTTTGGACAGTATAAACTGGTAACTGTTGCGTTGCTCATTTTAGTTTGAAAAATGTGTGCTCTTTGTTAACTAATTTACTACTTCTTTGAAAAGCTCCAGTTTGGTACAAATGGAGGAGGGCCTAGGGGAGGCAGCATAAACCTAGCTTCTCTACTGAAAAGATGCATGACACTTACAGACCTGGTTCAGAAATGGGATAGTGAAACTGATGCCAAATTTGGTAGGAATGATGCACATCCCTCTCTTCTTCCAGCGATTCTGCCTGCAAGGAAAGAACATTATTCATATACTCACAAGCCTTTCATCACAACTCAATACTATGCTTCCCTCTGACAGCTTGGGTATCAAAGCAGAAATGAAATACCTGAATGCAATATATACTGAGTTAATCAGTAATTTTTATGAAAGATTGGCTTTGTTTATGGGTCCCAACAATAAGAAATCAGAAATGAAGATGCTCCCCCAGGTATTATAGAAGCAATTGTCTGAACTATTAACTATTCAGTTGTATATACAAGCCAACTAAAAAACTACAAGGCAGTGGAAAGCCTAAACAAATTGCCTTGATAGCCAAAGCCTAGCTGTACTTAACAGACCCCCCTCCTTTGCTACATTTCCCTTACAAAATCATGTCATGCTAGGTCTGATTCCTGCCTTATTTAAGCTACCAGCTCTCTGATAGAGGTTTCTTCCCACAGTAAGCATGAAGGAATTTCAAAAAGAGACGTTTTTAGAAGTCTCTCTGCAAATATAAGGTCTGACTTCACATCACTCAAGTTGCTAATAGAACTTCAGAAGTTAGTAGGCAACAGGTGCACCCAGTAATAAGACAGCTCCAGAACACCTACTTGTTGAATTCTTCAATTAGTTTCTTCCTGGCGTGATAGCTAGAGCTTGACAAACATTCATCCCAGCATCTTCGTAGAGTAAATCCCTCCAGCTTTTGGTTAAAATGAGTCAGGTCTCCTTCATTATAAAGATTGAGCTTCCGCACCTTCCCAAAGAAACATATAAAGGACATGCCAAGTTTAATGCTTCAGACTAGGTCTTTTTAATGGATGACATCAAAAGCATGTCGGTTCCTAGTTTTACTCCTCTGCTCACTCTACAGAACAATATAATTAACAGACATACATCTGTTTACGGGAAAATTGGGACTAAGACATTAAGGCTGGGAATATTCAAGAGAGATTGGGACTTAAGCACATTGTTAGTAAGATTAAGGTACCTGCTGCCTTTGGACTTTTTTTTCAGTATCTATCCTTAAAGCAGGTGTTACATAATTGAGGCTACTGAGGGAATTTAATGGAGCAGAAGATAATCTATGCTATAATGTGGCTGTCATACAGAAAGTTTGAGATCCTGCTAAGGGCTTAGCAGAAATGAAGCAAAAGTTCTCATGCTTAATTATTTTCTGTTGTTGTGTGCAGTTCTCAGAGCTTGTTCAAAGGCAGCACTGCCCTGAAATGTGTCAGTGGATCTGTACCTCCTCAGGTGGCAGGCCACACTTCTGAGCAAGGTCGCTCATCCAGCACTCAGCGATCATCATTCCTTGGGGCCCTCCAAAGCCACGGAAGGCTGTGTTAGAAGGTAAATTTGTCTTGCAAACAATGCCCACGCTGCTGACATTCGGGATGTTGTAGGAGTTATCCAAATGTAACAGGGCTCTGTCTATAACCTGGTGAAGTGAAGGAATGGGGTGGACACATTTTACACGAATCACATGTCAGACTTCTTACTAGCTGCCAAAGCTGGCAGCTGGCTGGAAAGCTCTGAAGCTAATTTACAACAACCAGCACTTTCTCTTGCACCCTGCAGTACTGCAGTCAACACAGGTAGATGAGCACCGAGGTGCAGCCAGTACTCCCTCCCATTTGCAATGGAGTGTCAAGTGGTAACCTCCTGAAGGACAGGACAATAAGCACACTTCTCTGTTGACACTTATGACCCCAGGACAGATTGAGCTTCAAAGTCCTTTGTTGGCCCTAGGCTCATGCTGAGCCAAACTGCTACTAAATGCCATTACCCACCTGGAAGAACCAGAACCTTCTTTTAATTATACTGAGTAATCTGTTACTGGAAAAGAAGTCTTGCTGGTATCAAGGGGACAACTATATGAAACAAAGATTTTCAACAGTAAACTGCAAGATTTGAGATCTTTGTCCACTAACTGTCCAAACTGGGAAAGGGCCAGAGCTTCCTTCTGGCTTGTGTTTCCAGATTTCCCCTCCAGCAGCAGCACCGAGGGGAGATTATGCACATCCCAACCTTATTTCAACATGGAGCGCTTTCCAGTCCCCTGATTCAGACACAGTCAAAAAGACAATTCACATAGATGTACTCTCAACAGGGCCCTTAGTTTATGCAAAGACACTTGCCTGCCATTCTGCTCTGCACAGCACCAACCAATTGCTATAGCATTGAATGTGGCTCTGGTAGAGAGCTCTTGCAGTTCTCTCCTACCAAAATGGATTCATTTTTGCAGAAAATTATCAAAGACTTAGTGGGCTACAGAAAGGGAGCTAGAATAAACATGATTGACACTAAGGCTATTGGGTTGGTCACTCACATGACAGAAAAGGAGAGTTTTTTACTCATCAGCACAAAAATTCTTGGAGACAAACTCAGAACTCAGGCCCGTTCTTTTCCTTAGTGCTTGTGAACCAAGTGTTAGATTTAGCCGGTCCTTAACAAGCTTGTTGATTTAGACACTCTGCTCTGATCAGCCTATTGACTTGGATGTTTCTTATTCCAAGGAATAGCTTTCCCCAAAGCTGGAGAACTATCAGTCATCTTGCATTGTGCAACAAGTTTCCCATCACAGCCCTCTGTAATGCAAAGCAAACTTTCTTGACCCTTTTGCCTAATCCAAGTTATTACAGCATTACTAAGAATTATGCGGCACATGCCAAGGCAGGTCAGTTGGCTCAGAGAGCAGTTGTAGAAGCTCCAAAAACCCATCAAGGTCTGTTTTCAGTCATAATGTAACTGTGCTACAGCCATTATCATAGACTGGTTTGGGTTGGAAAGGACCTGAAAGATCACCTAGTTCCAAACCCCCCGCCATGGGCAGGGACACCTTCCACTAGATCAGGTTGCTCAAAGCCCCATCCAGCCTGGCCTTGAACACTTCCAGGGATGGGGCATCCACAACCTCTCTGGGCAACCTGTTCCAGTGCCTCACCACCCTCACAGTGAAGAACTTCTTCCTTACATCTAATCTAAATCTACCCTCTTTCAGTTTAAAGCCATGAAGTTTCAGTTCAAAGTCATGTCAGAGAGCAGGATGTGCAAGCAATGCTGTAGACAACAAATCTCTGAAGTCAGAGCAAAAGGTTGCACAGGGAAATGTCTTCCGTCTAGTTAGCCATCAGAAAATTTTACTTACACCGTAAGAAAGGTCTACAGAGTTGCCCCCATTGCTGTAGTATGACACCTCCAGACTCTTGACTTTCCCATTCTTCATGAAACCAACCTGTCAAGAGAGTCTCATCAGTAATCGGGTTTCTACGAAATGTTCTGGTTTGTGCTTCTCTCCAAAAACAGAATGGACCTCATATAGGCAAAAGGCTGACTGTCCTCTGCTGCAGCACAGGCAGCAACTGAGGAAGCTTCCCAGTAAAGGATCCATGTATGCATTTTAATCTTGCTCCAGAGAGCTCTTCTAAAATAAGTGCTGGCCACTTGTCACAGTCACACCTTCCTTAACAGGTTTTTGCTTTGAAAAACAGAAGCAGTTGGATGGAGATTGAAGAGGAAAGGAAGGTAACAAAACAAACAATAATAAGATACTGTAAACAAATGGGGAAGCATCTAAGAGCAATGTGATTGTCAACAGGGACAGTCTTGCTTGCAAGGAAGAGGGAAGTATTTATGCTGAGGTCACAAGAAGGGAACCATCTTAGCCAAAAGAATTTCTGCAGGACTTTAGCAGGAAAAATGCTATAACCCAGCTGACCTGATCCAGGGGAGATCAGCAGAGAAACAACGAGAGCAGCAATTTTTTTCACAGAATCTTACTACTCTCTGATGTTTCAGGTGACAAAACTGAGACAACATGCATTCAGTTCATATGTATACATACCTTGTACCTCCCCAGGAAGGGATGTCTCCCACCACTTATCAGCATGTCCTCATCTCGATCCAGCATGCACCTTACTGGGCGGCCAGTTCTGTTAAAGGATACATTTATCAGGCAAAGCCTGAAACGCACGATACAGTTCCTACAGAGCAAGACTCCTCTTTTTGGTGAAGATTGTCTTTCCAGAGTGGCAATGAGGAGTTAGGGGTAAACTGCTTGGTTTATATATCTTCCTCTTAAGAAATGGCAAGATTGAGTAAAAAAAAAATTAAGACCTTAGAAGTTGGGACCTGTTCATGAAAAATCTTGCAGAGACTCCTATATTAAAAACAAGTATAGTTTCTCACAGAGACAGATGCTCGTAACTGAGCAATCACTGCTTTCCAGACTATTTCTCAAGGCACACTCTTGGCTTTGCAAGAGAGAATGCCATAGGAATCATATAATAATGCTAAGTAAAGTACTAACTAGCCTTCAATTTGACCTTGGTTTTTATTTGTTTATTTATTATCCAAGGAGAAAAACAAGGAGAGGAGGAGTTGCTCTTCATTTTCTAACAATTCTGCCTTCCCAGTGCCTCTCTTCAGGTTGTAAAAATATCTAGGGGATGCCGTAGATGTTATTTTGTAACCTCTGGAATATAAAACAGTGATTTGGCTGGCAGAGATAAAGGAAAGAAAAAAAATGCCCATGTATTACTGATTAATTAGAGAAAGCAGGTGGTTTGCTCAGAACAGGAAAAATAAAGCTGATTTAAGTACAGGAGCTTCATTTTTGCTGTTCTCTTCCAAAGGTATTTTATCAAATTGCTGCTGTGTTGCAAGATCCATCTAGAATTGCCAACAGGGTGCATCCTCACCTACAAGGGCAGTGTTACATGCAGTGCACAAATGTCACCTCAGGGGCCACGTTCACTCACAACCACAGAAACTCGCACAGTTAAAGATGACTCCATATCAAAACTCCAGAAACCAGAAGCACATTTCCAATCTATGCTTCACAAATGGTTAGTCTAGGTTCATTCCCTGAGCTTTTAGGGGTTTGAAAATATGGGTTCCTGTTCAGTGGTCTGCCACCCTTCCTAGGGAAAAATCCAAAGAGTGAGTTTGCAGAAGCACAGAGAAACAGTGGTGCAAGGCTGGTGTAGTAGAGTTTTGAGCAAGGAAGAGACTCTCATACCTCTATTATACAAAACAAGAAGCATGGCTAGTGCTGGATTTTGAAAGGGTTTGGGGTGAAGTGAAGGGAAGAGGCAGATAATTTGAGATATAAGAGTTTTCAGAGATCACCAAAGGAACAGCAGAGTAAGGTTTTTTTCCCCCCTTTTCTATTAAAAGCTGACATTCCCGCATAAGCTTAGCCCCTCTGAGCAGGTTCAATTCCTCCTACGAGCTAAGAACCCATTAGACACCTCCTTTGGGAAATCCCAGGCTTGCTATAAGCTGTACAGTAACTAGACATGAAGAGTCTTAAAAGTGCTCCAGTGCAAATGGTGCTCCAGAAAGAGGTAGGCTGGGACAGTCTAAAAGGAAAAAGCCCTGTTCCCCACACCCAAACTTACTTGAAAGCTGCAACAGCCACTGCAGTTGTCAAAATAGTATTCCTAGTCTCTTTTCCTCCAAATCCTCCTCCCATTCTTTTCACTCGAACAACAACCCGATTTGAAGGGACTCCCAATGCATTAGCAGCAAACTCCTAAAGAAAAAAACAGCATAACATGTACAGAGCTGAGCTGGTGTTAGAACTAGATACCAACACATTGTCTTTCTGCAACCATTGCAACAGTGCAAATACTGTTACGTTGCACGTCCTATTGATCCTGCAAGTGGAACCAATAAGTCTGGTATTTCATCTCTGAAGAGGCAAGACACACAGTGCTTCAGCAGACAGCACCAGATTCAGGAAGAGATGGACACGAGATGAGGTTACCAAGACACAGGTCTCATTTAGCACAGGGTTTGATGTCCATATCACTCTGTCCATTCTCCTCACTCTGAGATCTTTGGACAGTCTTGGTGAGTTAGTACACAGGCCAAAGACATCCCATAGTGTCAGTAGCCTATCTCACAAGATGGCAGAGTTGGTATATATAGTCAGTGTTTACACCACCTCTCTTTCTGACATTTCGTTCAACAGCCATGTCTACTGACCAGCTGGCACCCTCTCCAGAAATGGTTAAGCATGTAAACCCTGGTTGACAAAGATGTGCTGCCAACAGAACCATCTCTGTCACCTGGAAGCAGATTCAGGACACCAATAGGATAGTTATGGACTTTAGATCCCATACGAAACTCTAAGCCTATGTGGGTTTTTTATTCAAGACAAGATAGGACCAACTGTAAAACAACCATTTATCTAGTCTGAAACTGAGAAACAAATGCCTTTTAGGTATCAGGTCAATGAGACAGTACCTGGGTCTTCATTAGGTTTTGTGTCGACACAAAGAGTTCCATCTCACCATCTTCCCCCTTTGGCACAGCCACAGTACAGTTTGTTTCCAGATAGAAATGCTCCTGCCCACCAAGGTACATCTCTCCTAGAAAATTGAAAGAAATGCCCCAAAGACAGGGTGTCCCTGGTGTTATAAAGTGTCTCCCATCATATGCTGCTTGCAAGCTACTGCCCTTTTGACATGTGTTAAATGGCAGCCCTTTGCACTGCCCAGCTCTGGATATCCCTAGCTCTAAAATTGACACTTCTGGTTCAACATTTAAAAACAAAACAAAACAAAACAGACACGCCCCCCCTCCCTTCTAGAAATCCTCAGTCCAAAACACAAGTGGCTAGCATTTAAAAAATAAGCCTCCACACCATGCCATTGACCCAGCATCCCTTAAGATGCAGTGGTTGGTGCCTTTCAGACTGCCCTGATAACACCACTGAGATGAAGGATAAAAATAAATCAAGTATAGCCTAGCTGAGCAGATCAAATACAAGGTTACAGACTTTGAAACAGGGCAACAAAAATAGAAACCCAAAATGCCTTAAGAAGATCTAACTGGGAATCAACTCTCTGTCACCGCATGTGGCTCTTTCCCGGGACACCTTATCTGGCAGTGCTGAGGGTACAATTTCCAGTCATGCTACACACTATTAAATGTCAGAATCAGCTTCCTTTCTCCATCATGGCACTGGTCTATTCAGCTGCCATGAAAAGTAATATTCAGAGCATTTCTCAAAATCCTGTTCCTCTCTTCCTTTTATTCAATTCAATTTTATTCAATTCAACAAAATAGCTGCCTTCATTAGGTACATCAGTGAGAAATGCATATTTGCATGAGACAACGCCTACTCTGGTATGTAGCAGGGGCCTTTCTCTTGTCTCCTTGAGGGGGTTGTCCTGGCATTCACACAGTATTGCAGCCTTTTAAATAACCTATTCTTCTAGCTCAGAACAATTTCTGCCTTGCCTGGCACAGTGTTTTCATTTTTTATAGTACGCTATAAGAAACATTCAACAACAGCTTATGGCACCTTTGAAGCGCCAGCACCAATCGCTGACTGCAGAGGAAAGTCTCAGCAATGCATACCAAAATACAACAAATGACAGACCTGGAAACGGGTGTTTCAGTTAAATAACTCCCCCCTTCCCCCACAGGGAAGTAAGGGGGGCATGCTTCTCTGTGATCTTCGAGAATAATCCCTTCACACCAGGCTTTGTGTCTGTAACTGATTTAACTTCCCTCTCGGATCTGTAAGAGGGATACAACACCCTTTTATCCATAAATACATAGTTCTCCAAAGGTCTGATGTTTGAGACTCTTCCTCTCAGGAGCTATTGATAGGTGATACATACACCAAGCAATGACATGGGTCTGACAGTATTCCAGTTCACAGCTCTGGCATCCTCCCCTCCTAACTCATAGAGGTTTTAAACAATTGTTGATAACTGCTATGTTTATCCACGTCTCTACAACCTGCTTGGAAGACTTCAACTGAATGAAACCAAGCAGCACACCAAAACAAACCCATACTCAAAGACAGACCAACAATCAGCATTGAGAAAATGTTACAGGGCAGTGCCATGTTCTTCATGATACCTACAGCCACCAGTGTTGGTGGATCAGATTTTCAGATACATATATGTCCCATTTTCATAAGATAGAGTCATATACCAGGTTAAAGGAAAGTGACTGTCTACAAGATTCAGACCAGACTATGTCTGGACAGGGAAGAGCTCCTATATGGATACATTTCAGGAAAAAAAATCACTTTATAGAATATTTGCTTGAGAATAATGTGTCCTTATATTGGAAGAAAGTTTTACATTTACAGGGGCACAGCTGGGAGCATCCAAGTCCATTTGAAACTGAAATTAAATCTTTCATAAGCTATTTGTATACAAAGTTAGTTGAAACCTAATATGAAATTAATTTAGCCCCGCAAGCCTTCCTTTCATGAGTTCAGTATCATATGCATAAAAAGGAGGCTGATAGCTTGACTTTTGTCACAAACTATCCTATTTTAAAAGAAGTATTAATGCTTATTCTCACCTTCCAAAATGTGATCAGATTCTTCAAAGCCTTTCTTCACGTCTCCCTTATTAATCCTCTTTATAGACTTAAGAAAGGATCGTTTCTCAATAGCTTCCTAGGACACATAATGACACAACGAAATTTTTGTGGAAGCAGAATGAAAACAAAGCTTCCTCTGACTGGAGGAGAAATATCCAAGATAAAAAGCACAAGAACTTATCAGACACTAACTACAGTAATAGCCAAGTGACTTGACTTAAAGCAGTACAAAATAATTTTTGGCAACACAGCAATTTCACAATAAACACCATAATTGGACAATCTTAGATTGCTCCTTGTGACCCATATTACATTATGGACCCAGAACCTCAAGGACTGTAGCCACCAGAGCTGACTTACAACTTGTGTTGACTATAGTTTGTGGCCCAGAAGGGGCAAAAAGGAAAAAAAAAAAAAAAAAAAAAAAAACAGAAAAATAAAAGAGGCAGAAGGAGAAAACTGAATCTCTCAGATGGGATGAGGTCTTCTGCAGAAATAGTTCACTTCTGACCTAATATACAATAATCTTTCTTGGGGAAGTTTTACAAACGCATTTCACTTTTGCCAAAACTGAAGCTTTCCATAATGGGAAAAAAATCACAGAATGATCAAACAACAACAACAAAATCAGCACATTTTTGGCTCCACTCTCATCTTCCCTCATTGAATAAACAGCTAGAAACTTCAGAAAAGAAAAAGTTCTCGCACGTTGTTTGTGAACCCACAAATCATACAAACAAATCAAAACCTCTGTCCACAGATGACAGTACCAATATCTGTACTAGACAATGCACAGGCTCTTTGTATTTGCATGAATACAATTCACATTACAAAACACATGGTATGAAATAGTTACCATTAAAAAATTAATTAGAATCCCATGGTTCTAATTTGTCCCCAATAAGAATAGCTTCATACAGTTTTTTCTCATTTCTAGATGTGAATGCTGTATTAGATACTATCATTTGCTTTTACTGTCATGTAAGGAAATCTTGTCAACAAGCCTTCTAGTTAAAAAAAAAAGCATGAAATTATCACAAATTGTTGACATTAATTTATTCATCTTTGAGAAAAGCCACTTAACGGCTGTGTCCATACAGTCAGTGGAAATGTTCACAGTGGAGAATGAACTACTGAAAATTAATTTAATCAGCTTCGAAACTAGACAAGCAGTCTACAGAAATCTCAGAGAAGCAGTGCAGTGACAGAGCTAGGAGAGACATTTTCACCCCCTATTGTTGAGTGTTATAAATCAGCGAATGAAGAATGAATACCAATGAAGCCAGCAGGGTCATACCAGAGAATATTGAAAGCAAGCGCCTGTGGGTAAGAATGTAACTGACAGTAACCTTGTTAATTTAAACAAATTTGTGCTGAGCACAATATATCTACCAGAGTTTGGTTTATTTGTTTTAGCTTTAAATAACACAGAACAAGTTAATGTACTCCCAATCAGTACCACAAACGTGTGTCCTCTTTATATTTAAATATACAAATTATTCCTTCTATCCATATCCTGCTCCATCCACAATGACTAACAAAACATGTGGCTAAATAACCACATATGTGACAATAGAAGTTAACTACACATCAGGGGGTCCCAAGCTAACTGCAGAAGCAGATCTGAGCCATCTTACCTGAATTGTGACAATAGGTTTGAGCTCTTCATACTTAATCTTCACAGCTTTAGCCGCTCTTCTGGAATGTTCTTGTGTGTCTGCAAGAGCTGCACCGATGATATGACCAACACAAGTGACCTACAGGCAAGATTAGGACCCACCATCATTTGGTGTGTATATATGCAGTAACTGAGAGGCTCATCATAATTCTCTTAATCTATTCCTTTCATGCAGTTTTTCATCTGTTTGTTCAGACTGGTCTATTTAAAATCAGTCAAGGGAAAATGATCACAATCAACTTTGGACAGTAACTGAGCGAGTGAGTCTGTCCCAGTGGTCTGCAGCTTAGAGGAGAATAGTGCAGATAACACAGAAGAGAGGGGCATGGGACAAAGGGACTCAGGCCTTATTGAATTTGGGACCAAGATTTCTATTGACTCCAGTGCAGTTAGATTTATCTCTGTATGAGGTAGAGGTCTTCACTGGACAATATGAGAAATCTTATCTCCTGAGCAGTGTGATTGAAAAAGGCTATTTTTAACCACGTACCACATCCTCAGCAAAGACAGTTTCATCATTAGCGATGCCAGTGATGTTACTGCCAGGAACATCCTTGGCGGAGACAAAACACACAAACCCAGGAACACTCTGGGCTTCAGATGCATCTATAGAACTAAAGAAAGGAGGAAAGGCAGCGTTATTATTTCTCATTTTTCTTTTTGTCAGTGCATATGAGATACCAATACATTTTCAGGCCTGATTCCCTGAAGTCTGGCTGTACGAGAGAAGGTGTTTGTCACATGAATACCGTGTGAAACCAAGGCAGAAAGGGCAATATATTAGACTAAAATCATTTGGGATCTATATGATAAGGTGAATCCTGACTGTGAGTCTGATCACCAGTGTGCTGCTTTGGACTATACTGTATCATACACCTTTTCCCTAAGACATATCTGAACTTGATCCAATCACCACATGTACTAAAGATCCCTTGATAACCTTTAGGAAAGACAGATTGGTGTTAGTGATGGTATGCCTCCACTGTCTTCTTAGCTGCCATGATTCTGTGAAGGCAAGATTCCTTCCTGTCCATTGATAAACATGAAATTTTACTGCAGACACATATCATCTACTGTGGGTTCACATCTAGAGAAAAATGTGGCTGAGAGTCAGGGAGAAGTTGTTGAATATCAGTCACAAGGAAGCTGCAGGTTATTTAAAAGGATGCAAAAGAAATGGCACTCCAAAAGACAAAAAGCTTCATGAAAGGCTTTCTTTGGTAATCAGCAAAAGAGATATGTAACCAAAATGCTTGTCTGCTTGAATCATATACAGATTTAAAACTAAGTGACAAGCAGGACAGAAAGTGACTACAGAAGCACAATATAATTTAATTTTTATATAGAGCATTTCATAAAAAATGTATTGCAAAAGACTTCCAAGCTCCTTTTGCAATATTTTGTACATTGGCTATGTAACTGTCTTGCTTTGCAAGGGAACTGTTGTGAAAAGAAAAGCTGTGGCTTTGTTTCTGCTAACTGAATGATTTATTGTCTTCTGTAAATTGCTGCAATTTTTCAGCATGCTTGTTTAGATTCCTGAAACACTGATACAAACTGTGCCTGAAAGTAGCTGTTTATGCATCCCAGTGAGCTACAGACTTTTTAAAAAAAGACGTTAAATGTATGAATGAACTTTCCCACATGAACTCTTAGACAGCAGGAACTGGAGACAATACTATTTTTCTTTGGAAAGTTCACTTTTCCTTGCTTCTGCACTAATGCCTCAGAAACAATCCCCTGACAGTTTCCCTTAGTTAGAAATACAGAGGCAGATAATTTCTAATTTACACTTGGTGGTCAAAATCTGACTCGGGCGAAGTGGAAGTTTTCAGAGCCAGTATTTTGACCGACGAAATCATAGGCTGCAATACTTCTGTCATCTGATTAAATATTCTACTACTTCCTCTACAGAAAAATACAGGCTCGCAGCTTGAAATGTGAGTGCGCAACACAAATGCAAGAGAATGTGTACAGCAGTCTTTAGAAAATACTGCATATTGTGGTCGCAAGCATAGATCTGATGCTTTCTCTATTGCTCCATCTGCACTGGTAGTAGTAGCAGTACTTATGCTTTTGCAGCACTCATCAGTGACCATGTTGCAACACCTAAGATTTAACTGTGATGACAGAGCAATTTCTTTCATAGCCTGGGAGTCAATTACTCCATCTGTCTATCCATGACCACCATGCTGCCCGTCCCATGTTAGACCACTGCGGGAAACCTCTGAACAGGAAGCATAAATAGGCAAGAAGTATTGCCTAAGGAATGAACAGCACATCGCAAGGCTATTGAGGATGACACGAGGCAATGTAACGCAGTGTTCCACATCAAAGCAGGTGAGGGCAGATGAGTGCCTGCAGAGCCACCACAATGTAAGCACAATTAAGGATTCTGGGGTGCAGTGAGTTCCACAATATAACAGCAGGAAAACTCATATAAGAATGTAGATGGCATTACCTGCCAGGATAGGTGTTTTAGAGTTGGTTAGTCACTATTGTTATAAATTAGGCATCAGTCATGCCCTGCATGGACAAGATGTTTTCAGAGACAGCTGCACTTCCAAATACCGACCTACACACCTTGCTACAGCCAAGCACAAACAGGTCTACATCTAATAGCTGAAGCTAACTCACATAGGACTGTTATGCAGAGGGCTTGATCATAGCCAGTGCAAGCAAGCACTGTGCAAGGCAAAAACCAGAAGACAGTACACACACAGCTGACTCACCAGCAGCAGTGCTGTGGCAGAACTGC
The DNA here is from genome assembly GCF_900496995.4 of Aquila chrysaetos chrysaetos. Taxonomy (NCBI): domain Eukaryota; kingdom Metazoa; phylum Chordata; class Aves; order Accipitriformes; family Accipitridae; genus Aquila; species Aquila chrysaetos. The sequence continues at coordinate 5,528,945 of NC_044016.1, forward strand.
ATGTTACAACCTAAATTTTTAGGCAGATAGGAAAAAAGCATGTTCAAGCTGCATGCTCTGGTTAGTGATTAAAACGACATCTTCTCAGACATTGTGGTTCTCTCCTACCCTGCTCCTTTTTAATTCTGCACACTTGAGTATAAGAGATGGGACATGCAAGAAGGTTGCTTAGGGCTGAGGGCTTTGTGCTTTAGCAAAGCTCCGAGCGTGGTGTTAATTCCCTCATATTCCCACTGACGCAGACTTGCAAGGCAGCTGTAACATATACAGCTCGCCTCCATGTAACAACGTGCAGTGAACTGGAGTTCCCACCAATGCAAACACCCTTCCCTCACCTGCAACTTGACAGGTCAATGCTTTCTAAGCCACCAGGCACTGGATGCTTCCAACATCTGAAACTCAGAAGCAACACTTACAGGATCTTAGCGTGGGCTTTGGTGCTGGTCACCAGCGTTAGATACAGCTCATTCTCATAGTGAGGGATGTCATCACAGTAAACAGCTTCTCCACATGCTTGTTTGGCTGCTGAAACGTGCATCAAAGGCCGGCCCACCATATCTTCAACTGCCTGCCCCCTGGGCACTTCCTGGAGTAAAACACATGACTGACTACTACTGCTTAGATTGCAGGGGACAGAAGCATTGACAGGAGAGCAAAAAGCACTGTGAGACTTTCTAGTGAGATGGGGAATGGGATGGGGGCTCAGTCCTTTGGGAAAGGCAGGTAAACAAGATGGAGTGGCTGCACAGAGGGGACTGCAGAGAATGAAATGAAAGGGATTCGGGTTTTGAAACTGCTATGGAAAAGAAGGGTTTGATGTGGCAGCTTTCATAAAAGATTCAAGTTCTGAAGCTAGCTTCTACTCTCAAAGCTGAAAAGAACAGGTCATTAATGGAGAAATAAGGAAGAAGATATATCCTGAATCTAAAGCCTGAGAGATGCAAAGAAAAGCAGGCTGTAACTGGGGAAAGCAGAAGGGCAATTTCAGTTTGGATATGGAGCTGGCTGCAGGAGAAAAGTGCTACCCACAGCAATTTTTATGAATCTGTACACGCCAGGAAGAGTCCTGGGCAATGACAGAGAAGAACATTGTATTCTAAAGCAAGGAAGGGACTGAGACCCAAATACAAGACTCAGGAATGGCATTGCATGAGTTCATGTATTGCCCATACTCAGGGAGACAACAAGATAAGAAGCACAGTTTGAGCTACAGAAAAGCCTGGGTCTACATCATGCAGGTACTGCTACTTACTTGGAAGAGCTGGGCATTTGCAATAGGATCTTTGTGAAACAGCTCTGTAGCACTGATGTAGTTCGAGGGGACAGGCTCACACAGATTGTTCTGCCAGAGAGATATTAAAGAGCAATCATCTTCCTTGCCAGTGCCTTTCTCACATTCCCCAGTAGCCCAGGATATTCTCCATTCTCCATCCTCTAGTGAAGATTATTCAACTTTTACTGGGTGAAAGGCAAACAGGGCTCAGGCTCTGTGCAAAGAATAGCCACAGATCCATGACAGCAGTTGTAATGCAACAAAGGGGAGAAGTACAGGAATCCTCCTGCGAACCCACAGATAAGCATTCTTCTACAGCAAGGCGGGGATGCTACAAAGAAGCAAGTGGGAAGATACACTAGTCACTGTCATGCAGGTAAGGAATAGAGTAGCTCTGGCATCTATTGCAAAATGGAGTTTGTTATCAGGTACGACTCTGCTTGAATCTGTGTCCTGCCACAATGCAGCTGCCCAGATGGGTTTACCCAATGGTCCCCATGCCTCCCCCACCAAGACAGCACATACAGGTCCTCCTTCCCCAAAGCTGCCTTCCCTAGCAGCACTCACAGTGCCATGGTGGTTTTTGCTCAGTTTCTGAAGGACCGTCAGATAGAACTTGAAGAAGAAGCTGAGTGTGAGCGTGCGTCGGAAATCCACCATCCCACCAGGCGCAGAAGGAGACAGATCCATCTCACCTGCCAGTAAATGGCAGGCATTCTGCAGCAGCTTCTCATTCCAGTCTCTGCAAGGGAACAAAGGTGACACAGAGCCCTTGCTCACCCTAAATATCACCGGGGCAGACTAACTTTTCTGACATGACAGCCCCACAAGCTCTCAAGCAACAGCCACCTGTTCTATCTCTGTTCATAGTATATGTGTCAGCTTTGCTCTTGTCTTGGGCTCACGTCATCTTTTCTAAAGACGTGGAAAAGCTATTCAATGATAAGAGTGCAGATTTCTCAGTCCAGTTTGAAAGAAAATCAGTTTTGTAGGTCATGCCCACGTCTAGCTTCTGCCCACTTCAACAGATGAGTAAATTTAGCAAGGAAATGGCTCTCTGAATGAGACACTGACATGGATCTTTGAGGGTAAGGAGTACTGGAGGAAGCAAGGCATCACACAAAACAGAAGGAGCTGCAAGAAGTGTAGGTACACTTCTTCACCTTTCTCCTGTGTACTATTGGAGAAGATTTAGGGTATTTGAACTGCTCCTGTAAAAATCAGCACTATTCCATTAGACAGCCTTTCTATCACAGAAAAATTCCTACCTGCCAGTGAGCTCCTGGCAAGTTTTTAGCGCCATGACCGTTGTAGGAGCCATTCCTCCATAGCTTAGTTTTATCTCCTCCACTCGGCTAGTGCCATCTTGGAACAGGACTCTCATCCCACAGGTCACAATAGCAATGTCATCCTCCCGACGAGAAGCCTGCTTGAAAGCTGAGAAGTATTCTCCCTAGAAGACAGGAAAATATTTCTTTATTCTCTACTTTGGCATGCTTTGGAGTATAAATATGGACAAGCTGTTAGCCTATCTCTACATGGATGAGCTATGCCAGGGAACTGTATCTGGTTGATTCATCTTGCAGGGCCAAGCAGGACATGTTTGTTCAGGCAGCACTGTATATTTTCACATGATTCAACGATTAATTCTAATGTGTTAGATCAGTGGCTATTAGCCAACCTAGGACTGTGGGGGAAATGAGCTTTGACAGAGATCTGCTCATACCTGTCACATTTTTTCCATATCTTCAGAGGAAGAACCAGGACAGATTTTTTTGTACATAAACAAACATACAGTTCCTCAGCAGCTCTTTCTTTCCCCCAGGCTGCTAAGCTGAAAGCCTCATCAGTAAAACTCATATCCTAAACCCCTTCCCTTTGAAAGTCTTTGAACTCTGCAAGTACTGAAATCAATAATCACAAATGTCTCACAGCTCTAGAAGAGACCAGACTAATTAATATAAGACAATTTCAATCAATCTGTTACTGCAAATACAATTCTCAGTAACTATCTTGAATCCTCTGCTGCTTTCCACAGAGCAATGAAATTCTTTCAAATGTACCAGCAACTACAACTCACAAAACTCAGCAGCTCTCCTATGAAGTGTAGCAGTAAATATGAGATTAACACTCTATCAGTATACACCAAGCGATGGTGTCACCCTGGAGTCACAGTACAGCCAGTTTTTCCCCTTGCCTGTCCTGCAGATTATGACAAATTGCTGTTCAGGCATCCTGCAGACTAAGAGAGGAACCAGATCCGATATCTTTGCACGGCTCTTCTGGAGAGCTTTCTGCCAAGTTTCTTCTCTAATAGGTTAGCCAAGTGACTCTGCACAGCACAGCAGTCTGTTCCATTAATTATTTCTACTCAGAAGTGGACAGCAATTCTTTCATTATTGTAAAGAACAGTTCCTCTACTGTTGGCAATGAGAACAGTTTCACAAGAGGCCCCTTTTGCACATAGAGAACTTGTTACTGGAGATAGAACTGAAGGGTGTGTTTCATTTCCTGAATTCAATTAATTAGTGGGCAGCCAGCAGATAATAGCAAAGGAGCATCAACAGCATCCTCCCAATGAGGACATTCTGCCACTCTGCTTGTTAAACCAATTAGCTTTCAAAGAGTAAAAAAACAGCCTCTTCTCTTACTGCACACTTCAGAGACTTCCAATAACATGATTGCAACAGAAAGGCAATATTTGCTTCACTCCTCGCAAGACACCTTAGTTTTCTCGGTACAGAGTCCTGTGGGAGAAAAGGCACTCTATTTTTCCTCACTAGGAGTGTAGGTAAGGTAACCATCACATCAGTTGCCCACGTCTGCCCTACCTCCTGATAAAACAACAGATATTTAGAGCATGTCCCCTCTAAGCTATCATAGTGAAAGTTCCTAGGTGCTAGTTATTCTCATAGGAAAACCAAGCAACCCTTACTCTTAAGGGCTGCATATTAGGGACCTAGATTAATCTCCCCTCTCCCCTTCTGGACAAGATTCAACACAAGCTCTAAAAGATTCATAGGCAATATTCACAACTGCATAAACAATGTTTCCATGTAAATTTTTTCAGTCCACCACCGTGGAATATAGAGATCAATAACGGATGAAGGTTGGATGATACTAATTTAAAGGATGAAGTAAGACATCATGACCACTTTCTCTCTCTTAGCAGGGCAAAAATTGTGATACTATGAGCCTATGATGGTAATACTGAGGAAACAGTAGGTTTAGATCTTTTTTTTTTTTCCAAAGATAGAAATATATAGGCATTGCGTTGTCAGGCTTTTTCTTTTGGAAGACCAGTAAATGTATATATGATACACGATACTATTATCATAAAAATTAAGTAATAGTGACAAATGTGATAGAGAAAGATGTATGCAAGGGAAAGGACATGAAAAACTGATGGTCACTAAGTGAGTAATAAGTGGTGCATAACATTTGTGAACATTAGCTGGAACACAAGGAATGTTTTTACAGTCCAGAAGAGAAAGAGGGTTGTTAAATAAAGCATATGTCCTGTTCTAGGAATGCCTTGTTATATACAAAAAGCTAAGCAGTTTTCTTTTCTGGAATCTGTTTATATTTTATCTTTAATCCAGTGAGCAGTTTCCTATTCTAAATACTATCTTTGCTCAGCTGCAATTCCTTACAAGTATAGACTCAAAAATCTTTATTCCCTGAATATCTTAAATATCTGACACACAAAGTAGCAGGGAAAAAGGTGTTACCTCCTCTGCCTCAACAGCCTCTCTGTGATAAAGCCTACCCTGAGCTCAGTCCCCCTACAGCAAGACTGAGTCATGTAAACTGCTAAACTTCTTTAGTCTAATTCTTTCTGTTGTTTGACCAGTCCTACCCTTGTTGCAACAAGTCACATCAATGCAAGAGGTAACATCAGTTCCAAACAAACATAAACCAAAAAATTCGATCTAGCTGTGTGCTGACATAGCCTTGTTTACAGTTGTGAGGAAATCAGTTCCAGAAGACTTTGCCTGCCACATGCCAGTACCTTCAGACATTCCCTGAAGAACTTTAGTCTCCCTGACTTCATGTTTGTGAGCAAAGAACAGCCAAGGAACCATGAAGCAGAGAGTTCAAAAGTTGTTTTAGTTTTTCAGATCAATGAGCTGCACATAACTTAGGGATGAAGCCATTGCCCTACTGGTAAACATTTGTTCATTTTGTGAAATTGCCATATGACTGTCATATGGATGGAGAAATATGGTGTTTTCCACTGACTACCTCAAGCATGTTTCTCATTTTGGCAAAAAGCAATGCTTCCTGCAATTATCACAAGATCAAAGAAGAATCACTCAGAAATAGATGGAAAAACACCATAAACAAAATAGCTGTGTTCCCTTAATAGTTAGATACAAAAATTAGAAAGGATAGACAAAGGATTTATTGGTTCTATCCCATAATATGATGACATTTCAAGTAAATCAGTGTTTTCCATTTCTAAAGAAAATGTGTTGCTACATGGTGAATCCTTGCATCTTATAGCCTCAAGCCCTAAAAAGGTAAATACCTTCACAGCCATAAAATTACAGTCTGATGCTCTCAGCCCTAAAGGGAAAAAAGAGAGTTTTACCTCTTAGACATTCTGAATCAGTTATGGTTCATGCTGCTACAGAAAAGAAGTGTTCATTGTTCTATTTGAAGGAAGTTTTGCAGGCTCATCTGAAGTTGCAAGTCTACATTGCTAAAATGCCCTAATAATCAGTCCTCATGGTTTCAGTCTTGCAAGGCAAGGATGCAGAAACTGAACTTCCCTCTTATCCATACACAATTTTTCCCATGTCAATTCACAGAAATTAAGCAGGAACCTCGGGAACCTTAACTTCAGAAACTGCTAGCATCTTTGCTGTACTATTTTGCAAACAGAACTTAAACCTCTGGGAACATCATTTTGTCACCTTTCATCATTACCAAATGCACTCAAAAAGCTCCAGACAATAAAGTGAAATTTATATTTCTTGCACTAGAAAACTTATTGGGCTTACCATACCTTATCACAGAGCCCAGCCCCCCTTGCTTGTCAAAAAGAGTATGTTGCTAGATTTTCACCAAATAATTTACTTGCTTCCTGGTCCACCTGGGACTACATAAGCATTTGGAGGTCAGTCTCCAAGGAAAAAAGTGCCTAACATTGAAAATAACACTCAAATAACAGCATTTTAGCTCCATGGACATCGAAGTCTCTTCCTACAAGCTTACCTTCTTGCTGTAGGGTATTTCAACAAAGAGAAGTATTTCTTCAGGCTTAACTACTGTCTTTCTGTATCCGGTGAAAAACTTCTCATCCATGGTGATAGTCCTTTTGCCCTCTGTAGAGCAAGGAGAGATCAATGGCAGATGAATGAATAACTCAGATGAAGAATGACAATAGTATGTGTGAAAGAGCCTTCAACCTACACAAATCACTCTTGACATGATATCAGTTTTCATTTTTCCACCCTCTTTCACCAAATCAGGAAGGATTTTCTCAGATTTATGTTGATCCTTCTGAAATCTATGACAGCTTCTGCCTACATATGAAGTTTTATTTGCACAGGAACTGATCAAAGAGACCTCCCTCCTTCTTTATCTAATTAAAGCAGAGCATCCAGGTGAACCAGTTTCCACCATCGCAATGTAATTCCCTCTTTCCCCTTTCCTTAGCCTGCATACAAACCAGTACAAGAGAAAGTCACTGATCGGACAGCCCACTTCGTTTAGGGTTAGTATTTCGAAAAAATTCTTCCTAAGAGCAAATACAAATTGAGACATTTGGCTTTCTTCATAGAAAAAAACAAAACACGTTTCAATCTGTATCTGAAAAATCCACAAGGATCAAAGTCTGATAGTGACAGAAACAATTTCATGCCTATTATTTTTCATGAACAGGCATCTTCAACCAGCTCTTCACAAGGACGTGTCTGTAAGTACATATACAGCACCAGAAATTCATTCTGGCACAGAAGCTCAAAATTCTTTAGGAAGCCAACCTTAGACCTAGCCTTAGGACTTCAGCCTCAAAAAGGGCAAAACCCCTGAAGACTCACAGTAAGCCTGTTTTACATAATGCTAACTTCCACTTTCAAGTTCTGACCTGGCCTAACAATCCGTTGCAGAGGACTGTTGACTATCCCACTGCCCTCAGTGCCACAGGGAAATGTAAGTAACTTACCATTTGACACCAGAGTCAGTTTGCTTCCACTTGCCATTAACACAGGATTTAAGTCAGAAATTGGGCTTGCTGTCATTATGTTCCCACCAAGAGCCTGGAGTGATAATATACGCATCAAATACTAAAAAAACTGAAGATACAGCCATAGCATCTTGTAATCCTGCATTTGTCCATACACCATGCACTAGAGGTTAGCTCTGCTTGAGTTTGCTTTGATAAATTCTTTTTTGCTCACTCAGCAATTGTAGGCCTTTAATGAAGAGGGAAGACATAAAAGCCATGAAATCCATTGCTGTCCCAGTCAATACTAATGTTTGCCTGAAACAGTTTTAGGAACAGTCTTTGGTAATGCATCAAAACTACCTTATGTTCAAACCACGTATGCCCAACAATGCCAAAATTCAATCACTGTAGCTGCAAGTAAGGGAAGATCCCTGAAAGTATAGAGCATCTTTTCAGTAACATCCAAGAAACCAAGTTTTTGGCTGCAATACAAATGTATGGCACAGTATCTTGTGGAACAAAATTTTCTGTTTGGTAGGTTGATTCATCTACTTGCTTGACATTTTTTTCTTTTAGTATATGGAGTTTGAACACACTGAACCCAAATTCTCTTTCCCTTTAAAACTAGAGAAAAATTAGCCAGATCTGATGCATTAACACTATGACTACCATAGTTGTGCTGGCAAAAATCTACACACCTGCTTCTTTGAAGCACTCTAAATACATTTTTGCTAAATTAGTCAAATCTCACTACAGTTTCCCCCACTTATATTGATAACAGCAATGGAAGACCTGGACAACTGCCATATTTCCCTTGCTTGCTAAATCTGTGATACCAGTGTAGCACAGACACCAGCTGAGACCCATGTCACTATCAGTTCCTGGGGCTGGTTTATGTGTACCTGCCTCTTTGCCTAGGTTTGCAAATGTACTTGTGTGAGAAGCACAAGGCACACCAACATTGGATAAGGGCCGCCAGCTCCTCAGTCTGAGCTTTCAATTCCAGTCCCTGATGCTCCTGAGTCACTTACAGCAACGTTCCTAATCTGTGGCCCTGCAAACCACCGCAGCTGTTCAAGGACAGCCTGGAAGACCTCTGTTTTGTAAGGAGGAAGCTCTGCCACCGCTTTTCTCAGCACCTCCTCTACTGAGCTGAGGGTACAGGCAGCGCCGAAGGTGACCCCTGTAAACAAACAAATGAAAAGAACTGTTGTTCTCCCAGACATCAAGGTACAGGAGGACGGTTATAACTGTGTCTACAAAGCTTAGATGCTACTGAGTTTAATTAGACAGCAGGGTTTAGAGAAGACTTTCAGTCACAGTAGACTATTTTGTATGGACTGCATGTAAACATCAGATCCTCGGAACAAAATTCACCTTTAAATCACAGCTCATAGTGGTATTGCCTCTCACATGACAGTAACCCACTGCCCTTTTGCCTCAGTGTATTATGAATGATATTGCCCTCCTATAGGTATTAGTTTGTCCTTTGAGACGTGAACTCCAACCCCTCTACAGTTTCCACACCTTAAACATGCTACCAGGCATTGGGCCACATGCAGCACATTGTCCTAATTAGATCTAACTATTTGTAAGGTTGATCTGTTTCTACCACGAAGATAAATGCAATACTTCACTTAGTCACTTAGACTGTCAAATCCAACATCTTTCCCCCAGTTACTAATTTTAAAATCTTTCTAAATAAAAAGACTGCCCATTGAAACCCATTATTAACCCAGTTAATAGACGTAAAACACCATGCACCAAGCAGATAAAATGTCCAATATATCTTCTAGTGAAAGCCCTCTTTGATTCTCAAATGATTTTTACATATCACTCAGTTGATTCCCTGCATGGGAGTGGCATTAATGCATACATAAAGCAGTTTTTAATCTGGGGATTTTCCTTCATATCTTCTTTATTATTTCATGGAGTCCCCACTCACTTCACAAGCATTCTGCCTCTTTTTTGCTCACCTGTTTCAGTGTGCTGAACAGCGTTCATTTCAGAGATCCATGCTGGTGCTATTATCACTGGATACAACATGTTCTTTAACCTCATCTCAATACCTTAAGAAAAAGTAAGACTCCTTCAGTTACACACAGGTGACAGAGAGCCTAAGTTAGCCATTTCCCAATGAAATGGCAGTAGGCCTAATAAAGAGTCAGTTAATTGACCATCTGTTACACAGATTACATAAGGTCACTTAGTCTAAAAGCTGTTTTCCACTAATACCAGAATTCATGTAGGGAAGTTTTAGAGACTCTTTTCTAGGCTTACAATAACCTTAAATACACTGTTTAGTACTTGTGTAACCTGACTATTGTTGTACATAATCCTTCAGGAAAGAACAATGTATACAACGAACCATACAAAGTTTGGGGATTATCTCCTGAACCAGTTGCTCAGGATAACAGAATTACTAAATATGTCTGAACTCTCTTCCTCAGCACTAACATTTGCAGAAGAATATATTTGGGGGGAAAAAACAGTAAGATTTCAACTCTTGAGGGTTTACTCACTGAAAAATCTTTCAAAACACAGGTTTCACAACTGAATTCGTTTGATTATAAGGACACTTTACACTGTGCCACTCTCCTCTTCTCAAAATTCCACAAAACTAGCACAAAAGCTCAGAGGTCTAAATAAGCATTTTTTTTTTTTGCCTGACACAGCAAAGAACAGGGAAAACATTCACTGTGAGATTGCTCTACCTGAGAAGAAAATTTGTTCCTACATACAACCTGAAGATTAAACAGCTATTTAACAGCAACAGCATGAAGGAGGTTTACATTTGCACTGTTCTCATAGAATACTCTGTGGGAGGTTTTCTGACTGCTCATAACGAGCATCAGCTCTTCCTCTTACCCACTTCTGTGTTCCCCACAACGAGCTTGGCACTGGGATACTGGGATTTGAGAGCCACCAATTCCTTGAGAGTTGTAGGCTGGATCCACATCACACGCTCACCTTTGAAACACAGCTGTTTCTGCTGTTTGTTACTCTGAGTCTGCAAAAGTGAATTCAGATAGAGCTCAGACCCTACATCAAGCCAAGAATCCCTGCTCACATGCTGCCCATGCCTATGCCAGGCTCCATCTCAGTCAAGTTACTGACAAGTGGCTGTGATATCCACACAGTTGGCAGTAAGCCATCCCCCATCATTCTGCTAGCAGTGACTAGAGTCTTTTTCATGCTGCCAAAAGTTTTGCCTTCCTGGTATTGCCAGGTGCATCCTGCTGCCACATCTCCCTAGCAAGACCTCTGCCAGCAAGCTCCATCTGACCAAAGTTCTGGCAGATGCCAGTGGTTCCAGCTGTCTTAGAAGTAATGGGTTTTCCATTCTCATCTCACTGCAAAAATGTCAGTCTTTAGCACTGCTGAATTTGAGTTACCAGCTGTAAAGCCAGATTCTGGTTCCCTTTTTAATTCCTTCATCCAGTGACTGAAGAAAACAGACTAACATGGCTGCCTCTCAGCAACATCAGATCAACCCTTAGGCAGGAGAACATCTTAGAGAAGAAACAGAAGGGACCTATCTCAAGCTAAATATATATTATGCTATGGTCTACAAGAACCTACTCATGCTGTAGCTCATGACACATTTAGTCTGGGTGCAGCAGCAGAACTAATGACTGAATTTCAGTTGTTTGTTAAATGTGAAAGAAGCTGTAAACATGCCATGTGCTGGACTAGATTCCTGGCTGGGACACATTTGCTTAGGGGAAAACTACCCCGAAAAAGACAGGAATGAAATGTGGAGAGAAACTAATCTCACCTAACTTTTGATGTCAATGTGAGCAGCCAACTTCTACTCTTGCTACACCGAGTAGAGAGAAGTTGGTGTTTTCAGGAAGCCATCTAGTTGAAACATATATTTAGCTAGATCACATAGTTCCTATTTCTCTTCCTACACTATAAAGGCAGCACAGGCCTGTTAGCTCAGATACAGCTGTATTTAATGTAGAAGTTCACATCTGACCTAGTAAATTGAAATCTGGATGTCAGCAACTGTTCCACCCCTGGGTAGGCAGTGACGGGAAAGGAAGGCAACCCAAGAGCAGGCATGTATGGTGAGAAACAGAGAGGAAAGCCAGCTGGGGCAGGCACTTGGCCTGCATATCTTTTAACACAGCCTGGCTTAAAAGCCTTCCCTTTTATAAAACAGGGAAGCATTCATGCCCATGCATCTGCTTTTATCAGCAGCCATCTTTTGCATTGCCGTTTCCTCAGGGCAGAGACACTGCGGACACCCAAACCCTGGGCAGAACAATGAAACCAACAAACCACATACTATTTCTTTTTGAATGAACTTACCATTAACTCTGGTGGGAAGATTGGCTCCTGTGTAGGGTCCAATGGCTGGAACTCAGAAGAATTGAACAGGCTGGAGGACATCATTGTCTATGACAGAGAAAATGCAAATGGCTGGGCAGCAGAGGAGTAAGCTATTCACATACAATCTTAACTCGTTCCTCTTTCCAGTCAAATCCCTATTACTATTTCGTGGAGCAAAGAATGGCAAACACAGCAAAAAGATGTCACCTGATCCATCGTTTTAGATTCTTCAGTCATATTTTTCTGATCACAATGCATGGCTGGTCAGAAACCTGAACCCTGAACACACTAACAGGTTTTTGCCAATCAAAAGTGACATCACTTTCACACTGGCATGTTAAATTACATCAAAGGTACCTTTTCTGAGGTAGACACCAGCATAAAATATAAGTTAGTCTAAACTGGTTTGCATAAATACAGCTAAATTAAAAGCATTGGGCTTTGGCACAGAACAAGCCAGAGCTAAGACTTCAAAACATCAGAAACAGAAAAAACTAATAGTTGAGAGGCACCTTACCACATTGTCTTCTTTTCCATTCATGCAACAATCTGGACCATTGGTTTTACCTCCACAGCAGCCCCCATTCTGAAAAAGAAACAAGCATGCTTCAGCTATTCTACAGAAAGTCAGAACATTCCAACTTTTACAGGATATATTCCTCCCCTTTTACCAATCCCTGGATCACAGAAATTTGCAGTAACTTTTTTGATTAATAAACTACTTTGACGAAAGAACTCCGAGCAGTCTTAATTGCTGGAGTATTCCATGCAACACTGAATGCTTCCTAACAAAGAATCCACTGGAATTTCCTGGCAAAGAATTTCATTATATTCTTTCTTTCCTAAATTCATTTTATACTCACACTACCTTATGCTCTAATTCCTTGTTTTCATCCTTCCATTGTTTGTACCTCAACTGGTACATAAAATGTGATTAACTTTTTTCCTCCAGATGTTCCAAAAGGTTCCAATTGTACAATTTATTGGAATGGTGATTAAATTACTTCATTCATTATTGGACTGCAAAGTTTGGGAAAGATCATACTGGGGAATTAACTGGGTTTTAGATCTGTTTTCACAGAAAGATGGATCGCTTCAGTGTACCAGAAGCTGGTAACACATTGCTGACAGTTGTCACCATGCTATTTCACAAAACTGTTGCACCTCACAGATTCAGAAGGAACATATCTAGATCGCTATTGTAAAACCTGTGTCATGATGGCTAGTCATGCTAAGTAGGACATATGCAAGCACAGTGTTTTCCAAGAGACAGATATTCAAACCAGCTCAGAGGGCTCTGAATAACTGCTCCAGAGTAGAGCCAGAGAGGTTACTAATACATCAAAACTCTAATACCATATTGCAAATTGAGGTTATGTTTGTTAAAATTCAGCTTACCATGCTATTTTCCCTCTCACTACGACAACATCCAGTGCCATTGGCTACTCTGCCACAGCAGTTCAAGTCCTGTGGGGACAAAAACTATTCTGAGAAAAATGTGCAGATTCCAAGGAAATTAAGTAGGCTTGATTCCCTTTTCAGAGAAATTGATCCCACAATTATTATACCCAAATCAGAAATGGGAGATGGAAGGTGCCAGACAAGTAGGTGTTTCCCTTGCCAATTGGAAGGCAGTATCCTGCAGTGTGATGGCTAGGTCATGTCCAGTCTACTGATAAACCTCTTGTTCTGGTTTAGAACTACTCTGACCATTCAGCTGGTATCTCTGGTCCAGATGCAGCTGTGAGGAGATACCCAGAGAAGAGTAAAAGGGACAAGCACATAGAAAACCTAGTACTCTACCAGCATCCAATTGCATTCAGCTTACAGGACTACCTTAGCCCAGTGTGGTTTCTGCCTCTTTAGTAACTCTCAGTACCTCTCCATCCCAGTACCTGCTCAGTCACCCCTGAAGCCTGTGTAAGTTTTGGTGCCCACAAGACCCTTTGGTGAGTTCTGCAGGTCAGCTACCTTGTACGTGGCAGACCATCTGCCTTTGTTTTCCACCTGACTCCTACTAGTTCCATTTCTTGACATCTTGCTCTTGTATTGGAAGAGGCAGCAAGCAGCCAATGCCTGTCCACATTCTACCTGCCAGTCACAATTTTGCAGGTCTCTATCAGAGGTCAACACAAACCACCACATGGGCTATGTAGATCCCCTTCCCCTCCCTGACATCTTTGTTCCAGGCTGAAGCATCCCAGCCTACTCAGTGCTTCCTTGTATGGAAGCCAGATTACCACATATGTGATCCTTATTCCACTTCTCTAAATCTTTTCCTATTCTGCTATACCCTGTTAGAGATGAGAGGACCAGAACTGCCCAGAGTATTCAAGTGTAGGATAAACCATGATGCAGAAGTGGCATGGCAGTGTTTTCTGTTTTGCTCTCTATGCCTTGAAGTGTTGTTTTGACTGCCAGTGAGCACTGAGCTGATGCTTCGGTGGAACTGTCTACCACACCTCCAAGATCATCTTCCGGCATGGTAGCAGGAAGATGACCGTATAGAATCATAGAATCATTTAGGTTGGAAAAGACCTTCAAGGTCATCGAGTCCAACCTTCATCCATGCCCACTAAACCATGTTATGGAGTACCTCGTCTACACGCTTTTTGAATACCTAAAGCACATACAAAGGGGTCAAGAGTTGGAGCTGGGTTGTTGTAGCATGAATATTTCCTTCCTCTCCATTTCATCTCATGGTGTATTTTAGTAACAGAAAGACAGCCAGCCTTACAGATTTTTTTAAACATTATCTGAATCCACTTACTTTAGCAAATGTCCTGTATCCTTCCAGAATGGGTCTGTACCCTGTACACCGACACAAGTTCCCTGCATTGCCAGAGCAAAAGAATAAAGATTTAGTGTCATTTGGCTGAGAACTTCTGTTCTTTTAGAACATGTTATTGTTTCTCACAAAAGCTTGTCAAATCTAGATAAAGCTAATGAAAAAACTGGGAGGAGGAAAATTTCATTAGTATTCTTGCAACAATCCTACTATCCCTTTTTGTTGAAATTTCAAATTGAAATTAATTTAGAAAAAATTCAATCTGCCTTATTCAGTATTCATTTACCTCAATTGTGTACGTCTAATCAGCATACCAACTATCCAGTCTTCTGAGTCACAAACAGGTTGCTTTCTCCTGCATCTGATTTCCTCTCAGATCACTGCCAGAAGCATGGTAACAGTAATAACCTCAGCAATAACAGCAGCCTCTCAGATGATTTAGACAGTTGGATTCTGCCCCACTCCATCATGTATATTGCTGTCTTGGTCCCTGAGGTTGGCTGGCCCAGATGCTCCCTGCCACCTCTGCAGGCTCTTGTGACAGCAATGAATAAACAAGGAGATGTGGATGCTTTTATAAGCCCCCCAGGGACAGGCCACCTTTTGTTCTCTGTTAAGTTTAGTGGGGTCCTAATCCAAGACTGAAGCCACTTGCCCCTGCTTCAGGACAATGAGACCATTTTTGTTCACTTCATAGCACCTGGCCAGTCTCCTTGTGGAAAAGTTAGTTCTTAACCTCATAACAATAGGCTATCTGTAACGAAATACATTAAACAGAGGTGCACCTCCATCCCATTTGGTGAAGCAGATGTAATGAAAGCAGAGCAGATTGCATCTCTGCAGGGATATGAGTATTACCTTGGAAAGCATCTTCTATGTCCTCCATTTGGGGCTCAGGTTTGTTCCGAAGCAATGTATACATGGACATGACAATGCCTGGAGTGCAAAAGCCACATTGGGACCCATGACTTTTTGCTATTCTCTCCTGAGAAAAAGTAACAACAACCATCAGTTCATAATATCAAGGTGAGTTCATTGTTGTGCTTGTTTCTGTAACATCTCTGTCAAAAAAATAACCAATCTCACCAGAGGAGCTAAGACCATCATCAGATGTTCTCTGATGAGATGGTCAATTAACCTGTGAAGCAGACTTCAAAGAAGAGAACACTCTGAAAAGTTTGCATCTAGGCTTTGAACTCCCAGTGTAACTGAAGGCGACTAGAAGCCTCCAATGAGATCAGTTCTTTAGACTTGCCATGCTAGAAAGGTTGGGGCTACCTGTATAGACCCGAGTTTGAATTTCAAAGCTTAGCTATTAGAATCTTCAGGGGACATAGGGAAAAGAAGCAAACAAAGGTCAAACTAGCTGCCATCCATTCATGCGTGTCTAACTTATTTTTCACTTTGTTGTTTACTGTCTTAGATAGATATTGGCACAAGTCCTACCCGCTGTACAAACCGAGGTGAATCATAGTTTCCCTTAAAGGAGCAGTATCTCTGACGAAGGTGAGACAAGTCTGTTTCCATAAAAAGTGAGTTATAACACCTTGCTAGAAGAGCAGGTTTCACACTGCTGTCACTCCTCCCCACCAAGAATATTTTGGGGCTCCAGAAACATTGCTGACCCAAACCTTACTGCACCACTGCAGGGAAGGTTCCTAACTATGCAGGATGAGAAACCAAGGTCATTCATGGAAGGCCATAGAGAGCCAAAACCTAACTCAAATTTCCTGGCTCCAAGTCATTATATAGGCTTTCACCACAACATCAGTCTTCCCAGTTCCTGGGATTTGGTCCAGAATGTGGACCAGATACAGCCACACAGCCCTAGAACAAAAGCATTAGCAATTCAGCCAGGATAGCACCAGTTAACTTGTTAGGGCATAACGGAGCTGCAGCATTGACCCAGGAATTTTATTTCATCACTTAGCCACTCCTGCAAGTAAAGACTACTCATGTGGAAAGTCAAACTCCCAGCTTTAACATTATGATGGAGGTTCCAACACCCTGGAATGGAATTAATTAACATAAGAAGAAAACACGGATAGAGGGGTTTTAAGTTACCAATATTAATAGCTTACCTGGGCTGGGTGCAGCCTGGATTTCGTGTTTCCTATGCCTTCAACAGTAGTTACAGCTACATGATGCAGGGCACAGAGAGGGAAGAGGCAAGCATTGGCAGTATGGTGGCTAAAATAATAAATTAAGGTCATTTCATTTGACAGTGCTGCTCAACAAAGGAAAAAGGGAACAGGAGGACTGAAGAGTACTCAGAAACTGTAGTAGTGGACACAATAGGAGAACTTAAATAGATGTCATTATAGGTATTAGTTACAAGCCAAATCCTACAACATCTACTCAGCCAAAGTTCTCATCAACTTCACTTGAAGTTTAAACTGAGTATGCAGCATAGGATTTGACCTAGAAATAACAACTTTAAACATCCTCATTCCGTGTTAAGCCATAGAACCCATGTAAGTAATTTATAGGGGCAGACTACAAATACCAAGATGTTATACAGCTGGCCTAGCCCACTTGCAAAGTTACCTAAGAGCATGGAGTTCTTGGCCTTTTACCTAGGAAACCATTTCTAGATGGTACACATGAGGAAAAAGTCCAGGCTGAAGGTAATATAGAATAACATTGCCAAAATTCTTATAGGAACTAGCTACTTTATTTCATTTCTATCAAGACAGAATAATGACCCTAAAGATATCCTATTCAAGGCCAGGTTATTTAGCAGAACCACTAAGTTAGATGAACCCAAGTTAAAGTATCTCCAAGCATTATTCCAAATACATCCAAGATTTCAGTGCTTTCCATTCCTCACAGTAAAAATAAACTGGGGCCTGTCCCTCTGCCTCATCTTCTCTCTCTGTTCCCCTTTTTGTTTGATTCCATTGCTTCAGTCTTCAATTAATTAAAGAGAGAGCAGGAGGAAAGTTTATGTCTCAGAAAATAAGAGTCATTCTGAAGGTTACAATAGAAGTAGAGAAAAAGTATCTGCTGGCATACAGAAACCAGATTATTGTAGTAATACAATAGCAATAAAGATTTTATCACAGTAATCATCATTTGTGTCATCACAGCAAAAAGTTATATTACATCGCAAGAAAGGAACATAAAGGTTTTCTGAATTGGGAAGAGGCAGATAGCCTGTGTGCTAGAGTCAGTGAAGATATTTCAGGGCACAATGAATTAGTTCCCTATCAGCACTGTGCAATGCTGTAGGAAAAGATACCTTCTTGTCTTAGCCTTCTGAGTTAATGTTCTGAAAGTGAAAAATTATGTTTTGGCAGAAACATACATTATATAACTTTTTTTTTTTTTTAAGTAGTGCCACATCTGGAATGTCAAGAACCTGGATCTGTCCCCATTTCATTTCTCTGTTGAAGAGTTCAGATTGCAAAGGATACAGGATTTTCTTCCGGAAGGGATCATACTTGGATATCATAACAGTGCAAGCACCACATCCACCTTCTCCACAGCCTAGTTTGGTTCCACATAGGCCCACTGAGAGAACAGGAATCAAGGAAAACATGAAGAGTGTTGGCAGAAGCCTGCTCAAACAGTTGTCAATCAAGGCTTAGCAACAAGTTCTTGCTGGAAACCAAGTACTCATTTTTTCTGCTTAATAACATAATATAACATAAGCAAAGTTTCAAATGCTGGCATGTGAGCTTTGAGATCAACACCCAAAACCCTAATAAGCAGGCAGTTCACATTCCAACAGACTCTTAGAATAAACAAAAAATTTCTGAACTTCAATAGTTCCCACTTTCCATTAGACTCAGAAAAGGATATTACATTAGGGAGACAAAGCACTCGGTAATTGCTGAGCTGGAGCTGTTCAGGCATGCAGCCATACCCCTGAGATGCATGGTGACATCTCCTTCAGCACCTCTCACCAGTGGTGGTTGACTTCATCCTACACCTGGTGATTCGTACCACCTAGAAGGCACCCAGGCAGGGCAGTCATGCAGTGCTACAAGTCACACAATTTAGCACTGACACGGGAGCTGCACTCGAACTGCTCACAAACTATCTGCATCTCAAGAGTTATGGTCTGGCTACTCTAGCTTCTCTTTTGGCCCCATTTATGATGACTTCTCCATTGCTAGGCACAAAACCAGCCAAGCACACTCCCCAGTAACCTGGTTCTCATAAAACCACAGGAGGGAGACACTGAGAGCCAGAACTAGCAGAGAGGTGCACAGAACCACTGCACAGACACTTGGGAACTCACAAAGTGCATGGACTGGCCTAAGTAGATTATTCCACAGGCTGCAGAGCTCATGTCTGTACTTTACAATCAGGCATTACCTCAAATGTTCTGCAAAGGGATTTGAGGAGAGAATTCCTCAAGTCACTTCTGCTTTGGGTTCCTTCATTCATTAGAAAGTATTTAGACACTGTTACTTATTGTGAAGAGGTTGGCCAATGATGAGAGACTTTTGGTGGGAAAAGAACAGCTGCTTTCATTGGCAATGAACACATGCCTGTGCTGAGATACTAAGCCCGTGGAAAAGGCCTATTAGGCCTGTGTAAAAGCAACAGGCATCATGATATAGGGAATTAAAATCATCTTTGCCTTCACTGCAAAGATTCTGGAACTGTTTTCATAGAAACGTAGAAATCATAGAATCATTTACATGGGAAAAGACCTTTAAGATCATCGCGTCCAACCATAAACCTAACACTGCCAAGTGCACCACTAAACCATGTCCCTAACCACTGTGTCTACTTTTCATACAATCATGTGCCTGCTTCAGCAGAAATACAATTTTTCTATGCCATCCAATGTTTCTCTTGATGACAGTGTTAATCTGGCTTGATAAAACATGTTTCTCAAAGTATTTGTCTGACCCTAACCAGACATCTACAAAATAAGTTTACCAGAATGTTCCGTTAGAAGATCAGAAGGTTTCAAAGAGCTCTGATTATGTCTTTACAAAGCTATTTGCATTAGATATTAACAAGCTTAGACACAAAAGGTCTAGCATGAGTAAGTGCAGACAGGCAGAAGAGTCATGCCACTTATTCTTCCTCTTGAACCTTATCTACCCAAGGTACAGTCAGACAAAATAAGGCTGTTGATAGTTCTGCTGGAAACCCCAAAGAGGAGTGTGATTTATATCCCCGCACTTCTTTCAGATCCCAGTCAAATAGAACATGGCAGCATGGTGACGTAAGTATGCATGATTCTTTTTAAGGAATACACCAACACAGATGTGAACAGTTTGGCATATGTACACACCCAGCTGGTCAGACAAAAACTCAGAAAACACGGAATGACACTACCTACTGAACCAGACCTAGTATAGCCAGCCTGGTCATCACAGTAATAACTACCCAGCTCCTGAAGCTAATCTGACTCATGTGTTGACTAGTTTCTAACAGGATTGAAACGTGACTGCTTGCATCTGCTCATGTAAACATGCCCACAGTATGTGGTGGGAACCCCTGCCTCTGAGTTTGTATCCCTGGGTCATCTGATAAACAGGCCACAGGATAATCAAGTTATTGGATATTAACTATCCGGTAAAATCCAAATTATTGGATGATAAGGCAAGCAGCTCCAGTGGCTGTAACGTTTTTGCCAGAAAATTCTTTACAATTTGTGTGCAACAAACCTAAATTTCCTTCAATTTTATTGTCATCTCAATTTTGCTTTCTTTCCATCATATTCTATTTCCTAGCAATTCTGAGAGTTTTCCCTTTAAATTATTAATAAATTATTTAAAGTTTATTTAAAGTATATTATTTAAAATTTGCTATTGTTTAAGCTTGGAATACCAGCTGTAATCTCTGCCAAGAAATATCACACCATGCAAAGCACTCCCTCTTATACTCTGTGCACAAGCTCTGCCTAGCACTCAAGTGACAGGCAGAACAGTAAACAATTATGAAATGCTGTAGGCATTTAAAGCCTTCTGCAGTTTCTTCTGACACTGGATACATTTTCTTCGTAGATAGGTTAGCAGAGTTGTTTCTGGGTCCACATCTTTTTCCACCACCTGCAAGAAGGGAAAGGTACTGTTACACAGAATGCTTTACAACACAGATATGTTAGTTGGAAAGAGAAAGTTTGGTCTTTCTGCAACTTCTTTTCCAAAGCAGGGAGCAGAACCACTGATTAACTTCCCTTACTAGGTTCAGCAATGTTGGTCATGTATCCAGAGGCAACATTTCCTTGAATTTATTGTGACAGAGAAAAGTATATGCGTTACATACATCAGAGCTTTTCAGCCATGGCACACAGGCAAATCTTAAAAAACTTCATCAAAAATGGCAAACAGAATTAGCAGTGAGCAGAGAGAGGAAGAACAGTGGTTTGCACTTGAGTTTTGAATTCCTGACATCTCCCCAAATTGCATCTCATCTTTATTGACCATGCATAACTAACCTCTGTCCCTTCTCCTTCTTACTATTAGAAGATACAAAGAAAATGAGCAGATAAACAGAATGACAGAAACAGCATCAGTAATAGACTTTGCAGAGAAAAAATAAACTACAGTGGAAACCCTAACATGACCAATACAGGTGCTGCAGGACAGACAGCAAGTACCAATCGTCCTGAAGTTTCTCTTTCTTCCCTGCTAACATTAAATCAATATTACATTAGTAGCCATCCTAAACGTAGGAATGTGAAATTCCAGCCAAGGAGAAATTTTCTCTGCACATTTTGAGTCAGCTCCTTCCTACTAGTGAACAACACTATTAGCGGTTATCTATTAGACATAAAATTAGATTTGACTTCAACCTCTGCCTGATGGTCAGAAACCAAAGTTCTGCCCTTGCCTCCAAATGGCAGCAGAGCTTGTCTTCCCCTTTTTCTGTTATTAATAGAGTGTCAAGAAACTTTTCCAAATGCACTGCGTGCCAGAACGTAATCATGTGTTCTTGGCTCTTACATTGTGCAAGTTCTAAGTACGATAGTTACAGTTTATTTAAATTAATCACTCCCGGTTTGAAGGGCAAATTGAAACAGAGGTCATTTGTGTAAGCCTTTTTTCTTACTGATAAGAAACCTTCACAACCTCTGTACTGCTTCAATTTTATGCCTTTGACATGTGACAAGGTTATTCTAAAAAGACAAGGTTCACACCTCCTATTTGAGTCCATGTTTTTAGAACCACCTGATAAAGTTGCTGCTGCAAAACACAACTGGTCATTTTTTATGCATCTCGTTCCTGCATTGGGGATAATCTACAAGGAAACAGAGTTCATTCTTCTAGTTTGGGGATGTCTTACTGTAAATCATGCAGCACTCCTATTCATAAGCTATTCAGAGCAGAGTGCTCCTGTTCCCTCACCTTCTGGATGCATAGAAACAAGTAAGAGCATACACTGGCACACTCATGACCAGTTGGTTCAGAGTAAGCTCATATATCTCTCTGCTGTAGTTTTGTAAACAGACGTGAGCAGATAATTCAAAAAATGCCTATGACTCCAAGTGTCCTGTGGGCAAAAGGCCTTTCACAGCCATTTCACAGGCAAAGACCCTTTCCCAGCAACTCATACCCTCACTGTCAAGCTGAGTTTCTTCCTCAGGGCTGTGCCAATGGCCATTGCAAACCCTTCTGAAGCAGCTTCCAAGATAGCCAGGCACAGACAAAAAGCTTCAGAATAGTTTTCCAGATGGTTAAATACTATTGAGCTTATTCTATGCTTAGATCAAAGAAAATGTCTCAGGAAGTTTTCTTGAAAGAATCCAAGAAGCACTGCATTATGGACTGAAACCAAGCAATTAAAAGTTTGGCCCAATGGCTGCTTTTCAGGAGGTTAAGGAATAAAACACAGGCCTCAACCTTCATTCAGCAAAGCATTTAGCCACTGAGCTCTACACACTCTTAGTGAAGTACTTAAGCATGTATTAAGTCCCAAAGTCAAACCTTTGCTCAACTTTATCATAAGCGGCTCTCGGTATGCAGTAGAACCTGTCCTGACCAATCCTCACTCTTATGCTGTTCAAACCAATAGCCCAGGATTCCTACTTCAGTCACTTCAAAACTACTCCACTGTAACTATGTAACTGCTGGCAGACAGAGACTTGGGATCAGGGGGAGATAAGGGATAAGAGTTTGGAGGACATTCTGGATTAAACCAAATCTCACATGTCAGAGAGCAAGGAGTCATTTCTTTGCACTCAGATTCCTGGTGGGGGGATGCTTGTTTATGAGTCTCTCTTGCTGGCCACAGAGTAAAAACTTTTTGCTATTCCTGCCTTTTGTTCATTGCCATTGATGCTGGTTTTGTCCTCCAACATGTCATTCCTCCAGTGGTTTGTTACAATCACCTGCTGTGATTTGTTCTTAAAATATTTTAAAACCCTGTGGGTGGGGATAACATCTTCTCTTGTCTGATGCCCAGAACAATATGATTCACTGCTCAGTATCTTACCCATCAAAACAATTCTTGCTCACCTCCCCCAGTGTTCTTGTACAGAAGGAAACCGAACTATATCCATTGCCTTTAGTGGGAGTAGGATCAGCCTACCTAGATATTGTAATTAAAGAAATATTTCCTTTTTGCTCAGTTACTGGTTTTTACTTTTGGGGGTTTTTTTTAAACCAAATGTCATATTGCCAGATACATCAGATTGATGGCTACATTTTGACAGATTCAAAACTGTGGATTTTTCTGCATGTGGTAGCTTAAATATTAATCAAATGCAGAAAGAAACTTTGTTGGAAATGTTAGGATGGCACTGACAATCAAATGACTCTCAACAAATTTGCTTTGTACTGCCATGTTTGTACTACCCATCTATTTGTCTACTGACTCTAGGAATCTTAAATACTCAGATCATCTCAGCAGGGAGCCCAAACTGGCCCTACAGTTCTTCAAGCTTTAAGTCCTCCACAGAACAAGTTCCTAAGCAGTACTCTGTACTCTTAGAGCCCGTGGGCTGGTCCAGAGAGGTGTTGAGCTCACTTCCCCGTGATATCACATACAAAACTTGGATCTCAACTAATATTTTTTTGCTGTCTTTACCTGCCTTTCACTAACTCAGATAACTTTGCCTTTAAAACATAAAGCATCATATTTAAATTAGTATTCCCAGAAAGTTAAAGAAAGGATTTTTCCATTTAAAAGAACAGTAGTTGAGCAAGATAAATAGAGGAACAGAAAGGAAAAGAAAACAGAAACTTTCCTGGTTTACCAAACAACATGCTAAGCTTTCCATCAGCTAGCATCTTTAAATGAGAAACAGATGCTTTTCTGAATGACAAGCTCCCATTCAGTCACTAGTCCCTAGTCACTCAATTAGTTGCAAGAAGAGAAGGTGAAAGGTTTTAACCAGACTATGCAGCAAGTCAGACTAGTCAACAGTAAAGGTCCCCTAGGACCTTAAAGTCTGTGAATGTGTATTCCTAAAGTCAGTGAGAGATTTCAAATTCATTTACTAGGGAAAAGAATTAGAACACAGATGAACAAACTGAATATAACCACACAATGTAAATCTGCTATTGGTCATGAGAACATTTTGTTCTGCTTTAAACCAGCACACTGAAAACTTGTAATTCACTGTTTATGTAGGACCCAGAGGGTCCCAAAGCTCAAAAAAATACTGTATTTTGGTTGGTCCCATTTGCAATCAAACATCCACAGGCTTTGGAAGAGGTCTAATGTGGCTTCCAGCATAGACCCCCTCTTAACATTCAGGATAGAAATAGAAATATTGACTCCACGTGTTTGAACTAAAATTACATGCTGCATATGCATGAGACAGACTTGTCAGCTGAGGACAACAAAATTGCCACTATTAGCTTTAAATTGTCTGTGTTGTTTTCCATTCTAGTCTAGGCAGACTATCAAGCTAACTTTGTGCTAGTTGTGTGCCAAACTTTATGCCCAGTGAAGTAAACAGGGGCTTAAAATAAACAATCCTGAATGTGAAGTATGCTCAGCTGTTCTGAGGAGACTTTTTCTTAACAACATTGCAGACTTGGCTAATGCAAGAGAAGTGTTTGCTGCCATGAAAGTCCCCATCTTATCAACCACCTCTTATCACAGGGTTTTGTACTATGACAAAATATCAGCAGCCCATTAGCAATGTCAAGCTGTCACGAATTCACACAGCAGTAACTTTTCCCACTGGCCATGCTATCACATTCTTTGCAGCTAACCGACTGAAATATTTAGTCAGGTCTCCAGATGGATGGAGCCATATCCTAACGTGCTACCTGCTGTTTCAGCAGCATTGCCCAGGCACTTCTCACCACCCCTTCCATCATGTAACTGCTCATGTGCAGAAATGTCCCAACAAACTCCACATTTGTTGCCACAGATTGGATTGCCCCACGAGTCCAATTATCTCTCTTAAACCTGCATTTGGTGGGGGTGTAACTCAAGCCACTTTGGCAGCACACCCAAAAAGGGAATAGAAAAAAAATATCACTGGAGGCTCTGGGTAGAGCACAATCCAGGAAGCCCTCTCCTCTCTGATCAAGTGGAACCTGCTCCTTTGCTAGTACTGCTGGTTCCATGAGCCAGCAGGGAAGGATGCTGAGACAGCCTTGACACGTGGAATGAGTTGGTACCATTGGCAGTATTAATCGTTCCCTAGTGTGGGTTTTTTTTTTAGCCAACAACTGCCAAGATCACACTGTGATAAACACCTTTACACATGCACAAGGTCAGCTGTGAGATGTGGCTTTTGTAAACAGGAACTGCAGTTCCATAAAAATTGCTGAAATGCACCAAAGGCAATGCCATTCACAGCATGTTCGTTAGCTCTAGGACATAGCAAGAACAGACAGCAGATACAAAAGGAACTGGTTGTCTTCTGCTGCTAGCCTTCAGGGTCTAGGCTGCGCTTTCTCCCCTTCTCCGCCCCACCCTACATGCATAAAAGAGTCCCACAGAGCCAGTTCTGTGCAGCTTAGTCTCTTCTCTTTTGCTTTGACTAATACACATTTTCATATGTTAGCCAAGAGTCTCCTCCAGGAGAAAGGGCTTTTCTACCAATTTACACAGAGCACCAAACAATGCTGAAGCACCAGTTGTAAATGTATACAGGAATTTGTTTATAAACTCTTCATACCTACCATGAGTGGCATATTGGTTTTGAACCTTAGCTGGTCTGGCACTAGAACTACAATTCTCTTTCGTTAGATCATACCAGAAAAAGAAAACAAGACAGTACACTAGGCCTGTATCAGGGTCTGGATTTGCCCAACATGTTTGGTGCAACCTCCTACTGCAAGACTCAAAAAGCTCCCAGTTCACCCTCTAAAAATTGGGGTTCACTAAGGGATCTGAAGTCACCAGAACCTTCACAGATCAAGAAGACAAGTTAATGGTATACCACCTGTGCCCATCATAGCAGAAAATTCATCAGATTAAATTCACAGATCATCCTGTGCCACTGCTTCATGATCTCTGTTACCAGACTCAACTAGCTAGTCATGATTAACTTGGAGCTTCAAGTTTTCACCTCCCTCTAGAAACAATGAATGGCTGATATGTCAATTAATGTTGACATACGAACCATAACTGATCTGTGTGAGCAAAGCTTCAGTTGTCATCCTTCTTTAAAAAAACTCAGAACCAGGGCTGGGTTCTACATTGGTATTAGATTCAAGAGAGCTCTTTGACTAACTTATAATCCATCCTAGATAAACTTCATTCTCCACCTAACTATTGATACTTAGATAAAACAAAACTTTGATATCAAGTGCTCTAGTACCTTGGAAAGTTCAAATTCCAATCCAGTTTGGGATCCAAACTCGTAAATAAAGCACCCTAATTGTAGCAACAATCTTATCCACATTTACACTTGATTAAATTAGTACCAAAGATCAACAAAAGCAAAATTGATAGTAATCCTGTGCCAGTCTGTAGGGCAGGGCACAGAGCTTTTTAACTAAAAATATTGTGCGATCCCTCAAGGGATTAAAAAATTAATTCTCTAGCCCAAACTTAGGGGTGCATGTGATTTACCTCTAAGCAGCACACAGGGAAGGTCCACAAACTCTCGGCTCCACAGTACACAATGAATATGCAAACCTCTCCCCTCCCAAGTTTCCCAGCTGGAAGCTGCTTTGGCACAAGTTTCCCTGCCCAAGTATCTAAGCAAGGGGAAGGTGGTAGGGCAAGATTAGTGTTGAGCTGAGCTCAGAAACAGAACTAACTTGGTACTTGTAGTTCAAAAAAGAGGCAGCCTTAACTTGTTAAAAGCTTTTGTTGCAATGCTAGCCAGGGGAAGTCCAAACTGAGAAAGAGGGCTCTGGGACAAACTGTTCATAGGTGTCCAGCATGTGCAAGGACCACCCCAGCCTCCTGTGAGAAACAGTCACTTCTTAGGTAATTGTCAGCAATTGATCTAGGAAAGAGTATCAGTTAATAGGCTTTGATTTTAAAGAGTTTTCTAGCTTCTTAAATGGAAATAGAATTAACATTTTACTTAAATCCCTTTTAAAAATCAAATGTCAGAATTACTTACTGAACATATGAATTATATATGGATGCTTACATTTGAGTTATATTTTCCAGATCTGTTGTAATTACTGAAACTATTTCTAGTAGAAATGCCTGTATAAAATCAGTGCACCTTTACTTAAGAGTAGTTACCTCAGAATTGCAGTAAATTATTGCCAACAAATCTAAAATGTAAAAGGAACATTATATAGTTGTGTTACTCTTTGAATAATTCACAAGGTAAAGTCAAAGAAGAGAAAAAGCCACTTAGCAAAGCAATAAATAGTCCTCACAATTTAATATTTAAAAGTCATGGCAATTGTGCTGGTATTAGAAAACTTCAGAGGAGAAAAAAGATGACTAGAAAAATAAGTAATCAAGCCACAATCCAGGAGCAAGCTGGACAGAAAGCTGGAATCTTCCTTACCTTTTTACCATTCACAAAGAAAACAAGTTCATCCCCTGTCTTGTTTGGAGCCATCCTGCACACCTTCTAAAATTCACTCAAATAGGGCCACAGATAACCCTTCTGAGAGCAGCCCTACACCCCACAGTGAAGTGAGCACCAGCAATATGACAAGTAATACGAGTCTGCCTCAAAAATGTTTGACTTTATTTCTACATCAGTGCCCTGTGAAACCCCATATTATATAAGAGCCAACGAAGAGGCGTGCCAGCTGCGTTTGGTTGGTGCTTCTGCAGCAGTAATGACAGAAAAGGAGCTGGAACGAGCAGAGTGACCCGCCCCCTTTTATATAGCAATAGATCACAATTCAGCTGCATTCCCTTTAGATTATACTGCCAGGCTTGGGGCACTCGGAGTGTGCCACTGCAACGGCTGCCAGGAATTCACAGTATTTTGCAATACAACGCAAACTCGGGGGGGCGGGGGAGGGGGGGTTCTCCCAACTATCCCTCACCGAATATTGATAAGAAAAATCTGTTTCCCTTGCTCTGTGCATAGCCATCCACCTGGCATTCACCACACAGAGGTCTCTAACGAGAGCACCTGCTTTTTTAAAAACTCCTCAATATATGCACATCAGCTAGTAGACTGACTGCAAGATTTCACTATTTTTCCTTACAGTTTTAAAGCTATAGTACCCTACACCTGCAAGGACATAATTTAAACAGATATGTATTTGTTCAGATAAAAGCAGTTCTAGAGAACTGACGCTCTGATCCAGCACCTCAAAAGAGGTGCTGGGCTAAGACCATAATGTTTTCACTAGGCTCTTAAAGCATTTAAGCTTACCTTTTTTGGCCTAATCCTCACATCCCAGATCTTAGGCACATGTTACCAGTGACACAGAGGAAAGCAACATGTTTTTGCAACATTCTTTGAAGAATTTTTTGTCTTCCATTTCCTTGCTGGTGGTTTTTTCTGGTCTCTCCATTACACAACTGTACATTTTGCATCGTTTAAGTCTTCATGTTTTTTCTTCCAAAGTTGTCACAGAATTGTCCCTAGATATGATGTGTTGGTTTCATGAACAAGATATCAAAACTCCTAGTTCCAGTTTAAAATTGCTCCACAAAACAACACGATTCCAAAGTCTCATGGAAGTTTCCTAGCAGTGGATGTAATCCTGTCTGCTCTATTCTGATTTTTGTGACTTTGCTTTCCTTCTTCAGCATGCTAGGATTATTAGTTTCACTTAGTTTTTTTGGTTTTCTTAAAATCCCTGGGAAAGCACTACATCCAAGTCTACCTCCCAGGAATCTCTCTGAACAATTCACAAAACAACAAACCTAATTAAATTACCATTTTCAGAAACAGTCTTTCCTTCAGTGTTTTGGAAATATGTCAGAGTGGATACAATACATACATTATTTTTACCATCTTTTATCTTCTGACTCATGTATTACATTGCCCAGTCTATCCCCTAAAAAAGTTATTTTATAACAAGTGTCAAACACTGTCTCAGCACTGCTTTACAGGCATTCAGTTTGCTGAAAGTATAGTTCACAGCAAACTTGTGCTTAACACCAGCTGCCTTAATCTATGTTTGCAGTAAAGTTGTGCGTAGCTGAACCAGTGCTGACACCTATTGTCTGGCACCTCCCACTTTGTAATACAAGAGTGTTAGAAAAATGACACTTTTCTCCAAGAAATCTTCAGCTCTGTTGCTTTATATCTCTGTGCAAATTTACACAAGCAGTACCCTCATGTAGCAAGCATCAATCTCAAAATTAGTGTACACAAGCTTAGTACTCATAAATGGTTTTGTAATATTTTAAATAACAATTATTAGTCATAACCACAGGTAACATGTTACAGCAATCTTAAAGCAACTAGCCATTACAGCATTAACACCAAAATCAAACACGCTTAGTTTCCTAATCTGTGTTTTCCATAATGCATGATGTTCTTCTTAGGTTTAAAGAACACTTGTAATCATGTCACCTCTTTTTTAAGGAATCCCATGCGCAAATTTTTGCCTAGCCTTCGTGATAACCTTATAGCTAAACCATCCCTTTCTACTAAGCCAGTAAACAGCATCTTACGATATTCCATCATAATGTTTCTTTTTGACCCATCAACCTACTGTATACATAATATAAAGATAAATAAATCCATGATAGTGATCTCTATATGTAGGTTACACAGTAACATAAAACTTCAGACCTCATCTCAACAGTGTCACTCAACAGTGTCACTACCAAATTTATTCATTCTCTCACCACCCTGATGGGATTGTCTATTACTATATCCATTTCACAGGCAGAGAACCAAGACACTTAGAACAGGAATTTTCCAAATCCTCTAAACTCTGGAGCATGAGAGCTTGTGCTATTGAAGTCTCTTAACCATTGTTGGAAACCCCACCCCAAACAGAACAGAGGATTACCAGAAATGACAGAGAAGAAAGTGAAAAAAAACCAAACCACCCAACCCTCAGTAAACTTCTGTAACATAAGAACATCTCCATTAGCATAGAACTCCCTTAAGCAAGCTAAAATTAAAAACTTTTGTCAATCAAACACAAATTGGTTGAGACAAAGTATTCTGACTTACCGGTCAGTTAAAGTCTAGCAGGTTTCCCGTTTTAGAAATCATCCCTTTGCCCCATCATAACTCAGAAATGGGTATGTTTTAGAAGTTTAAAACTCCCTGCAGTCTCATTCACTTATTACAAAGCTCAGAAAGCCGTTGATATTAGTCAAGAATAAAAAAAAAAAAAAAATAGAAAAAGCAGCTGGCTTTTCTCATTCTGACTGGTTAATCCTGCAGACCTGGCTGTTACAATCATAATGGTAATCTGTTCTGCAGATGATCATATGCCTAGCTCAATAAATATGGTGACATTTACAGAAACACCATTCCTGCCTAAGGAGTTTACCACCAGAGTTAGGTAAATGCATGGA
The DNA here is from genome assembly GCF_900496995.4 of Aquila chrysaetos chrysaetos. Classification (NCBI taxonomy): domain Eukaryota; kingdom Metazoa; phylum Chordata; class Aves; order Accipitriformes; family Accipitridae; genus Aquila; species Aquila chrysaetos. Next base: position 5,559,314 of record NC_044016.1, read on the forward strand.
AGTACAATAACAAACCAATGCCGGAGGTAATACAGGAAAAGGTTTAAAACAAACAAAGGTGAGAATGTTCGTTGCTTTGTTCTCATATTCCTCTTGTGGGACATGGGAGGGAAGAAAGTACAGGCAGCTCTGAAGAGGAATCCATGGCGGGATTTATGAGGAGCAGTGTGGTAAAGCAGATACTAAATAAAACAAAGTCCCAAGTCAGTGCTTTAATGCAGTATTCCATGTATCAAGCTTCCAGTATTTTCACATTAACTTTGTGTGCCTGCTGCCCCTCTCTAATAGCTGGACTACTACTATAAATTCATGAAGTATCCACTGTTGCTAAAACCTGTGGACAGCTTCTTTCAGCTAAAGTGGAAACAACTTGTTTGCCTTAGATCTGGAGATCCCTCTTCAGTTGGCACATATCCTTGCTGGGAGCATGTACTGGCACTCCTTTTGGGGATCTCAAGTGGTCTCCACCTGCTGAAAGCAGGGTCAGCTATGAAGGCATACCAGGTTAGTTAGGGCTTTACACACCATATCTTACTTCTTAAAGATTCCTTTTCAGAACATTAACTATTGGCGGTTGTGTTGCTTTGTTGTAAGTGTTGTCAGTGTAAGTTAAAAAATAATCACACAGTAGTGATTACAGACTGTGAATGTGAAGGCAGAGGGTGTTGCCTGAGGATGTCGCCTGAGGATGTCTGTTCTCCTTGGCATCACCTATTGACCACTGGTGAAGTACATGCTCATGAAATATGTGGACTTTTTGTCTGACTGGCTAGGGATATTCATACCTTATTGGCAAAATCTCCCAAAAGATCTCAAAGAATTGGAATCTTTTCAGGATCCTAATACAGACAGTAAACTTATTACTTTGCAATAACAAAAAAAAAAAATTCCATAAAATTGCCATATGAGTATGAAAGTAAGGTATTGCTTATTTTTTCAGAGGCATTTCTCAGAGTTGAAAAAAAAAACCCATAGGTTTCATGCACTTTCTTATGAGATGTCTAAATTCCTTTCTGGCTACAGATAAAGGTTTGAAAAAGACCATGGTCACAAATCAAATACAGATTGGATCTCCTCATTGAGGCTTGCAAGTGGATACTAGCTTATTATTCATGAATCACTAATCATTCAGTGTTCAGCTTATAATTGTATAAATATTGTCTATTTGTATGGATTCATTTCATGAATTATGATCTCTTCACCTGCATTTGAAGATGGGTGGAGTTTAATTATAGCTCTTTTCCTAGTCCTACCACCTCTGACAGCAAGAAGAAATGAACTAAGTTAGTTAATTCCACCTTCTGTTGAGAATTACTGCTTGTCACTAGTCTTCAGAGCAATTAGTAAAGCAAGACTTTTTGTTTCAGTTCATTTGCAGTTTTTCCTTTCATTACCTAGTTCCAGTGGACCAAAGGATGTTTCAGATATCTGACCTCAAAAGCAACTTCTTTTCAAGAAGACTTTTTAATATGTGTTCCTCAGCATTGTCTTCAGCAGCTGCTAACTTGACACCTATCAGTTGTCTTTTACTTGCTTCCAGGATATCATGAGAGAAACTTCAGACACCTGTCCTGACAATCTAACTCAATAAAATCAGCAAGGTATTTTAATCTTTTTTTCTTGGCCTTTCTTTCTATTCATCTGCTGACATTCTAGCAGTATCTTTTGTATTTAGTCATTATAACCGTCCCAGGGTGCACCAGAAGGAAGCAAAGTCCCCTTGCAGAGACTGGCTGCTGTCTTTGTCACAGGTGGAAGCATTGTCTCCAGTGGGTGTTTCAAGGAGGAAAGGGGAGGGGGGCAGCTGCAACCACCACGTAGAGCTCTTCCTTCTTCTGAGCAGCTGCTAAAGCACCTAGCGTCAAATAATACCCTGATATTCCAAGATCCCTGAGCAGGCAAGTAGGAGCTTCTGGGCCAGTCTAAATAAGTAAAAGCTAGTTCCCACACCTAGCTTGCATAGCACATGGCTATTTTTCCACTGCTCTTCTTCACAGGAGGTAGTCCCTACACAGAGCTCTGCCTCACTTGTTTTCTTCTGCCCCTGTGAAGGTATGGATGAATTTTGCTCAGGAGATCATTAAATCTCATTTTCTCTTGTCTATACACCAGATGCAGTGAAGCATATGGCTCTTTGTCAAAACTCTGATACCAGCTATATGATATGAATTTCTATTTAATATACTGTCCTAAACCTGTCTGGGCATCTGCACAAGTCCTCTGGCTGCCCTGTGTATCTCACTACTAATCACTTTCTCATTTTAGAATGCAGTACTTTGGTGGACAGTTTGTTCAAAAGACAAGAAATCCTCCACAGCTGCTTCTGCTAACAAAAAAGTCTTCCTGAATCAACCTAACATTTGACTGTTCTGTCTAGGAAGGATTTGTAGGCCAAAAGCTTGTGAGCATTCTCCAACTACTTAAGTTTGTCTAAGAAAAAGACTGCCTCTCTTCACAGATCCTGCCAAAACAGAGACCTGTACATCTTAGTACCTTGTACTGTGATTTCCTTCTAGTCCCAACTTAATGGTAGAAGTTGTCAAAAGTAGACTTAAAAGTTAAAAAAAAAAAAAAAAAAAGATAGAGAAAAAAAAGTAGACTTGACAAGTATGGCAAGTTAGTCCCCCAGAGAATTTCAGAAGAGCTTTGTTGTTGGTATAATGCAGGACAGCAGATGCCATCATCATCACTGAAACAGGCTAGTTGTCTCAAATTACAGCCTTCATGGTCAGCTTGTATCCCCCAGACTGTCTTGATTTCTCTTCAAAACAAACTTATTCAAAGTAATTTGCCACTAAGTAATAGTAACAGACAAACATCGGGCAGGAAAGAAGCCCCACTGGAAAATCATGGACAGTGCTGGCTCAAGAGCAATTGCTATAAACCCAGCATGAATCATTTAAGGTGAAAATTAGAAAAGCCATAAACATTATAGCAGTAATGTTGAAGAACACCCTTCCAAAAGAAGCAGTGCATGAAAGAAAGATTGACTGCTTTCAAAATTAACCTTGAACAGCCTACAAACTGGGTAATATGCTATGCATATATTACAGAAGTTGAAACATAAATTACTTCAAGTCCTGTGTTTCCCCTACAATCCTACCTCATGTCCAAAAGACAGATTTTAAGTCATGTTCCTGATAACCTACAGTCTCAGCCTGAAAAAAAAAAGACTCCATACTCCCAAAGTTATTTTATTAAAACTAGACAGGGAAGAAAGCTGACTGTACGTAGAAAGCCTGGAATGATGTACATCTTAAACATGTCTCTGAATCCCTGACTACTCAGAAGAGATATTCTTAATTACCTGGATTATTTTCAAACATAAGTACCTTATAGTCAGACTCGCTGCTTTCAGTGATAGACTTTATACCCCCAAGTATGGACATTTAAAGGCACAGAACAGAAATCTTACACCATCATTCCTTAAGCTTTTCAATTCATGAAGAACAAGCTACCTCCACTTTTCAAGAATTCACTCGGAAACCAGTTAAAAGAGAGATTAATGTATTCCCTCCATTACACTTCTTCCTATATTTGCATGATGAACTTACAGATCCCAAATACTTCTGATCATTTACCGTTATTGCCCTTTGTACCACCTGATGACAAATATCACAGTTTTCATCTCCCTTTTTTAATAAAACTGGTTTCCCCCCACTATTATTTTTTTTTTATCCTGTATTATTTTATATCTGAATACAATATCTGATAGAGCTGATAGTTTTCATGGGTTAGCGGGAAGTTATTTTGCAGAATTCAAGCAGGCAAAATGAGGTTGAAATATTTACCAACAAATGAATTACAGGGCTGTTGCAGAAAAATATCCAGCATGACTAATGCAAACACCTAACTAGAGTACAGATATAACTGTACTGTGGGGAGAATGCTCCTGATGTACCTTGATGTAAACATAGTTAACAACCTTGTTAAATTAAGATAAGATGGGCTTTAACCAAACAGCTTAGAAAAATACTTGAGAAAAACAATGAAAGAGTAAGATAAGGTATAAAGATGTGTGTACAAAGGAATTCTCAAAGCTGCTTTTCCCAGGACAAGGTAAGTGTGCCTTAATGGTTAACAAGGTTGGGACTGTAGAAATTGATAACAGACTGCTAGTTGTTTTCTGCTCTCTGTTATCTCTATTACTAGCAATACAGGAATGTCCTATCACACCTGTGTCTGGTTTCTGCTGAGTAAATCCATGGTTTCTTTGCAATTATTTCAGTGATCCTTCTACGAGATAAATCAGATCTAGACAAAATATCTTAAGTTAAATGGTCAGGGTAGCCAACATTACTCACTTTATTAAAGAGGACACAAAAAGCTTTTATTCCCTTGAACAAAATATAAGATATTCTATATAAATAAAAACACAGTGGAGTTGAATCCAGAATTTCAGATCCATCTCCCTTGAACACTATGATGGTTCCAATCCTAAATTGGATTCCATATGTAAAAGCTCTGACATTTCTGTCCCAGTAGAGTCGCAGCAGTGGTCCTATAATATTGTTTGGTTTATTCCCACATCAGAATACTTCCAATAAGAGGGAGAGATTTCAGCTTCTGTGCCACAAAGTTTGCAATCTAAAACAAAAGCTTCTGAAGAAAAGAAATAGGCTGAGAGAGCCCAGAGAAAAGACCTAGTTCTTTTCTAATTATTTTTATGATGGTGATTACTGCAGTAGATAATAGCTTTTAGGAGGGACTAGTACGGAGCCTGTAACATGCAACCTGCTGCATATTCCATGTCTAACAGAATATTAACCACAAAAATACAAACAGTAACCTGCACTGAGAGCTGAAATAACACAAGAACAACTGACAGGATTCTAGCATCATTGACACCAAGCCAACGATATCAAATACCCAGATCCTAAGGAACTTCAGTGGTCATCTGAATTAACATTTTTCCATCATCACATCATCCCATATCACAGCTGTGTGTGGCAGAAGCAATTTTTTAATCAGATCTTTATTTTAGTGAGTTTATCTGTTGCACTGGTCAGTTAATATCTGCACGTGTTCATAGATTTTACTTTTTACATTTAATCCCCCTCATCCTGAAGTTTATTAGTCAGCCACTTTTACTGCGGCAGTGAACAAAGATCAAGAACAAGACCCCACTCTGTTAGTCTCCGCCAGTTCAGAGCACAGCCAGTCTCTGCTCTACCACTTCCACTTCAGATGAAGCAGCTACAGGCTAGCAGAGCACCCATAAGATCAAGGAGTGGCAGCCAGTTAGGTACATGATGATTATTACTTTAGAAAAAGCAAAAAGTGATGGTAGACAGGTTTTCACTAGACTGTGTTCTGGAAGCTATATTTTATTCTTCAAAGGCAAAGTCCTTTTCTTATACTTGCCTCTTCTTTTGAGATGCAGACCTTAACCAAGTTGGCCTTCAAACCCCCACTTTGATCCATCTATTGGAGTCATGCATTGAGTGGTCTCCACTTTTCTATCAGTAGAACAAATATTTGGGCAACAACAGACATTCAGTTATTTTATATCTACCTTTTATATTATTTAAAGTGTACAAAACCATCCTTTTAAAAGGAACATTCGTAGAAAACCAGCCTTTTTGCACATGACACTTCTCATTTCTATGTGGATAAAAAAAGCTAGTTTAGTTTGAGTTTCTCATCTTACAGAAGAAATTATTGCAGTACAGAAAAGTTAGACAACCTGGCCAAACAGCAGGACAAACAGTGATGAAACCAAGGATGAAATTTTCACAAGTACTCAGTGCTGAGCTCCTTTCTTACTACACTCAGTGGGAGAGAAATTAGAAAAACATTAAATGCTTTCTGAATGATTCCACCTAGTGAGAAACCACCCACTGTTTTCACTGAGACTATAATCTGAACCCAGAACCTATACCCTGTTGACTGAAACATAACATGTACATATCTTTACTTTGTTTACAGTTCCCAGCACTGATGCCCCAGCAAAAGGATGCAAAGTCAAAGTAAGATCGATTAAAACAAATGTAAACACACCACACTGTTTTCCTACACTGACCTGAAAGGCATGAAAGCAACATAAGCTTGAAGAACAATGCAAGTACTACCAATTTTCCTGGAAAGGTTTTGTTTTGTTTTCTGGAATAAGAAACAACGATAGAGTAGCTTATTTCACAATGCATAATCCAGTGAATTTCCAAGAGCAGGAGAGTTTAGAGAGTTCAAAGCATATTCTGTTATCACAACTCCTAGGTGTCCATTGTATCTTATTTGGATAACGATTTGTAGTGAGTACAGCCACTCAACTCAAGTAATGTTGCAGTCTCCTAAGATATAAACTGAATGTTTAATTTATAGTTATTCACATCTCTTCCTTGTATCTCAGGAAAATCTCTTTAGCACAAGAAATGTTTTTTACATTAAAACCACTAAGGAAAAAAATACATATAGATAAAATTGAGTACCCACCAGTTTGGGGGCACCACTGATAACATATTTGATTTTGAGATATTTTTCCCACGCTTTTAAGTTTCTCAGGTCTCCTAACCTGACCAGTGTTCACATCAGCATTTCTTGCAAGAAAAAACGTAATTGTCCCTGATCCCTTACCTACACTGACGTCAGAGGAAGTCTGGATGCTGAAAGATGACACAATGTTCAGGATAAACTAAAGGAAAAAAATTAAAGAACTTTCATGGTCAGGGTCTACTGATCTATGAAAGCCTGACTCAGCAGCAACTTAGCGAAAAGCAGGCCCCTATTGGGCGAGCAGAGGGAGCGGATCCCAGAGCTGGTCAGCTGGAGAGGTCAGCGGCAGGACCGCAGGAAAGGTCAAGGGCCTGGCAGACAGTGCGTGGGCCCTGTGCCCAGAGAGGCCAGGCAGGGATGGCCAGCGGGGCACCAGCAGGTCAATTGTCTTGCCTGCCCCAACTCCACAGCCCTCAGCAGGACCCCAGCGGTGGGATATGGCTTGCCATCATCCACTGACGGCAACTCCTTCAGGCTAAGACTTTGTGGAGACCAGCTTAAATGCAGCGAACCCCCTCATAAGCAGACATTAAAAGAAGAAAGAGGACCTGCAAAAAATTCAGACATTCCACTGCTTATATAAATGATAATGGCGAGCGAGTATATACACTGTATTGAGCCTTAATGGATCTCCCTGCCCTTATTTCAGACTGTGCCATGCCATCTGGTGGCTGTTCTTTACAACTTGAGATGGTCTCTTAACCGGCCCACAAGATGGACATGTAGATAATGTAACCACCAAAAGCTGAAAAAGCCAGTAGCTAGAGAAAGGGAAGAATAGGAGAAAGGGAAGAACAGAGACACTTTTAAAGCAATTTAAAAAAATTGTGAGCACAGGAAAAATTATTTCATGGGACAAATACGATACATTTGTTTCTCTGGGAAAAAAAATCTCTCTAAATTATTTCACCTATCAGTTAAAAATTCTTCCGGCCCTACCCGGACTGACAAGGCACAGTAGGATGGCTTCCTGTCAGACTCAGCTTTTCCTGCATTGCATAGGACACTTCAACAGCTGCCCTGACAAGCTATAAATAATTAACTTAATCCACGTTGTGCAAGCAACAGGGCAAAAGATTACAAAATCCATTTATGCAATTGAGACGTGTTACATTGGGACACCCAGAATACACCTCAGCAAGCTGATTGTCCTCTTCTAGTTTTTATGCATAAGATGGAAAACATTGGGAAAAACAGACATAGCATAAGCTAAATTTGGTTTAAAATATGGAACTCCTAGGCTGGAAGAAAAAAAAACAAACATTTTTTAAAATACTCATTGAGATTCTGTCATACAGCATCACTAATGTTGAAATTCAACAACAACAAAAAAAAAGAAACAAAAATAGTTGTTTATTCTATTTATTCCATTGTAAAAACTGAAAGGGATATGAAATCTGGCATTCGAGATAAACCAGGATAAATAATCCATGTAACTTTTTTTTCCTTCCCCTTTTCAATTTATGTTCTGGCAAGATGACAGTTTTTCTGTAGGCTTTTTATTTTTAAAAAGTCTTCACAAATCATTCCAGCAAATCATTCTCAATGTATTGATAATGCAAACTTCTGCAAGTATTCTCCACAACGCAAAAAGTTTCCAAACAATTGTGACTGACTAGTTACAATTATATATACTATTCAATCATTTAAATATCACCATACAATTGATAGTATTCACTTCCTTGCCTGGAGAAGGCAAAGTCTTGTCACTATTGCTTGGTGAGACATTATAACCTTCTTCACTGACTCCCAGTGAAAAAAAATCATGACCAAATTCAGCATTTCTGTTTTAGCCTTTCCATATAAAGGATATCTCAAGATCACTGCACAGTCCAGAATTATTAAACTGCTGATCTGTTTATCCCACATCTCACACACTATTTTAAATAAGTATCTTTGAGTTACAAGAGTGAGAGCCAGAAAGAAGAGCTGGTTGCCAAGTTATGGCAATGCATTGGAACTCCCTTTCCTCAAGGGAAAGGAGAAATCACTCCAGATGACACTGTCTTTAACAGGGCAAAACCCATAATTGGAAAAGCACAGGCAGGCAACATTCTCAGAAAATATGACAATGCTCTGATGAAGAGGTACCAAGTGAGTTATGATATAAAAAGAAATCTAGAAATTTTTTCCACTGAGATGTCAGAGGACACTTATTTGATGCCATATTCTGTATTTTAAGAGTCTTCTCTCTGGTAGCATGGCATTCAGCATGGGCCAAGCAGTTCCACAAGAGGGAAACTGATCTTAGAGGGGTCTTGGAGCCAGGCAGTCTCACACTCCGCTGAGTTGAGTGTACCCAAGTTCAACAAAAGACTGTACAAATATGTCCACAGACTAAGTCCAGCAGAGGTCACAGTGTTCACACAGTCAGATAGCTCATCTATGGTTATGGCTAGGTATTTTGAGTTTCCCACCCAACTCCACAAAACTTCTGGGTGCAAGAAAGGAAAGGCTGGAACAGGTGGATCTTAATGTTTCCGCCTTGTCATTTCTCCTTTCCTTCATCTTTTAGTCTGACTCATCCATAATCATTGTCTTAAGACAATGACCCTTACCCCTTTCAGCTAAGAGTTTTTACTCAGAATCCACTTTATCTTTGATTCATCCAGAACTATGACTTCAAAAGTTCCTTCAAAGTTTCCAAACAGAATAATCATAAATATGCTTTGACAGCGATCCCCCTAGAGAAGTTTCCTGAATAGATCCCACTACAAAATCTATCCCTAAATCTTGTGGATCTCTCTATCATGAATTCCTGAAAATCAAAGTTGATACAGGACACGTTCCATGTGTTATAGTCTCTCCAGACCAAACCTGCTACTTGCTAGCCTGCAGGATCACACTCCACCACAGATCACTGCTGCCTCAAGTTCCAACCATGCTGTCAGAAGAAGGTTGATTACCTTTCTGATGTAGGCTGTTTGTCTGGAAAGGTGACGACATATTTCCCTTCCTTACATTTTTCCCGTACTCAGTTGCCTACTTCTGCTCTGCAGCTTACCAACTGAAAGCTGGCTTACTGCTCCCTTCATACAGCCTTCCTGAGACATTGCTTGAATGTCTTTCCTTCATTTCATTTCCTTCTCCTTGACTGTGTTTCATAAGTACCATGCTAAAAAAAGCAAATGTCTTCTATTTGACCTTTTCAAAACTTGTGCTCATTAAGTTGTGGGATTTTTTTTCACTGGTGCATCTCATTGTTCACACTTCATCAACAGAAATTTCTTTTCCCTTTCAATTACTGCTGGGGATCCTTAAGGCAGTTTAACAGAAGCTAAAACCTGCCCAGACAGGCTAAAAACAGGTTGCAAGCAAGCATATCAGGCATTCAGGTCTGTTGTGGGCATACAAAAAGTATACATTGTTCTAAAACCAAGACTGACTGCAGAAGCAGCCCTTTGATCAGCACATTTATATAACAAGTACTTAGAGACCTGAGTATCAATATCTGATTAATCAGATTGTCATGGTTTAACCCTAGCCAGCACCTAAGCACCACGCAGCTGCTCACTCACTCCCTCCCGCCCCCCCAGCGGGATGGGGGAGAAAATTGGGAAAAGAAGTAAAACTCGTGGATTGAGATAAGAATGGTTTAATAGAACAGAAAAGAAGAAACTAATAATGATAATAACACTAATAAAATGACAACAGCAATAATAAAAGGATTGGAATGTACAAATGATGCGCAGTGCAATTGCTCACCACCCGCCGATCGACACCCAGCTAGTCCCCAAGCAGTGATCCCCTGCCCCCACTCCCCCCAGTTCCTATACTAGATGGGACGTCACACGGTATGGAATATGCTGTTGGCCAGTTTGGGTCAGCTGCCCTGGCTGTGTCCTGTGCCAACTTCTTGTGCCCCTCCAGCCTTCTCGCTGGCTGGGCTTGAGAAGCTGAAAAATCCTTGACTTTAGACTAAACACTACTTAGCAACAACTGAAAACATCAGTGTGTTATCAACATTCTTTGCATACTGAACTCAAAACATAGCACTGTACCAGCTACTAGGAAGACAATTAACTCTATCCCAGCTGAAACCGGGACACAGATATATACATTTAATATCTTATTCAGACATCCAATTCTGCTGTTTTCCTTCCCTCCTGTTCTTATGACACCGAGCTCTCTCCAGTGAATGTTTCACGACTACATTCACCAGAATTACCTTCCATTCTTTTATTGTCAGCTGGTTCCTCATCCATGGAGGAAATCAAATCTAAGTACGTACTCCATAACACTTTCAACACCCTTTTGAAATAAAAACTGCCCCCAACACAGCCAGGTTTTTGAGAGATTCTCTGCACTTTTTTTTCTTCAGCTGGTAACTTCAGTCCCCTTAACTTCCTAGTTCCAAGAAAGCATAATCAGCTTCTTCCATTTGGTGCAAAGTGGACCTGTACCATGTTATCTATTCACCACTTCCCTTTTTCCCATCCTCTGATTAGGTTACTGTTTTCTCCTGTGGTTCTTAGTCTTCAGCATGCAGAAAAACTGGTTTGAGCCCTCCTTTGTGTCTGCACTTTTCTCCCCAAACAGTTAAAAGTCTTTCTGTTGCCACCCTTACAGTACTTCTTCCCACAACCAAACAAGTTAGAGCCCTCAGTCAGCTTCTCTGACACAGCTAAGCATCCCCCATCTAGGCTTCTATGCTCAGCTTGGAAGATTTACCTGAACACTTCCACCCTAATTTTCTGAGCCCTGCAGTATTTCCTAAGCATCTTAGGAACACAGGAACCTGGCTGAGAACACAATCATTAGGATGAAGGATCCACAAGTTCGTCCATCTGGCAGAATAACACCCCAGGCCCCATTAGGACAAAGTCTTGAATCATTACCCCCTTGACTTCCTTGAGGGTGAAGGCAGTGGACCTCCACCCTTAGCTATGTAGTGCTCCTCTGCATCTCCCTTCTTATTTCTGACCTCAATGGAGGGGACACTTGGTTGCAGAGAAGACCACCAACTGCCAAGTGGGATGGTCAGTGTCTGGCTCCTTGGTGTGGAACAGTGGGTTCTCCTCCTCACACTAGTGTTGGTGCATTCCAGGATAAAGCCAGCTGCCTTCCTCCAGCCTGAGTGTCCTGCAGATGAAAACCATGTACTCCCACTTTTGCAATTCAGTCACCATCTACATAGCTGTTGTAGCTCATTTGGCAACCGGTATGTTTCACCTCGGCTGGTACCTCTTATCTGGCATCCTTTAAAAAAGTGTCAGTACATTCCCAACAAGTCAGGACCGGAACAAAGGTGGAGAGCTCCAAAGACAAGAACAGAAATGGCAATAGAGACAGTAGAGTGTCTTGATTTCCCCCCTGAGAGGTAGAAAATAGGCACCTGCTGTCCTCCCCCAACTGAGGAAGCCAGATGGTCTCTGCCAAACAAACAACGGTTAACTTTGGTTTCCTTGCTACCCTAGACCCTCTTAGTAGCCTAAAGAAAAAAAAAAAAGTCTGCAGTCCAGCATAGTTTACTATTTCTCTGTTAGTAAACAGCTCGATGACAGCAAGCTTTTCAGGCATAGAACAGCAGCAGACCCTAAATGACCTTCTTCCTTTTCACACATGTTTGGCTTTGTGAACTTCCTCCCTGAGGTCCCTGCTCTGCTAGACAGGAAACCCCAAAATGAAGCACCCATACCTGCTTTGTCCAGCCTCTGTAACTTTTCCAACATACATGCAATACTTGGAGATGAACAATTTAGACCTAGCCATGACTTCTCTAGCCCCAGACAATTTCTTCTAGTAAAGAACTCCTTTGCCAATTACAGCTTCCCCTTCTGGCCCACCCCATATCACATAATGCGTCAGTTAAACCAGCACAGTGAGAGTCCAAAGAGCATATCAATCTCTTCTTGCTAGAATTCTTGGACACCTCCCTTCTGTGTCTTTCTACCTGGGCATCGTTTAGCCTGCCACACCTATTTCCAGCTCCTTCAAACAAGGGCCCCATCCTGTTGAAGAGTAAGGCAGCACCTACAGGAAGGCACTGACCTTGTTTAAACCATCTAAGTGATACCAGAACAATAGGATAGTGCAGGGGGCAGGACCTGCCCCATTGCTTAATTAATAGTACTTCCATAAGGATCAGTTATTGATATTACAAAATCTTCAGACACATTAAAGAATGCCCAGCTAACTATTTGCTAGTCAGGCAAATACTAGTATTGACTGAATCCTAAAATGAAAGCTATGCTTGACTCATGGCAAACCCTCCACAACCAACTACACTTAGTTGTAATGAATGTGTGTAAGGTATGTGGATTGCCAGGGTGGCCCAAGTCCAATATTGACAGAGAGCTAGTCTCAATGAACCAAGCTAGCTACCTTGCTGGTGGAAAGCAGGGGACTGAAGCATTACCTCATCATCTACTGGAATGGAGTGAGAAATACTCCAGAGCCTAACTGGAGATGCAAGGAGAAATTAACTTTTGGAAATACTACATTCCTCTTCCGAAGTAAGTTATGCAATCCCGCAATGACAAAACCTATCTGGGGAACAGACATGGCAGAGGAACTGTGAAGTCAGACATGGGATACTACACATGCCACAGACTGATCCTTCAAAGAGTATACCAGAAACAAAGCAAATAAGATTTTTGCTCTGACTCATTCATATTATCAGATGCCTCAAATGACTCAACAGTACACTGTCAATGACATCATTCTGGAAAGTTTATACAAGTGTTTATAATTACCCAGAAACTGTTTATAAATTGGCAAACCAAAGGAGACATCCCATTCACAACATAATCCTGTTGTATTCTCCTAGCGTGGCTCTGAAATTAATAAAATATGAACAGTAAACTTAAAACCTTCTGACTGGAACCAATTTACCAATCAGGTACAGACCAAAAGTTACACCTTACAAATGAAAGAGCACATACAAAAATATTGACATATTGCCACAGAAAGCATTGCAAGAAAAAAATAATAGCGCACAAAATTCGCAAGAACTGCAAAAGAACAGAGAATGAAAATGTTAAACCCCACCTACAGAAACTTTTCTACAAACCATCAATTGCTATTTTCATTTGGGTTTTTGTAGGGTATACATCCCCAGGAGAATTATAAACTTGACCCTATGTATCCCATATCTTTCCAATTAAGCTCCCAAAGTAAATTGTTAAAGGCTTAGCATTAAAGTTATAATTCAAATCTGAAATTTTACAACTTCAATGTGCACATTAATGATTTGAGAAGAGCCTTTAGGAAATACCAGAATTCCTTTAAGTCCACCCAATGTTTAAGGTTGATTTGACTGGATCTATGCTTTAAAAATTTTAACAGATATATTCATTCATTTTTGCACGTTGCTAGTACTGGGCCACATATTATTTTTCCATGTAATAGCTTCATGTTGCTATGTTACCAGGAGCTAAAATAATCTAATGAACATTAATTAACATTTGCACAACACTCTGTGATGTGGTTACTTACAGTTTTATAGACAGGAAAAGCTGAGAAACTAAGAGGATCTCTTAGATCACATGGTGAATCAGCAATAGCACAGGAATAGAGACAATAAATCGACACTCCCATTTCTACTATGTCTAGGCTAGGCCCTTTTTAAGTGACTGAACCATCCAACTAATTCTACTACCCCAAAATATTGCTTCAAATTATTTTTTTGAAATTAATATTACAGCTTTCCACCCAATACTAATGGGTTTGATTTTCATTTACTCTAGATTCTTATAAGAAAAATAAAGGTTCCTTCTTAAATTATTAGAAAACAGCAACTGCAATAGTGCAGAGCTAAATGAAAGTTCCCATGATTTCACTTTCAGCTCCCACCTGCTTCTGTGGCAGAGTGGGCAGTGAAGAAGAGTTTTCCAGGTCTATATATAGCATTCACAGGTCTACACATACAGAAATTTCCACCAGACTCTCCCAGCTGATCCAGCAACAGACCACAGGAGAAATCACTGATTATAGCCAGAGGTCTTCACTCTCCTTTTGCCTGCAAATCCCCCTCTTTCCCAATAATTACATTGTCCAGATGTTACCTGAGATCATCTAGCACATTTGGTTACAGTCTACCTTTGCACATATCAGTAAGTCCCTTTGCTCTAGAACTTTTAAGGCAGAACATCAGCTGTCAACTTCAGAGCCCTCCTCAGAGGAGGGTCTGACACGAACAAACTCAGGAAAAAGCGAGTTCTCAGTCTCACCCTGCATCCGCATGCTTTCTAGACGCAACAAACACTCTCCTGAAATAAACATGTCCATCCAGGAAGAATTGTCCTGCAGAGACAAATCCAGTCCACATATCAGTTCAAACACTCCCATCATGTGTAAGGATCACTTCCAGATGTGTTTACACCTCTTTTGAAGGTTTAATTTTGGACTATTAGAAGTCCATTCAATCAAAAAATTGCAAAAGTTTGGTGTCCTTCACTAAGGAACATGAAACTGAGCAGTTATGCAGATTGCTCCAGGGACTACCAATTGCACAAGCTTTGTAGAACCTTACTTGTCATTTTATCTTGCCAATTTGTTTGCATAATAGTTGGAAAGTGGTGCTGATTAAATTTCTCCTGAAGTTTGATGGGCCAGTGCTAACTTGCCTCTGGTTCAAAGCCAAAACACAGAATAAAGTGAAAACTAAAGCACTTGTAAAAATCAGTATCTTGTGCTTAATTAACCTGCTAATGTTTCTCTTAAATTTAGGTAACTATTTCCTAGTTGGCATTTTACCAATTCCTTTTAGAGAACGACAGCCCTTATTAATAGTTACATCGACTCTACCACAGTTAAATCTTACCTTTTATTTCTCCAGTCCTTAGCAATTCTGCCTCCTGAAGTTTGTTCCTTTTAAATAGAGAACATATTCAACCCAAAGTGATTTTCATTGATTTATGCCCATTAAGAATCTGAAAAGGTTTGTTGCTGCCTGAAAGATGTGTACTTATTCTTACTGCTTCTTCTAGATTAATATCCATGGTTACCAGTGATGGAGTTTTCCTGTGTATTCAGTTTAGTGCTAATAAAATCGGCAAGATTATGCAATTAGCAAGATACTATCTAAGATTTTGATTAAATTTTAACATTCATAATTTCTGCATAAAGCTTTATGCTGCTGGGTTGGACAATTAAGACAACTTTGGTCTTGGCAGTTAGGCTTAAAATTCATTCTCCATGTGGCTGTAACAAGTTAGACACCCTGAAGTTCACTAATGCTGCTAACGATATAATCAATAAGGCACTCGTGTTTATTCTAGAACTAGTACCATGAGATTTTGTGCCTGAAGTGCAGTCTACAGATGACACTTGATTCCCTAGTTATAATGAAGACAATTACAAGTAGCATCGAGCCAGTAATGATGATTTTACAGGTAACGGTGTCCATTCTATTTCCAGCTCAGATAATGAAATATCCTACAGAGATGTGTTTACAACCACTTGGTGAGACCATAGTAAACTGAAGCGATTCAAACTAGTTCTGCTTTTTCCCCACTTCCATTAATAAAGAATGTAATGAGATGTCCATTATCATGAGATCTTTTTAGATTACAAATCCATCATTTGCAATAAATAATTGATGGTAACACTTTAATAAGTCACATGAAAACACTTATTACTGCCTGACTAGCTTCTGCTTGTGCTTAGCCACAGTAGAAACAAATTACTTCCATGGCCTCCAATTGACTGACACACCTCAGAAAGCCTAACGTCACTGTTAGGAGGTCATTTTTACAGATGTGTGTATACTTTCCCATCGCAATCACAAAAGAGCAAACATTGACTGATTTATTTAAGTAACCTGTTCTTTTGAGATGAGTATATCAAGAATTATCAGGACTTCAATCCATCCTTGTGTAGCAAATGTCTAGATTACCTATCAGTTGCAGCTTGCAACACCTTTCTAGCCTCTTCCCCACTTCAGGTAAATGGTGCAACCCCAAGCAGAGCCAATGAACTTTGGAACATTCACCAAGTATTTTACTGTTCCCACAGTACACAACTGGCTTAAGGATTATTTATGACATGAACAGCCATGTCATTAATCCTCTTGGCAAATGGTAGAAGTAGAAAATGCTGGAACTAAAGCTTTTTAGGAGTGCTCCCAAAGGTCAAGATTTTGTCCAAACGCAGTGAGAGCCTACGAAGCATATTCTGATGAAACACAGCAACCTTCCCTACAGTTACAGCAGAGTCACATTTGCCCTATCTTATGCCTTCAGGGAAGAGTTTGTTAGGAACAGCGCTATCATCTGGCCCCTCCCTAGTTTAGTATTCCTTATGACACTTAATTTAAGCACATGTGGGGAAATATGCATATGCTCTCCTTTTTTTGCAAAGCATTATATATGTTTCTCATGTCAGTGATGAGGGCAATAAGAGGGAAAAAGCCACACAATGCCTTCCAAAAAAGGATGAAACTGATATTGAATATTTTCCTAGCTCAGGTTGCCTTTGGTTGTTTCATGAAGTGTATTCAACCATGCAGAGCTTTTCAAATCTTCTAGTCATACCTTCTTGCAAGTTCACATATCTGACCTAGAATTTCCTGGACAAACTAATCTATTGTTGAGACAGGCACTCCCTGAAAAATGGTTTGTCATATCCTTCTAAAGACAGTATCTGTCATAGCATAGAAGTTGTGGGAAGCAGTATGTGTGAGTATTGACCCTGGCTAAACACTGCATGAACTAACTCTTGAGCCATTTAATCTCCTGTCTCCAAAAGCAATCATACTACCTTTCAAAAGCTATTTATATAATTTTTTGTTCTACTCTTTTCTTCTTTTTATTATTTTTGCAACATCAAAACATGTGCAAGCATATCTTCATCATTGCCACATTACAGGTTTTCTTCTCTAAGGCACCTAGACCCCAAAGCCTTCCCAGCCATAGCACATCAGGAAAGCAATTCCTTACAGTCTGTCACCCATCCATGTTGATTATGCAGGTTGCACTCTCTGCAAAGACAACTACTTGCAATACCCTGCCAATTCCCTTCCAAACCCAAGTTCTCCTGAATTCCAAGTTGCTTTTCCCATGAACTAAGCATTCAGCTAAGCCCAAGGCAAGGACATATCTCTGATGTTTATCTACGCGATGCAGTGAACTTCCCTGGCCTGTATCCACTGCAGTGGCAGTCCGAATGCTTTTTAGCTGGTGGAAATCAGCAGATCACATCCATGAGGGACTTTCCTGACAAAAACTGCTGAGTGCAGCTAACACGGGAGGCCTGGTTTCCACCAGGCTGTTACTACATCAATAGAGTCAAGGGAGAGGGAGCTAGCATGCCCTGTTTCAGACTATATCACAAAAACAAGATCATACCTTGGACTTGCACTACACTGGTCACACCTCTTTCAGGTACTCTTGCTAGCTGTCCCAAAGAATGTATATGCAGAGTGTACAGAGTACACTCTCCATTTGCCCTAAAAAGTTACCCTTCCAACTTAAGGTAGCACTTTTGCCCCATAAATCTAAGATCAAAGATCTTAGGAATGTCCTGAAGTTCCAGGATATTCTGCTGTTACAGACACCTCTTCCCCCTTCAGTTTAAGAAGCTCAGGTGAGTCAGACAACAGAACTGCTAACAACATTGTAGGCTTGTTGCTGGGTTTTTGTTTTGGTTTGGGGGGGGGGGGGGGGGGGGGGGGTGGGGGTGGTTGGTTGGTTGGTTTGGTTTTGGGTTTTTTTATGTAAGCCAGTCAAGAAATATTGTTCCTCATATTTCCCAATACTAGTTCAGCCCACTTACTACTTTTCCAGGCAGGTAAGTCCAGCTGCATTTCTAACCATGAAATCCGTTCAGGCAATATGTAAAAAATACCTGCAGTGAAGGTGTAAACCATTCATGACATGCAGCTCCTCAGACGTGCCAGCTTTTTTAGAAGACAATTAGTAGCAATAATAGCTGGATACTTTGACCTAGAAGGATGTAGAAAAAGAATTAAACAGAGCAGATTGCCAAAAGACCTGCTAATTAACTTCCTCCAAGACCAGTCTATCAGTAGGATATAGTTTGAAGCAATTAAGCATAGGACATTTTTAAAACTTCACTGTTTCATTTTCTAACAGCTTTGCACTAGCTGCACACATATTGAACCTTGGGGATCAGTTTGCACTGTATTACTTACATCAGCCTATCATAAAGACATATCCTATAACTGCATTTCTATAGGCAACTGGAGTATGACATTAATATTAAAGTTACCAGCTCAGATTTTAATGAGCAACACTGAGCTTTGCAGAGCACCCACAGAAGTTATGCCTGTGCAATATATCAGGCAGGTTTCCCTCAGCTGAACTTAGCAAGCAAAGGTTAAACAAGTTTTTCATCTAGCATTACAAAGGAGCATAGCTATCCTCTTCACTCACTGAGCAATCTGGCTTTTTGCAATACTGCTAATTCCCCCAGACACTCTTCTATTCACACAAAAATCAAGAAAAACTTTACTAATGATCTTTATAGGTTGCAGGCTGGGCTTTTATCTTTCATGGAAACTTCATGATTCAGACAATACAACTGCAGGTCTTCTCTTTCTCAAAGGGAAATTAATAGCCTATTTTACTCTTAGCTCCTGAAGAAGACACCTACCTTCTAACTGTCCTTTGATAGCAGTGGAAAGCATATGCTGAATAAGAAAGGAAAAGTTACACTGCAGGCAGATTAATTGAGTGAAATCGGAAGTGCCTTCTGCAGACAGCAAAAATCAACTTGCATTAGCAAATCTCTCCTAATAAGCTAGCCTAGGTCAGTATCTATGTGGTCTCTTCTGTCAAACTTCCTGTACCCACCAGCAGCTGCCACAGAGCTGCTTGCCTACCAGGCAGGCAGGGGCCAGTTTTGACCAAAACCAGGGCTGCCAAATTTCTGACAGTGCTGTGGCAGGTACTCCAGGCATCCAGGGCAGGGCATGACCAGCGGCAGAGGAAGAGGCTTTGTTCCTACTTACACAGGGTGCTTAAGCCACAGGCGGAGCAGCCCAGTCCTGCTTGCTGAGGGACACCAGGGCACCAGCCGGCCTTGGAGTTACAGAGCATATCAGTCTCCCCCCACCTGTCTCAGATCTCTTTGTGTAGGCTCAAGCGCTTGAACCTGAACCTCACTTATGGGACGGTCACACCAAGCAGGCTGCCAGCAGGACAGAAAGCCCACAGGACCTGCACCCTGAGTACAGAGAGGGCACACACCACCTCCTACTGCTTTGTCCCAGTCCTCTGAAAGGCCAGGACATGAGACACCCACCTCCTTCCAGGGGGCTGCTCCATGAAGGGGGAACATACAGATCCCACTGACAGGGCCAGCTCCTAATCACTAGTGGGAGCCCAAGCTGGGAGGACTCCCAAGGACATGCCCACGGACACACCTCCTCACTGCAGCAGGGAGGTGACTCACACTGGGAGAAAGCCGGTAGGAACCACCAGACTGCCTCCTCGAGCAAGCAGTGCCTCCAGCAGCCCCTCCGGAGCCTTGCTTACAGGGAGCTCCAGTGCAGAGCAGACAGAAGGCTGCATAGCTCCAGGTGACATACACCTTGACTTCAGGGCTGTCACCTTCACTCCACTCCTAGCATGGACAGCCATAGACCCTGGCCCTGCTTGCAGGTGGACCACATTGCCCAAAGTGCTACTGAGTGGCCTACCTCCACTCTAAGACACATGGGGCTCAGCCCAGGGCAGGAGTGAGTAGCGATCTACTGGTGCACCACTCAAAATACACCACAGAGGTTTTTTTGCTTTTAAATGAGAAAGGACAAGCACATTCACACACACTCAGACATCAAAAACCATCCCCAGAGGAGGAAGGGGACTCCAGCCTTCCAGGACCAGGCGGCCATTTTGCTCACCCACCAGCAGGAGGGGACCATCAGGCACACAGCCAGGACACGGGTGGCCCACAGCACTCAACCGGCCGAGGAGCCTCAGAGGCAGCCAGCGGGCAAATGCCAGAGCACGGGGCTGTCAGGCTGCCCAGGCCGCCAGCGGGGCCCATCGCAACTGAGGTAACTCGCTGTTCCCCCCAGGCCCCCGCTCCCAGAGGCACCACAACTCTTCCCGCCAAAACACTGAGGTACCAGAGGAGCCACCACAGCAGCACCCAACTCCCAGCCACCCCTTTCCTCTGCATTTATTAACTATATACAGGTGCACTCAATTTGTTACTAACACAGCCCACCTGCGGCAGGGCCCACGTGCTACCCCAGAGTGCCACGGAAGATAAAGCACCTTATTGAGCTTCCTCTTTCCCTGTCATTCTCTTCTATTTTTTATTTTTAATATCAATGTGACTATTTTGCCACAGCTGCGATTCCAGCAGTTTTTCAGTCAGGCACGCACTAGCGTGCTTGCTTCGTTACACTCTGCTGTCCTCGTTATTGCTCAGCAGCCTCGTGTCAAAGGACCAGCAAAAGGATCTCAGATCTTTTCCCTACCTTCTCCTTGGGTTGAAGGAAACAAACATCTATGCTAAGACTTGTAAAGAGACATTGCACATGCTGGATCAGGAGGCAGGGAAAGGGCAGACATTAAACCCCAACAACTCCATAAACCCCCAAGAGGCATTGAATTCTGATAGGAGTTATAGTCAGAGAAAAAACTTCTCCTATGGCAGAAATTTATCAGTCCTCTGTTTTCCCCCTATGAAGAATCACATCACTATGCCTTGCATTTAAACACACATGCTTTGAGTGAGTTACGTACTCCTGTCCACTTGACGGCTCAGTTAATTTGGGAAGCACTCATCTGACCCTACAAGCGTCTGGGTAGACACCGCACTCCTGTCATAAAATGGGTGAGCAGCTTTAGGCAAAGTACAGGAACTGAAAAGAGCTGTCACTGCCACAGAGGTTATTAAACCTTCCCTGCAGAAAGAAGGGAACCTACGTAAACTGTCATTAGGATGGTGCATCATTGCAATGCATTATTTGTATCACGGTGGCATCAGTAAGTACCAATAAAGTCATAAGCTCCTCCATTCTGTAAGTACATAGCCCCAGCCCTAGATGCCTGAAATTTAAGTAGGTAAGACAGACAAAGAGTGTGGAAATGAGGTATAAGAAATTAAATTATTTTCCAAAGGTCACTCAAGAGGTCTGTGGCGAGCTGAAGTACAAAACCCGAGTCTGCATCTAGTCATTAACCACAGAGGCCTTGTTCCCTCATCTCCCAGTCAGTACATCTGAAATGCTTTCTTCCTCCTCCTTAATGTTACTTCGTTTCTGAGGTTTAGTTCCTGGCCCATGCCAGATTTGGCAGACACTGCCTACACATCACAGCCCTAGGACCTGTTATGTTATTATAGTTGTCCATTTTAATAATGCTGCATGTCTCTGTCTTCCCTGTTTTGCCTTGTCATCTTCTCCACGTGGTGTTTCTGAACTGTTTTTACAGGCTGCAATCCTGTTCAAACCCAGGGCCTGATAATACAGGTACTGGGAGTTGGATGAAGTAAGGACGATAGTGCTGCATCATGGATGTGTCCTCAACTGCCGCCACACAAAAAAAGTCTCCTTAAAAAGCTAGCAAAGTCTAGAGTAAGTAATGTCAGACTTTCCCAGACCTACTAATTTTGAAACCATAATAGTTTGTTCTCTAGACTGTAATAGCAGAATGAGCTATAAAATGGGAAATTACTGCGTCCTGTCCAGCCTTGGGGTAATCTTTAAACACTCTTTACGAATTAGAGATACAGACAATGACATTTTTTGTTAATGTACTATTCTCCAGTGCTAAAATGCTACCAAGAAGCTAAGCAATGTACATTTTGATTGTCAGATATGGTTCAGATTTGATAGTATCCAACAAGACATCTGTTACTTTCTTTAGTGTGGCTGCAGTCAACAATGGTGCTACAAAGCTCATGTGTCAGAAACATACCTATTTAAAAAAATCATTATCTCTCTATTTTTTCCTAGTTATCAAATAACATCACTGGATTGGCCCTTCTGAGTAAGAAGGAAGTTTCTACACATCAAACTCATGAAACTTCCAGAGGAACGGTGGGATTCAGGGATCTTCTCTGATCCCTAGGACACCAGCTCACAAGCCAGCTCACACAGCCTCTCTGGGAACAGAAGGTGTTTGTTAATACTTAGGCCTCAGTAACCTAGTTTATAGCTTCACTATACTCTGGCATAAGGGAATGTTCTGCCACTAGGTAGCCACCTTGAGATTCAAATCAGGTTAATGTAAACTGCAAACGAATGTATTTATAACATACAAAAAAGACTATATAGAGAGAAATACATACAAAAGATGCAGGTGAAGAAATGAAAGGGAAAAACAAGTATAATGTATTTGCACCAAGGTTAAATTCTCAAAACACCTTTCCCTCATCACATCTGAACTATTGTGAATATTTTCCTTATACATATACAGACTGTTTAATTAACATGCGAGGGGATCTTGACAGATTAAATTCCCTTCCTTCCTTCACTTACCTGCCTTTCTCAACAAGTCTTATATATTTTGTATTCATTTAGGAAATAGCCTTGATATTTTCTAACTAACCAAGAAAGTGAAAGAATGCTTATTTTAATCAATAACAGTCAAAATCAGGACTCTTTGTTCTCTCTTAGAGTGTGCATTTCAGTTCAAAGCCTCTCATCACTGAACTATGTATTTGATATCAAATTGTTCATAAAAACATGTATGTTACAAGCATGTAAGGAAAATTAAGTCATTAAGCTCATAACTGGATCTTGTTCAAAAAGGTTCTTGTGTCTTGGACACAAAAATACTATTTGGAAGCAACTGACCCTTTAGCACCTATACTCTGAAGATTCAATACCATCAACATACTCACAGGTCTTCATTATATTAGGCAAACATTTCAGGCTCAAATTTCCTCTGCTCATATTTCTGCAAAGCTACAACAGCTTAGTATGTCACATGGGCAGCTTCTCCTAAAAGAAGCAAAAAGATCATAGAATCATTTAGGTTGGAAAAGACCTTCAAGATCATCGAGTCCAACCGTCAACCATGCCCACTAAACCATGTTCTGAAGTACCTTGTCCACGCGCTTTTTGAATACCTCCAAGGATAGTGACTCAACCACTTCCCTGGGCAGACTATTCCAAAGTCTGACAACCCTTTCAGTAAAGAAATTTTTCCTAATATCCAACCTAAACCCCCCTTGCCGCAACTTGAGGCCGTTTCAAGATGAGCCACTGCTTACCATGAGGTGACAGGAAAGAATTCTGCATATATCTAGGCCCATTGAGTCCATAATTATCTTGCTCTGTTAAAATACTGTGATTTTTTTTTCCTGGGATTGTTTTCAGTTTCTCCACATAGAGCATATTATGTGATAAAAAACTTAATAGAATTCAGAGAATTCATGCAGCTTTGGGATTAGATTCCCTTTTACTTCAATTCTCTCCTATGCTGCACTCGGAGACATCGTAACTTTTAGGACTATTTTCAGTATTACTTATGTCACCTAAGTCTCCCCCAATGTATATGCGCAGAGGAGAGGTAAGTCATTAGGATGATAGATGCTGCCAAGCTGATTCCAGAGTATCTGTGTTGTGCTGTCTAAAGCTACAAAGTGATGGCATTGTCAGGCGATATGCAATATAAGAAAAGTGAGGATTAAATTTAGATCAGGGTCAGAGAAAGAGAATGCCTATGCACCATCCAACCTCATAGCTATTTCTAGTTGCTGTCAGCTTCCATGAGTGAAAACATGGCAATGTATGCCACAAGTCCCCAGTAGTGAGATATACTCAAATAAGGGACAGACATCTTTGGCTACTGCAGGGGAGTGACACTAGTTCCTCAGTGTATTTTCCCTAAACTTCATAATAATACCATCATCTAATACAGACTACTTGTAAACAAGCCAATCTACAGGCAGGTCCCAATATTTGGCAATCCGGGGTAACAGGAAAAGATTTCATCCAGGTTAAGTGAAAAGGAGTTATAGAGTTATTTCATCAGGGCAATGTGCTCTGAGAGCTAGACTTTTTTTTTAATAAGCAAGGTTAGTAGAACTCCTTATTTTTAAACCTGCCTAGTGCTTCCAATTGCAGAGCACCTATTTCAGTTGCTTATACATTTGTCAGCCAAACCTGCTGGGCTGCAATTTTCCATACTAAGTGAAAAACTATTAGCCTTAGTCCCCCATTATTTGGAAAATGTTCAATCAAAACTATCCATCCATTTCTAAGAACAAGGCTAAGGGTTGATTTTGATGTTAAAAAATAACAGTGTTGACAGTTGTTTTCTTTGGGGGGAAGAGGGTGTGTTGTTTTTCATTTTTACTAGAGCAAAGCTAGAGAAGCATTTTCTATGAAGAAGAGAGTTTAAATTTGACCTGGACCCAGAATTCCATAGAAAATCTGCCCATGTTTGCACAAAACACAAAGCCTTTGAACAATGACAGTCTGTTCATCTTTAGTAGAGTTGTTTAACAGCTTCACCTAATGGCTAGAATTTCATCCTCGCTGAGCATACATTCACACAACTCCTCTGCATGCTGAGGTTGTGCATGTGTCACCCCCACAGAGCAACTGTTCATGCCTAAATCTCATAGATCCTTTGTGTTACTGTACTGTATGTTTATACACCATCCTCATAAAAACACAGCCCAGGCCTACATGTGGCAGAACTAAGTTTTCTGTTTTCCATGTGCTAGCTACCTGTTTGCAGCATCTCTGGGCCAGAGTGACACAAGGACAAAGGAAAGCAAGGAGGCAGTTTTTCTGTCCATCCTGCTGATAGTCAGTATGTGGAAGGAATGTGTCTTATTCTATGGCAGGACCCAAACTGAGAACATGGGAAATAAAGTCTGGGAAGTAAATTGGGAAAAATTTACATATGAGCAACATAGCCTGGGATGGAGGTGGTAAAGACTCTTCGAGGACTCTGAGGTCCATGGAGAATAAGAAGGAATTAGAGGGCAAGCAAAGGGCCAAGGGTAGGGAGGCATGTAGGTTAAGGACGCAGAGAGGGAGAGGAAATAATGGAGTAAGGATATTATGTCTGGGAACAACAGGGATGGAAGGTAATATATGGGAGAATGAATGGATAAATCTATGCCCACCAGAACATTCCCCTCCAAAGCCTGGAACAGCTGGCAAGACCTCATGGCTTCCCCACTGTCAGAGAGCACTAATGAAACCTGCTTGGAAAGAGTCCTGACCCCTTCTAGTACTGATCTGCTGAAGCCATGACAGCCTGTTCCCGGTGAGGACTCACCAGCATCCTCAGGAAATCTCTCTCAATTCAGCCTGCCT
Organism: Aquila chrysaetos chrysaetos; assembly: GCF_900496995.4. Lineage (NCBI taxonomy): Eukaryota > Metazoa > Chordata > Aves > Accipitriformes > Accipitridae > Aquila > Aquila chrysaetos. The sequence continues at coordinate 5,585,004 of NC_044016.1, forward strand.
GTGGTTTCAAACAGAGCAAATTTAAAAACAAGCTGAAAATATGAAAGGAAAATTTTTCACATTGCAGAATCAATCACCCCAAATCAATTCCAAAATCTGCAGAAGAGCTCAACCAAAGCAGCCTGAAGCAAAGGTGCACACTGATTTCAGCTGGCTTTACATAGCAAGACCAAAAAAAAAAAAAAAAAAAACAGGCTGGCTGGTGGTATGCATGAGTGTGAAAACAAACTTGTCACATTGAAGATATTGTTGCCACTCACTCAGGAGTCACACCAAGCCACAGTGACTTTTTTCAGTCTCCCACTATTACAACATGGATGCATTCACTTGGGTCAGCCACTGGTATTCAAACCTTGCTGTGCTTTAACTATTGCACAACTAACCAGCTCTGTAGGACAGTGTGGTTCATGTACTGGCAGTCGCTCTTGCGTTATTTACACAGAGCAAATCTGTTGCTTGTTGCAGTGGGAAGCTTTAAGAAAGGATGAACAGGGGATTATCACTCAGAAATTATTGGCTTCTTTTGTGTGCTCAGAGCCTTGTCGGAGGCCACACACACAGCCCTAGCCGGCGTTAGCCAGGGTTAGCTAGGGCTGCACACAGGAGTCCTTGGCTTCCAACCCCACGCTCAGTTAGTTACTCGACCTCTCTGGCAACTCTGCTGGATATAGAGGCAACACTGTTGCAGATTTTCCTCAGCTGGCACCATGGGCATCCCCCAAGATGATCCACAGCAAGAGAAGCCCCCACATACTTTGATCCCTTCCTCTAATAGTGACTACATAACGAATTTATAATTCAGCCAGCCTGGCCACAGGCATACTGGGAGAGGTTTAGGGCACTCCCATTAAGGTCAGCAAGTTCCCCCCCAAACTGTTCCTGCAGAAGAGGGTGCACTGCCATGCTCAGTGTCTCGTTTCCTCACTAGTTGGTGGGGGCCACAAGGAAAGCTGACATCTCAGATATTAATAAGCAGTGAATGTTCCCCTCAATCCCACAAGATGGCAGGAGATGCTCAAAAATTCACCCTTGGTCAGCTGGAAGGTCTTTGCAGGCTTTTGTAGTTCTCCTCTGACAAGCCCTTGCTCTGTGAGGAGTTAAATGAAACCATATTTTTTAATAAGACAGGAGAAGCCTGGCAAAGGCGTATCAGTGAGTGTTCATGGATCTCTTAGGAGCAGTGGGATATTACGGCAGTGACTCGGCGGCACTGACAGACCCATGTGGGGGAATGTTTCATGTGGGAACAATCTCCAGAATTTGCTTTCTTGTGAGGAGAAAAAAAAAAAAGAGAATAAGCAAACTAAAAGTGGACAGAGAAAACTGCAACTGGCTTGTATAAAGTTTTTATTTTTAATATCAGAGCTTGCAGACACTCTGCCTGCAGCATTCCTTACATTACTCACAGCATGAAGACATGAGAAAGCCACAAAAATTCAGACAGTTTGTCAAGAAAGGTCATTTTTTATTCCCTTTAGTTTACAGCTGACTTCTCCCCCTGTTAAGCACTTTTTTTTTTCCCCAAGGACCTAAATAAAAGCAAGTTCCTGCACCAGATCATATTCCACGCTTAGGATGATAATAATCCAAAATTATCAAAAATGACTGAATTCAGTACTAATTAATAGCCCTGTGAATGAGTCTGGTACTTCATGAAACAAGTATAAAGAAAAGGTCACTGAAAATTGAATGAAGTATCTATAGTGGTATTTCTGATGCAGGAAGCACTTTGTGTGATCAGCTTCAGAAGGAAGAGAGAGGAAACACCCAAATGAATTCAATCACCCTGAAATCAGCTATCTCAAGAAGTGAGTCTTCCTGTGACTACACAGAGTAACCATTCAGAAGTCAAAGCAGCCCAATTTGACTGATGAAGGAGAATGAGCCCCGACCTGACGTGTTTTGGGCTGATGAAGCTCTTTGCCCACAGAGGTGCTAGCCAGTGTGATGGGGACATCAGTCCTGCAGTGCTGAGGCAGAGGTCCACCATTTCTCTTGACACAGAGCTGCAAGCAATGGTGCTACAAGATGGTAAAAACGAAATGTTTACACTCAGAGAGTAGTACCTGACTGCCATTAAATCTGCACTGTGGACCTGAATCTATGAACACGAGACAAGAGGTCCTAAAAATCACATTGTTTATCCCTGATCTATCAAGTATTCCCCTTCATGCCTTCTCCTCCAAGTATTTTTATAGGGCTAAAGCCTCTGGCAGGCACTGTCTGCTACTTCATATGTTGCTTCAACCTCCTAACTTAAAGTACCTTTTTTAATTATAAACACTTAAACATTTATGGCATTTTTTCCTATGCTGCATCTGGAATGTATATGTACTTTATTTCTCTGATCTCTGCTCTGCTACTTCAGCAGATATATTTTTGTACCCCATTTGTACTGACTAGGATACACTTTTTTCACAGACTTTCAGAAATAGCCAGTACTGTGGCACTGACTGTCTTTGATGAACTCACTCTACGTAGGACACAGCCTTGTCTTATTTGACTGTTACTGTCTGTCCCCTTGTGGCCGGAGACCAGACTGAACTCAGCCTGCAGATTTAACAGATCATTTGCCTTGAGTGAGAAGGAACAGCTTATTTTGCTGAGGAAGGAAGCTCTTGCATAGCATACTAGTCCCTAGAAAGCCTTAGATTTAACTATTATGGAACTAATTTTCATCTCCAAAATTCATATTTCCTTTCTGAATATCCTGAAAACTGGTTATATTCACATCTGAACTCTGGCTTCTGCTATTATACATTTGCAAGCAAAATCTGGATCCAGGCCTGAACTTCAAGTAACTTTGGTGGTTGAATCACTACAGGTGCATGAGCAAATTCAGAAATAATAGTTCTATTTCACAGATTCTCATTCACGATGAAACACGCACAAAGTCTGGGGCTACATGCTTGCAAAGCTTTGCACAAATGACAGTAACTACCCTTTATGCAAATAACAGAAAACAACCTTAGATTCTGTCCCAAAGTCTTTAAGCCCCAAGCTGAAAGGCCTATCAGTTTTGCTCAGACAAGTGCAATTAAGTCTTTTCTTCAGGTAGTTAACACTCTAAATTCAATTAACATTTTCTAAATTTTAAGTTGAGCAGCAGCTATAACAACAGATACACTAAGCATGAAGGTTTGGGAAGAATGAGGGCCGCCTCAGTGAAGTGAGAAGCACAGAAAGATGCACAGGTGGGAGGCACTGTGGACTCTAACACGGGAGCTGCAGGAGAAGACTCATACCACCCTAGCAGAAAAGGAGACTGCCCAGAGCTGAGGAGCCAGAGTGAAAGGAATTGCACTGTAGCGCACCAACAAGAGAAATGAAGGGCCCTGGATCTGAGACTACGGAGAGGGCACAGATTTGTGGAGCTTTGATTTATAATCTGGAGTCACTTGGCAAACCTTCCTCTATTCCTTTGTTTTACTCCTTCTGTGCTTTTAATTGCCTTGACTAGAAAGTCAGTTTTCAGAAGCGAGCCTGTCTCACGAGGTGGACTTATCATACATGAAGAGGCTTTCTACCTCCTGATGCGTTTCCTGAAAGCTGCTCCTGGCAGTCCCGACACTAATCCGTTTCAGTGATAGGGTTTCATGAAGCACCAAGCATACTCTTGGCAGGCAAACTGTTTGTGCATCTGGATGTAATAAGGAGCTAGACTCTAGCTGATGTGGTGGCTCAGCACAGTGAGCCACCAGGCGCAGGATGGTCAGTTTTTTCCTGCTGCCCAAGTTCAAATCGCAGCAGCACATTGGAAGCTGGTTGTGGTGTGAGCCTCTCGGTAAAAACAGCCAGGCCACAGGGAGGGAAGGGAAAGGAAGGTCACTGGGAGTCATTTGAACAGCTGGTTTCTGGCTAGAGGATGCTGAAGGGTGTGACAGTATCTCCCACTAGCGGGAGTAGCCAAGGCTCCTCTCAACAAGAATGGAGCAAGCCTGGAAGCATCCCAAACCCAGAGGCTGAGGAAGGAAGAAGGAAGAAGGGGAAGAAGGAATCCCCCAGGTGTTGGGGAGAAGAGACGTGAGCCCAGCTGGGACTGCTAACAAAGAGAAGGTTGGCACAGAGTCCTGATGGCACTCCAGTGGAGCACTGTGCGCCACTATGCTTCCTTGGAGGCTTTTAGTCTTTATCACTTGAGGAGGACCCCAGCATTGCACTAGCTTGGCTGCTGCCATTTCCCTGAAGGAACTGTTAACACAAGGGTGGCACTGGTGGAACGCAAGCTCTCCCTGCCAGCAGCACATACTCAGAGGGACAGTCTGATGTAGGGTATAGCTGGTCTCCAACACCGCTGAGCAGCAGAAGATGGCAGGATTTTTAGAGGGAAGGAGGGACCTTTGGGACTACTCTGAAAGAAACTGGGTCCAAACCAGCTCACACCAGCTTCCAGGATCCCAGCTGCAACTTTTGCCCTTCTCTCCAGTCCTGCACCGATGCAAGGCATATCCTCCTGACTCCACATCTTCACTGCACACACACAGAGTAATAAAGGAGAGGAAAAGTGATCATGCAGTTAAAAGTCACGCTGAAGAAGAGCAAGCTCCCTTTCCTACAGTCAAAATGGCTCTGCAGGGCTCACAGATGTTTTTTTCTTAAATAAATAAAAAAAAAAAAATCACAGTAAAACCTTCATTTAAGTGTTATTTAAGCAGACCTGACTCTTAAGGTACATGCAAGAAACAGATGTGCAGAACAGAGAAGTGCCATTTTTATAGAGTGGGTCTTCAATGTTTGAACCATACTAGATTACATTTGGAGTGTAAGCTCCTCAGCTACACCACGTAATATTTATAATAGTTCACAGCATATGGCCAAATCTTTCTGCCAGTGAAGCCATGTGCCTCTTTGTCAACCTCAGCACAAGGTGGCAATATACCAAAATAAATGGGATATTAATACCTTGTTGTCCTACACTTTCCAGATATCCCACACTTCACCCTACATTAGGTTTACTTCTCTTTCTCTGCTGTTGCTCAAGCAAGGGGTTACTTCTCCCTTACTTTTATGTCCTGGGATGCAAGTTCAGGGAACACGAGTCAGTGTAAGTTGTTTATCAGGCAGAAGCAGAGCCTGTACCGTTGTCAAGTCCCTGAATCCCTCATGTTAATGTTTTTCTCTGACACTGTCCCATATTTGGGCTTTGGGTAAGCTGACAGGAATGTAATTTCTATTTAAAGATACACTGTCTGTTACTTTTACACTAAGTAATAAACACGGGATTTGAAGAACAAGCACCAGGAAAAAAAGGTTGGACAATTTATACATTGAGTCACCTCTAATAAAACACTTACAATTTAAAAAACCAACAACTATTCTTTTGCACTTCCTCATAATCTTCCCAAAAAAGATTCCCTTGGCCTGAAATTTCCCATGTTTGGTCTCTGCCCAAATGTGAATATGTAGATTCCTGCCAATTGTTTTCAGTCAGTTTTCAATTACATGAGGATGAAAAATAGACATTCCTTCCTATTCCTAGGACCAGGGCTATATTTTCCCATAGCTATGCTGAAGCAATCTGAACAGTGAAAACTAAGTACAGTTATAAGAACTTATCAATAGGGTACAATTCTGTGAGTCTGGGGAATCCTTTTTAAGTTTTACAAATGCATTTTTACCAAGGAAAAGACTGTTACACTTGCGCCTCCTTGCACATATGTGCTGCATGTGTATATTCAGTCATAGAGAATTACTTATTGTTGAAAGCAAATGTATTCCTCTTTAGCCCCCATTACCCTTCCTGAACATGCTCTTTGATAAAAGAGAAAACTGGATTCTGTTATCTCAATTTCTGCAGATGGCTTTCAAAAGTACTTAGGAGTAAGTAATCATTTGACTCTCAGTGATTTTCAGCCATCACTCATGTATCTCTTTAATGTCCTCACCCGCATTCAAAATTCCCACTGAAGCTGATATTAATGTTGAGGAATAAGCCAGAAAGGATCCAGTAGGGCGTTCAGGTTGCAGACAGCACTGAGAATAGGCAGTGCACTAAATGCAGCAGATATGATGTAGAAAATTCTGCAACATTATGTTGGAAATGCAACATATCAGTCTCGCAATTTCTTTGCAGAGACAAAACCGCACCTGTGGTTGAACCAACACTTGTCTGAATTAAGGCTAATGTTTGCTGTCTTTAAGCCTTGATTTAAAACACTGATGGTGACCTCCCTTCATATTGACTAATACAATTACCTCTCCACTTGCCAGTTTCCCAGCCAGTGAAGCACAATGCTTCTCCTCAGAATTTGTTAAATACTTAGTTCACGCAGTAGGAGTATTTGTGCACTCAAGTGCTACTCAGTGCGACTAAGCATGACAGATTCAGCATCCTGCCTGTAAACAAGTTTATCAAAATCTACAGCCAAATGAAAGATGAAAATGAAAAATGAAAACATTTTTCTTATAATTTTTTTCTTATAATTCATAAGCCTTCCCTCACCTGTTTATAATCCAGACACTGTAGTTTTGGGAGATGACATGAAGCAGGTATCAATTACTGACAAATAAAACAGATTCACTGCTTCTTATCATTGCAAAAAGTAAATAAACCTAAGGGCAACCTTCAACACTTTCAGGTCCTTAGTCACAGCTTAAGATTATTACTTAGGAATTACTCCTGATACCCTCTCTCATCCTGAATAACACCTTTTTCTCCAATTAGCCCCACTAATTTCAGTAATACCACTCCTGCAAGAAAAGCCACAGTCAGGTTAAAAATGCATGTCTTTTCAGATAGATTTCTCCTAAGCATGTGCAGAGCAAAAGGAAAGCAAAGGCGTCAGGATCCAACCTTAGAAATAAGGAAAGTGAGGTCTAGCAAGAATAAACTCCCAGAGAGGAAAGAAAAATGAGAAAGCGCAAAAGGAATGAACAAAAGAGATAAAGGCAGGAGAGGAGAATTTATCTTACACAAACAGAATTTGTGTTGGCCTATCCGTCCATGACACAAGCACTAATGAGGCTGCCCATTCATGGAGGCCTCAGATAAACATACAGATGGCCATTTAAATCACCACAATGGAGTATGTGTATTACGTGAGCCAGTGTTTTCACTTGGAGAGGGTAGAGAGGAAAAGGCACAGGGCTGGAGATGATGAAGATAACAGGCTAGGATTATTGGACTTTTCCTATGCCTCAGCCTTCATAAGTTCTTCTATGAAAATGCTCGTAAAGAGCTGAACTATAAAAATTCCAGACTTTACTGTTGGCATAATTGATCTCAGATATGTCACCACAGAAGGAGACAGAGGAGTATTCATGTAAGACATACAAATCTTGGAGGGGAACCAAGTGTAATATATAATCTTTCCTTCCCAGAAAACCGTTCATGGTGGTTTTGGAATAGATTTAGACTTTTAAAACCTGTTCTCCGACCTGCAGCACGTTTCAGACAAAAAGCTCTCAGGATCACAATAAAGAACATTTGAATTTGATAGTGTATTATTCATCTAGTTTTGAAATAATAATTCCTCAATGATACTTTCTTATTTCACAGGAAGGGGACTGAGGAACTTCCTGTTTAAAAGACCTTTCAAAGGATCTGAAGTTTCACAAAAAACAGAGACCAAATTCACAGCTGGCACAAGTGGGCACTGCCCCATTTGAGTATGTGATCTGGGACTTATAGGAACATTTTTGCTCTGGTTGGAGGTGTCTAGCAACACTGTGTAATTATTACAGTGCCACTGCAAGAATTTTTAGAAGCCTGGTTTTTATTTATGCACCATGCTGTATGCTTTTTTTAAAAAATTGTTGTTGTTGTTATCAGCATTTTACCCCTGGGGTGGGTGGGAAAACCTGGTTTCCGTTTCTAGTCATGTTTTCCTTTGCAGCTTCCTCACATTCCTCTTCACTTTCCTTCACAAATGCAGTTCTTCAGTCCTCCTGACCCTTCTTTTTCAACACCCTGTTGTCTCTCTTGTCTTCCTTCTCTAGGGAGTACGAGTTCTTACCTTCTCCCCTTCAAAGCTGTTGCCACATCAGTAGTGACTATATGATACACCTAGAGGCCACAACTGACGGGAGAAGCCATCATACCATATTGACACAGATAGTCAGTCAGTCCCCTTTTATGCCTCCTCTGCTATTGTTTTACACTGTCAGCATCTACCTTGTAAGCCATCAGGACATGTGGCCCAAACTGATTGCTAAGGGCTTGATCTGTCATCTCTTGACTGAACATCAAAGAGAGACTCACACTGGGTTCAGCAGGCTGTGAATCAGACCCTAAGACACCATCAGAAGGCTCCATCAGGGTGTTAGAAAACCAGCAGAAGGAAAGCAAAATAAATTTTCCCCTGGAAATTAAACCCTATGCCCAAGATGCTTACAAAGTTAGTCTTAGAAGCATGCAGAGGGGGGAATTGCTTGTCTAGACTCTTTGTGTGTGTCTGTGTGTGTGAGTGAATGAGCAAGAGACATCCTGTGGGCCTTTTAGAGCTGGTTACATTTAGCTGCTTTGTGGCTGGTGCCAAATGTTTAGTAGCTGTGACTCATTGACCGACTAGCTGTCTTAACATCTTGCCTCATTGTCCTTTTCTCTTTAAAAAGGTTTCCCCTCACCCCTATCCGAGATGTCAAGATCCGTGATTCCAGATGTAAGCAAAAAGTTTTCCATCGCAGTGCATTACAGGACCTGCAGCTATGCCTTGAATGAAGATTGCAAATTAAGTGGATGCCGTTAGACTGCTGAATAGCTTGAGACCAATGCTGATGGATGAAAGTGAATGCTCAAGGCAGCCTGCCTTGTTATATGGCCTCCAGGTGAATGAAAGATTAGTTGGTAAGATATTTTGAGATGTGCCTCTGCATAGCTCAGCGAACAAATCTGAGTTCCTTGTGAAACAGGCAGAGGCATGTGGGATTTGGGGGGTACTTGTGAATACAGAGGGAAAGGATACATGGATATTCTGAAGAAATTTTATCAAAACACACACCAGTCCCTGCCCAGTTTTAAAGGAACAAAAATCCAGTAGCTATTGGAGAGGAACAATACATTGATGATTGCTTTCCTCAAGAGCTCAATAAGAGAGAACAGCCATCCTCCTCATTCGAATCAGCGTGTGCTACCAGGGAAAGACATGATCGTAGACATCAGGACACATGAACTAAGGCTCCAGCTCTACAGTGCTTCCAAAGGGGTAACACTCTCATCCGGGTGAGCTGATGTGCAGCTCTTGTGCAGAGATGTTCAACACTTTGCAGCACTAAGTTCCCCATCTGAGGCTATTATGAGGCTGGCTAGAGAACCCGTCTCCAGAAATGCTCAGTGCCAGAGAGGCGGTGACAGACAGACCCTGGACAGGGATTAAACCAGCAGCATTTAGTGCTGCGGATATTCAAGGAGGAGAACAGCAGTATTTAGTGCTGTGGATATTTAAGGCTTTTGAGCTCATCCGTCTCCGTTTGACTCTCCCTAGGCAGGAAATTGCTAATTACCTTTCCATGGCAGGAGCAGTTCAGCTCCTCCAGGGCAGAGGAGTGAGAATTGGCCGTAATTACAGGAGGAGCGCACAGAGCACTTCTCTCCTTGGTAGTGGAGGGACTGAGCTGCAGCCAGCACTTAAAGGCTGATTAGTATAACTGCTTGCAGTCAGTATTTACAGCCATTTCCCAACTGCCCTTACCCTGGGAAAAAATGAGATGCTGTCAGCATAAAACTTAAGAAAAAGAACAACAGAAATCAAATTATCTGTTTTCTTTTGATATTAAATCAATCATAATTTAAACAATTACATTAACAATAAGATTTTTTCTAGCCCTCCAGTGCTCCTTTTGAATTTTCCCCACAACCCATGGTTTGGAAAATTTGGTTTCAGAATGAGTGAACTATACATGCATTCAATAACGGCTTGAATGGGGGTGAGGGGCATTGTTCCTAAAAAGCACTGAGTGAATATTTTAAGTTATTGAGTAGGAGGGGTGGTAACAAGAACAATAGAAGAACGAAATTATTGTTATTTTGTCTCTTCTAGACCTCAATGCTGTCACACACTTGCCCTGTTCTCTGATGCGGTGTTTGTCTCCCTGATGGGCTCTTCTGGGGAGCTGTCTGAGCTAACACAATTATTGTGTCAAACTCTTATCTCAGGGACCGAATAATGGAACCAGGCTTTGACTGACTGTCTCCTCTGATTGTTTATGAACTGTTTATTGCAATTAGCACCCATGTTCGTTTAGCTGGTTCTGGTGGAGGAGTGTGTTGAGAAAGCTCTCAGAGGGAAGAAGAGACTGGTAAAAAGCAGATGGGTAAAAAAAGAAAATAAACTGTAAACAAAGAATATAAGGGGCCATGGGAAAAGAGAGAGAGAAGGAATGTTGGGAAAGGAAGGGAAAATTTTCAAGGAATAGAATTTGCAAGAACATTTCCATGGTCTACTATTTATGTAGATCTTAAAAGACTGATAAAAGTACAGGGAAAACGCGGATCCTTTCCTCTGGCTACGATTTAGCTCGAGGAGATCACAAGCGCTGTTGCACGGTTGGTCCTGCAGTCTTTACATAAAGCAGGTCATTCAGGTCAAGAGTGAACAGGAGAGGGCAGCATCGCTTTACGCTTATGGTAAGAGCTGCTATTGAAGTGTTTGGGAAACTGCACATGGACAAACAGATCATTGTGGATCACCAGGCAATAGATTGATGAAGGGAGTTTGCCGGCAGGTATCTCACTGGAAGAAATGTCTGCATGGAAAGAGGATGGAAGAACAAGGTTTTTTTAAGTGCAGAGTAGAAAACAATGCGAATGTGGCATTTCACCAGTAGTTTTGGTTTGGCTCAGCTCAGCTCATTTCAACTGTTGAGTAAAGAATCCAAAGCTCAGTGTTAGGCAGCATATACCTAACAGCAGAGACTCCTAGCAGTTCATTTAATTACATTCTATCTCATCCAAAGATCATTGTACTCTTAAAAGATAAGAAAACTTATTTCAAAGATGCACAAATGATGCACAAAGGGTGGTACGTACCCTGCCCAGTGTGCCACACACATGGCATCAGGACAGCACCTGGATGGCCACACTCCCCTGCGAACCATTGAACCACATCAAGCATGTTCATTGCACAAGTGTAGGGCACTATTTTCATGACATGATGGATTTCTGAGATGTAATCAGCAGACCAGAACTGCTGATTCAGCTTCAGCTGAAGGATCAATGCTCTGTTCTAGTGTGCTGTTTCAAATCAATTTATTCGGTTATATAAATATATGAGAACTTCTTAAACCCTGGCAAAGATACAGTAGCCTTGGTTACATCAGTGGCAACTCCAGTGTAGTGACACTTAACAGAGGACAAAATTTGGTCCGTTAACTTTTATTTTTCTTCTCTGACAGCAGTTATTAGAGGCAGTTGTGGATTAACGAACTGCTCTGGGCAGGGGTTCTCTCTGACATATGACTTATTAAAGTTATGCAGTGTGCCAAATCACATGGCAGAGAAATTCCCACAACATAAAAAATAGCCATACCTATCAGTTGCAATCTTGGCTCCGCTTCCTTTCTGCCACTATGTTATGCCTACTTCAGTGAAGAGAGAGTAATTCTCTTTACAATTGATAGTTCTGCTAGTACGTTACTAAATCTGCAAAGCCGTACAGGATTTGCTGCACTGCACCCTTTTCAAATCAGGCTCACAATCCAGAGAGGACGATGAGTGCCATTTCAAAAAAAGGTAATGGTACATTGGTTCCAAGGGAGTTATTTTGTTCAATCATTTTGCAATATAGGTGAGTCACAGGAATCTTTTTCATTTCATAGACAATATTTTAATATCTCGGTTCTATTCCTCTGGTATAGGATGAGAAAGCTGTGTTCTCATTTACTGAAGTCAGATTGTTACTATTTCACCATCTGTGTAAATTAATTGTTTGATCTCTCTGTGGAAATTATCAATAAAATACTGATACTGAAAGAAGTAATCTTGGAGATGACTGTGTGGGAGGTCTGTGAATGAGAACACCAAATACACATAAACCTATAAAAACACCAAACATCTGTTTGGACATGGACAGAATTCTAGAAATACAGAGATAAATGACTGCCTGACCTTTTTATCGAAACAGACATTTCAAGTAACATTTTCTAATTGTAAGAGTATCTTTGACCCACTATTTTGTTACATGTGAAGTTGTATTGATTACACTTAGGATTTTTAGGGAAATGTTGAAATGGAAGTGGTTTTGTTTTGGCAGTTTTTAAAGTTTGATCTTAAAAATAACTTTTTTTCTTTCCATTATTTAATTTCAATAGCTGTGCTAGAGTAAATGAACCATTATTACTGGCACATTATCATATAACTGAAGGATTGCATATGATTGAGGATAACTGAAATATGCTATTTTAACACATTTTCAGAATAATACTGCCAGATGCTCTTCAGTACTGAATGAAACATCTTATCTTTTCTAGCCCAGTATGTAGGAGTGGCACTTGATGATTAAAAAGCAAGTTTCCATCAGTAGTCTCATCATGTAATGAAAATTAAAAATATTGTGAAAGAAACACTAAGCCTTGAAATTTTCAAACAAAAAAGGGTCTGAAACAACGCTATCTTGGATTTTCTGCTTTATGGTAATATTTTTGCTTTAAATATTCTGAATCAGAATGAAAAAGAGCATTTCAGTGTCAAATTTCCCAGAAAACAGAAATTCCATGCCTTGACCAACTGTAATTACCAAATGAATGAGTAATCCATTTTCTCCCAGGCCCTCAGTTTTGTCAGCACTAAATTTACACACAATCATTTTTTAAGGAGATACGGGAGGAAATGCATAAATGCCAAGAATGTTTGTTCAGGGAAATGACACACCATCCTTTTCCCAACATCTGGTTATTCATGAAGGGCTGACAAATATTCTTTTAGACTTACTAAGCGTGAAGTTATCTATTCTGAGGGGATCTGTGATAAAAGCAATGTTTTTACTGTAGGGAAGTTTGAGCTGAAGTCTAGTACAGACAGAGAAAAGAGACTGGAAAAAGGAGAGCTGCTTTTGTTGGTCCATGGCTCAGGAGCATTAGCCGTCTTCCTCTCTAGACCTCTATTTTTAGATGACCTCCAGTGCATTAGATCAAATGTATAAATTGGATGAGGTCAAACTGTCTCTCTCTGTGAATTTGCAGCTCCCAGAGGTGTGGCAATGTCTGTGGAATTCAGCTAGCTGGTGTTAACCTGAACCTTGTCAAAATCACTACAGCGTCAGTCTTTCTATTAAATATGGGCCTAATAACCTTTTGACAATATGAAGTTAAATTCTCATTTAATTTATGCTGACATGGATGTAGACATGTCAGCAGAGGAGGTTTTTTTGCTTTACATTGTCTTCCTTACTGTATTAGCAGCTCCTTGCCATCATAAAAGGTCTTTGCAGGAAAAAGATTATCCTCCCTGAAAACAGTAAAAATCCTGTGATTTCTACTTTTGTAGCTGTTCAATTTTATTCTAACTGGTGTCATCAGAGCAGATTTTATATAATGGAGCATACTTCTGTAGGTATAGGTGTGCACTTATAAACATAAATACACATGTACACAATTGATAGTACAAAACATTAATTAATTATCCAGGCAACAGAATAGTAAGTACACTTCAGCAGATCACAGAAACCACCCACAGTAAGTTCCCTATTGCAAGACATGAGCCCTCTTTGCCTTGCAGAGCTCTGAGTGACTTGAACACTATGTGTCATTTGTTTACCCCTTGTACTGAGAAGAGAATTTCACCTCAAAACTGTGCAGTGTGAACTGGCAGCCCTGAGCTCTGCAAGATTTATGTGAGGCTGCTGGTGGTGGTGTGTCACTTGGTAACGTAGGACTGTGTCTGTGGAGGGAATACCATGCAGTGTGGAGGCGAGCTAAGGAATTAAATGGGATGGGATTTGCATTAGAGCTTCACCAGCGTTAATCAGCTTTGTCCCTGAAATCTGGCTGCAACTTGCTGTATGGCTTCCTGCTCTGGTCAACAGAAACTCTAAGACTACGACATATAAAAATGCCTTGAGGAAATACAAGAGGAAAGGAAGCAATTATTCCAGTTCAGCTAGATAAGTGCCTAAGGGATCAATTCCCTGTCTAAAAAGTGTATTGACATTCTCAGCTTCATGACACGGATTCTGCAATGAAGAAAACCCACATATAGAATGAGGTCAAAAAGTTAGCTGCAAGTGTATTGTCTGGGCTTTAAATTTAACCTTGCCTTATGTCTAAACCCAGATGACTGAAGCATTCTGCTAAGTCTTTGTTGCTTGCGATTACATATATTTTAAAATATGTGGAAAGCTCTGTGGCTCCTTCTCTTCCAATGGAACTGGGGATTCAGTTCAGCAAGTATATGGACTGATGGATACAAAGGTCACCAGTTACTTCTTGTGGCAAATTAATTTTACTGAGTATACCTCATCATTTATCCTGTACGCATCAAAAAGAACACCCAGCTGAGACTGAAATGTGTCTGGATTCACATTGATAGAGAGATGAGAATTGCCAGAGTGGACTAGCCCAGTGTCAGTCCACACAGTCCAGCAATCTGTCTTTGATAATAACTAGCACCAGATACCGTAAAGGAAAAAAGCCTCTACCGAGCAATAACCCCTGTCATTAAAGTGTTTTACCCCAATCAGAGAGAAGTTGGTGCCCAAAGCATGAGGTCTTTTCCAAACATTTGCTAATCTGGCTGGAACATTATCAATGTAAATGTCTGATTCTTTCCAGAACTTGCTCGCCTCTTCAGAGAAACCATGTGGAATAAAAGAGCAGTTAGATGAAGGAGAAGAAAGAAATTTCCAAAATGTGGGATATAAACAAAGAAGGTTTGGGGCAGAATGAAAAATAAACAGAGAGAGTGTCTGGAGGGGAGGAGGGAATGAAAGAAAAATTCTGTCCTTTAAAAATAACACAGGCTTCCTTTACAGCTCACAAACCAGTGAGGCTTACCTTACAGGGAATAGTTTATGACTCATACCCTGTTTTGGAAGTCCAGCAGAGATCAGCAAGATGTCAAACTGAAATTCAGCTATCTCTGCAAATGTGCTGATCAAAGTTCTGCCCAAGACAGAGCAGCAGACACTGTGGATTATGTTGACTCAGTGAAGTCAGAGGTGACCATGGAGGATCTGCAAGCCTAGATCCTCTGCCCCTAGTCCTGCAGAATACAACAGTACAAGGGCTTGACATTGAAAAGGACTGGGATTTTATCTGCTGCATATTTCAAGAAGGTGGAAGGAAAATCTCACTTCACTGATAGCATAAGGGTTGCAAGCTACAACTGCACCAATGATAATAAGAATTCAGGACTAGCAAGATTTGTGCTTTCAAAGAACTAATACAGAGAAATGTCTCAACCCCTTGCCCATGAAAGCTGACAGATAAAGCATTAGGATAATATGCTCTAAATATGGTTTCCAAATCAGTCCAATGTAAATGTCCTGCTTTGGGAAACATGCATAACAAGGCAAGATGGAAAGTGACATGTAAAAGTCCAAAGAGTTTGTAGAATAAGGGAAGACTGAACTCTGAGAGCCATAACCTCAAATACAACAGAGAAACTCACTTTCTAGGGTTCTAATATTGTGAGATCTTCTCACGAATGTGGACTTCCACATGTGATAAATAACCCTGCTTCCAGATCTCCTGAAGAAGTTTAAGGGCATAGCTAATGACATTTTTAAAGATGATTTCTGTGCTGATAGATGGTAGCACTGACATTTTGCATTTATTATTTAAGATTGTTTTGCACCTGTAGAAAGAGTAAGTGAGTGCATTTTGAAACTCTGATGGTAATTTGACATTCACAAATTTCTTGTCACCTGGAAAAGTCTGTTAAAATGTTACAAGCAATTATTTTAATCTTGTTGAAGATTAATTAGACTTTAAAACATCAGTTCTGGAAATAAATTCTAAATGTTAATACTGATAAATTACTGTTGCGAATGGATCATTATGTAGAGGAAACATTTAGTTTAATTGGAGTTGTTCCTGAGCCACTTTACATACATTACATGCTGCAAGAAGCTGAAAGCAAGTTCTGTCCTTTTGAAGAAAAAACTACAGTCCCATCCCGGTTTTAGCCTCTATTGTAAAGGGAGTAAGGGAAATCAGATCAGACTAGGTGCCTTGCTTGTACGTCAGTTTTTAATCCAGCAGACAATTCCAACCAAACTGGACAGAGTTCACAGATATTAAGTTTTGGCAAAGCCGGCCAAAATAAAGACTTTACTAGGGCTCTCCCATCATGCAAAGAGATGCTTCATGGGATACCACAGAATCTGCAAGAGACTGAGACTGTAAGGAATGGGGCGTCTTTGTGTGGGAGGCAGGATATTCAGGAACATCTTTATGCAGCTGCTTCCTTGAAAGAGAAGCACATCATCCAAGGCTGCTAAAATGCACCTGTTAAGTCATTTTAGCCTTTCCTTCCCTTGCACTGCCTTGGTCCTGGCTCTATCCAAAGACAAAGTAGCCGCAAATGGGGCAAAAATGCTGGTGTGCACTCTTTCTCCATGAAAACTCTTTGGAGAAGTCCTGTGCTATGTTGGCAACAAAGATGGATATGAAAAAGAAAGGCTGTGTAAAGCTGACACATAACTGGAATATCCTTAGACTAGGAAGATCTATTATTGACAGATAGTTCTTGGTGGAAACACAGTAGAAAGTGAACCTAACACTCTGAAAGCGAAGCCTGAGACCTGTTTCACTTTGCTTTGGAGCCTGTTTTTGTGAGACCTTGAGCATCCTCAGCACTGGTGGTGCTTGGGCTGGAGGGCTCCCAGACCATTTTGATGAGCCCAAAGCATCGTGCAGAATTGGGCTTGCCTCTCTGCCCTGCCCCGTGACTCTTCTGTGCCTGGGCACATGCCTGAATCTCTACATTTCTGCAGGAGTTCCCAGCAAGACAGATGCAAAGACACACTAGAGGAGCCGTGTCCAAAGGGTACACTTCTGCTGCACAGCATGCATTAGCCACATACAAAGACAGCAGCCTATTGGGTAACAACTCTAACACAGTCTCTGAAAGCCAGCTTCTTCAGAGAAGACAAGGGTCTTCTTAAAAAAATTCCTCTTGTATCTTCCACAGAAAAAGCATCAAGGGAGCTAGCTTTCAAATGCCACAGTCTCCTGGAAGTGCTGTTTATTTCTACAATGGTCGTCATTTCTTTATTAACTCCAGGGGCACTGCTATGCTCCCATGTGTTGCATCCAGCATAGCTCCTGTGCCTCTAAAAGATGGAACTGTCTCCTTACAGTCCACTGGCTCCTCACTATTCCTTGCCACCGGGATGGCCAACATGATGGGGCAGCGCTACTCGACCTGACCGTTTCTTTGGTGGGAAAGCTTTTCTGCTAGAAAGCTGCCTAGCAGCATGGACTATTTCTACCTAGGCAACCACATTGCCCTGACAGTAAGAACAGAGCTGGATTATGTTCAAGACTGTGCATGGAGTCCAGGGTTCTGTGTCCCATACCTGACGAAATGGACTAAGAACTTGAACTATTTCAGGCTACCACATAACCCTGACATGTTAACAACTTGGGCTGTTACTGAGCTGGGTTAGATTCAGATCCATGGACGAAGGTAAAAGGTTTTGTGTTCCATTACTGGTGCCAAACATTCTGTTTTCTTACTTGGCTCCTTTCATTACCTTGTTTTTCAAAGCTGTTAGAAAGCACTCGTTAGCACTTCATTCTGTATAGCTAATCTAATAAAGGGACAAGTGAAGTGGGAGGAGGGAGAAGGTGGGCAGGAATTATTATCCAAATTAGGTGTTAAGCTTTGGCTTCTGCCCCCACCTTGGGTGAGGGTTACAAGGATTAGAGTGGAGAGAGGGAAAGGAACTTCTGTTTCTAGAGCATGACTATGAAAATAGACACACTGGTAACTATGAACAAAATGGAAAAAGTAAATACAGTCCATGAAGTAACACCATCGGGAAAACAAATGTTCTCAAAGAAAAATTTCAGAAACTGCATAATTCTCTGCAGCATGAAGCACTGAGAGCCAAGGTCTGGTTTTTTGGAAAAGTTCCTTTGCATCTGGATCCCCATCAGACTTGGAAGAAGGAGAAGTCTAGGAGGGCTGTGGTTTGGAGTGCGCCGGCGCTCTCATTGCATATTGTTCCATTTTCATTGTAATAATAGCAGAAGTTTCATGTCTGACATAGCAAGTCTCCCCTCCTCTGTCTCACCTGAGATGTTTCTCGCCACAGTCCAGACGTGGAGGAACTGTAACAAAGCAAAAGCAGAAGCTGGATATTGATCCCAATGTGAGACTCAAATCACACGTGGCACACATACTACTTTTGAAGATTTGCTGTAGCATCAGGCATTGCTTGCCTCAAGCCCTGCTTTTGCACTTCATGTGTGAGAAAGAGCTCGAGACAGATAGCAGCAGAAACTGGAAAACAAGATCAGTATATACTAGCTCAAATCAACCCCTGAGCAGAAAATATTGTACTGTATTGTCATGACTTCATGTTCCAAATGCTGACACAACAACTGTTAGTTATATCTTGTCAGACCATCGCACCGTGTAGCATGCACCTAAGAACAGCAAAGCCAGTGTGGTGTATTTATGTATAAAACATTAAAGAGCATCTCCCCTTTTATGATCCCTCTTAACCAGGGTGCCAGTAATGCTGCCTTACAGCTTGGAACACCTGCAGATTTCCGTAGTTAAAAAGTCACTGACAAACTGCATCTATCTTACGTGAATAAAGAATTTAAGTAAGTTTCTCTTGTCACTTTTCCTCCTCTTCTGAGGAGGAGTTTGCTTGAACTGAAGTCACGAGGCCTTTCTTGACAATGTCAGAAATAAACCCTGAATATAGTGGAAGGGTATTACAAAACAGAACGAAGTATATTTATTTCAGTTACAAATTCTCAAGAATACCATAGCCAACAGACTGCAGAACAATTCTTGGGTTTAGGGAGTGACAACATACTTGAAAAGTCATGCTCTTTGGGATTACAGGGGAAAAAATCTGCAGAGTTTATTGCCTTTCAGATTCTTAATTTTTTTTCAGTCTGGTGGTAAACTGAACATTTTTATGCATTTTTTGACATGTCCAGTGCATTTGGCAACGTGTGAAATCCTTGCTATTTGGGTTAGACAAGTGTCCTCAAAAACAAGGCAACCCAGCAGACCTTCCACGCTGGGCTGTGCCAGACTCTGTTTGCTCTGGTTCGGTGGAAGTGGCTGTCAAAGACAACCTACAGCAAGCCCTGCTCTGCACCGGGACTGTGGCCTCTGCAGGGAGCTGGGTTGCCTGGCTCAGTCTCCTCATCCTCTTCCTGACTGTTCAAGGTCACACCCAGGAATCCACTGCTCTCCATGTGGGGCATGTGGAGAGGCAGCAATCTTCACCAGCTCCTTATCGCTGCCTCTTGGCCCTGGCCCCAGAACTGGCTGATACTCATTTGGCAAAACACCCTCATTTCATGCCTCCCTGCTAAAAGTCACAGTAGAGAGACAGAAAAACAAATGGGCCATAAGAGCAAAACCTCTCTTTTCCCAAAATGTAAGTCTGTGCATAAGAATAGCCTCTGGTGCATTTGTATGAGCTTACTGCATGAATCGATTGAATGAACAGCTGTCATTTACTGCACACAAGAGATGCATCTCCTAGGTGCATCTCCTCCGCTCCCCTCCAGGTACAGATTTTCATAAGCAGAAAGCAGGATTTAGATCCTTGGTCCCCTCCCACCAAGCCCTACCCTCCTTCCCTGCTTCAGTCTCTCTAGTTGCTTCTTTGTGTCACTGGTAGCCTGAAATTGGAAGCTGTTGTCTCATTTGGCTGGTAACTGTACCCCCTTTAAAGAGGAATCTCATTTTACAAAAGTTCAAGAACTGAAGAAAAGTTTATCCTGGTTAGCAAGTTTGTTGTCTTCAATGCTCTGACTCAAAGCAGTTGAAAATGAATATGGCACATGTATATGATGGAAACTCATATATATGATGGAAACTCTCCATAGGCTTGAAAGAGGCTTGAAAGCTGTATTTACAAAGCATAAAAGCATATCCTAGGCACTCTGTGAATACACCCATTCTTTAAAATATAGGGGGTGGGATCCAAAGAGCAGATACATTTACAGATACAAAGACAGAAGATGATAACTTTTGTTAAGATCTCAGACGTGGAGTTATAATTCTCACAAACCAGTATTTGAACGAACTGTTTTGTCTCTCCAACATAACCTTATGTTGCACATTGTCCTCACTCATTTGGGTAAAAGCATTTCTTTGAGTGACAAAGCTGTAAATCCACTTAATAGCCGTGAGAACCATATTGCCTTGTCTTTGCATTATCACATATGTCACTATACCAGCGCACTTGGATGAGCAACTGGCTCATTTTAGGTATATACATTTTAAGATCCTAAGTGTACTTTTGAAGCTGTATTTAAGCAACAGTGCACTAATGAGATATGAGGTGCAGCCTGGGGAACAGCAGCTGTCAAAAACATCGAAGCCAAATAAGCTCAGCCCATTTTTCTTGGTGACAAAGACATAGATGTTGAAATACTTTCATATTTACATCAAATATCTATCACATACTAGAATGCCTCAGTTTGCAGAATACATAAGCAGCATTCAGCACGCGATTTCTCTCACTGCCACTTCCGTACTGGCAGCCAGGCAAACCCCAACATAAAAACACTGTTTCTTTTCCTCTCCAACACTCTGCAGCTGCTGCATTTATGCAATTTTCTATATGGTATTTCTCATCCCAATGGAAAGTGCCTGTGATCTCTCTCTCCAGAGGCAAGGCACAGCCATACCATCCCACAGATGTGTGCACTGCAGGGTAACCAAAGGAGTTTGGGAATCGGCAGGTGAGGACAGTGGGAGACCAGGAGCGTGGAGCACCCTTACTGTTCTGCTCGCTATGACACCTGGAGCACTCCCACTAAATTCAGGTTGGGCCACCCCGTGCAGCCTACTGAGCACAGGAAGAGACATTGCTCTGTGCCGTGGTGCAGACGTGGCCAACATGCCCAAGAGGAAGCACTGTGGGATGGACTGATCAGTCCCTGCTGTATTCCTGAAAGGGATGCACTGAAGCTAAAGAAGCGGATGGGGTGAAATCTTGTCCTAATTATGTTAATAGGAGTATTGTCATTGTCTTCAGTGGAGCTAGGCTTTCTCTGCAGGGAATGTGCCAGAAAATCCCAATACCCGTTTGTATTTTCCTATTTCAGGATGAAAATTAGGTACAGCACGTATTTCACCCACTGGTGTACAGCTGTCACCGTGGAAACCCTGTTCAATAGAGTGTGAAAACTTTTACAGTATTGGCTGGGTTCATAAGAGTGTTGAGCACCATTTTTTGCCCATTAACTTTGTTAAGGGTACTATCATTCAAAAATTAGGCTACCCACGTGTGTACAAATAGCTGTAATTATACACATAGCTGCTACATATGTCTTCTGAAACAAATTCTGTACTGTATTTCTCAATTAAATTCCACTCTTCAAACATACCATGATGATCTAACAAGAACTTCTGTATTTTTCCAAGCATATACTAATTACGTTTTCCATTGCAACATCCTATTAGTAGATACTGCCCCATTTTGGAAATGGGGAAAGCAGGGTACACAGGAGTCGCAGACCTTGTCAAAACCATGCAGCCAAGTTCTGGCAGATTCGGGAATGGAATCCATGAGTCCTGACTCTTTAGTTCCCCTGCTCTGATCACCAGACAACACTCCCTTCCTCTGAAATAGGCTATTTTGATTGAAAACAGATGGTGTA
This sequence comes from Aquila chrysaetos chrysaetos, assembly GCF_900496995.4. Lineage (NCBI taxonomy): Eukaryota > Metazoa > Chordata > Aves > Accipitriformes > Accipitridae > Aquila > Aquila chrysaetos. The sequence goes on from NC_044016.1 coordinate 5,606,745, forward strand.
CATTTTTGGCACAGTGTTTTAACTATATTAAAATGCTCTGAATGAATATGTGCTTATATCATACCTATATATGTATACATGTATATACATGCATACTACATCTATGCATACAGAAATAGGTATGAGTTAAGGACATATTAATTTACATATATCATATGCAAATGTAATGGATATGCTGAAAGATACTTAAGTGCAGCTGGACAGCTGACATACCTAAACACATAAGCTGTATTCTTTGGTGGTATTGTAATTACACACTATGTATTCTCTCTCTCTAAGCAACAGACTTTACATTGTTGATGGAGTATACACTTTGATCTAATGCATGTATTAATGTTTTTTATCACTTCATGAGAAATTTTAGTGTAGTTTTAGTAAGGGATGAATCACATCCTTTTTCATTAGCTCCAGGACCAATCTCCATCCTAGCTGAACAATGCACTTAGTGGACACTGCCTGCGTTTGTAGCGGGGGTTTTTTCTGCAACTGAATTGTTATGTCTTAAATATCATGCTTATCTTTTGAATTTGCTCTTTCTGTCATAAGATTTGCCCCTGCATTAAGTCTTCTCTAAACAGTTTGTTTCCAGCTAAGGACTGGCAAATCCTGTCTTGGACTCACTGTCTGTCAGGATTAAGATCTTCCTACACATCATACCCTGGAGGAGATGGCAAGGGGCAGTTTTTAATTATCCAATTCTTTGCCCGCTTGCCTGCAGCCTTGGGTCAGGTAAAGACGATCTGTCATATCAGCTGGCAAACAGCTCAGGAGGTCTTTCCCATGGTTGGAAATCACCAGAATGGGCTTGTACCGCTTGCTGTCTCCTGTGCATCCCCAGCAAAGATGGGAGGGTGGGCCTTGAAAGCTACTCGCATGGGATACATCCTAGTTACAACTCCCTTTCCACAAACCCCTTTTCCACAACCCCTTCCATTTCTTTTATTGGTCGACTGGATTTTCCTCTTCACTTACCGCAAAAGAGGTAAGGAAATAAGCCTTCAAATCCACAGTTATGCAGGGGGAGTTGAAAACAGCTCATTCCCCACGGGTGCTAATCCTTTGTCTGCACGTTGGCCCCAGCTACCTCACGCCTTATATGCACAGAAAGTGAGCCAGAATTGGGGGCGAGATTAGAATTTGGGAATTCTATCCTTGCAGAAAGGGGAGCCTGAGCAAAATAGTTATTTCAGTCTGTGCTAATTCCTGCCAGACTGACCCGTGAATGCGCAGTAGAAAAAGGAAATATCACTGATACTCACTGCTCTTCAGTCTTTTTTGGTTCTAAATCTGCAGAACTCAGGAATCAGGAAATGCCTGCAGAAAGGTTTTGAGGAGGTCACAGAAACAGAAGTATGCTACAGTGCTGCTTTATCTATGGATAAACAAAATATGGACGGTTATTATAAAGAAAAAAGAGCTTATTCTCTTTCAGAACTGTAGCTCAAAATCCACAAAAAGTAACATTGGCATTTTCTCGTTTCACAAACAATGCTGTAATGTAATATTAAGATCTCCACAATTGTGCTTATAACATCAGCTAGCAGCTGTTAATCACCACTAATGTGAGGTAGTACCTTACCTCAGCTCTTCTCTTGCATAGGATGGATTAGCATGTTTATATTTTCCTGTCTGTTTGTTATGCTACGAAACTAATATTCTGGCACAATCTATTCTTAGTAAAGATTTTTTATGCTGACTTCCTCTGTATCAAAAGATACAGTAAACATATGTCTTCAGGATAGCTCTCTTGCAATTCAATACACTACACTATTTTGCTCTAACTTTGCAAAATGTAATACAAATTTCCAAGTAGAAAAAGTGTTAAAAGAAAAGTCTGTTCTTGTAAACTATTACGTGGTAATAAGGCCTCTCTTATATCAATAGAAAGCTCTCCACAGTGATACCCTTGCCCTTTCTCTAGCCACTTTCTGCCAGGTAGGAATCAGAGAAATGCAAAACAGCCTTAAAAGCTCCATATCTGATCAGAGGAAATTCTCCCAGCACAGGCTAGGCAGAGACTGCCAAAGGCTTTGTTCCAGTTCCCTTTTAATAAGCCATTGCAAAGAGGGCTGAGTTAATTTTTCAGGCTGCTGTATGGCATGAAGGCAACAGCCTGGACAGAATCTGCTGGATTCACCTCCTACAGCAGGCCAGTCAGTGCTGGCAGCATGATGAGGCTGCTTGAAGGCAACACAGCCTGAGCCATTCTGGGCTGCTGGTTGCATGCAGTGCTGGATCTTCTTCCACTGGTTTCTGTGGGATTCAGACTACACTCTTGCCATTAAAAGCGCAAGTGGACTCTCTGCTAATAAGCTACCTGATGTTTTTCAGGAATACTGAATAGAGTCCAGAGACTAAAGAAAAATCATAAGGAGAATGTAACATGCAATCTATACCCAATGCTGAAGCCTGTTTTCTCTACAGCACTTTTTCCCTTCTGTGATGTTCTGAAGAGTTTTTTCGTGTTCCCTCATTATCTCCATATCTTTACCAGTCAGAATAGATACCCTATGATAAACGTGTGCAGGAAACTAAGCCCCAGAACAAGTCCATGATTAGCCTGAGACTACTTGGTGAACTGGCTGGAGATGGGAAGACTGCCCAGCTCTCTCAGTAATCCACCCTTGGCCCCAGTTCAGCAGAGCACTTAGGTACTTGTTTAACTTAAACAAGATACAGTGCTTTACTGTGAATCATAGACCTTTATATTATTATCACTTCTACTGCAGGGTGAGGGAATTGAGTCTTAGGAAAGGCCTTGAAGCAAATGGGAGCAATAAATTCAACATCCTGATGCTCTGCACCCTGGGTCTGTCAGAGTCCCTGACCAGAGGGAGGATGAGGTTCAGAGACCATGGCCCAGCTCATTTCCTCCTCCTGTAGGAGACAGCAGTGAGATTAGGGACTGTAGGATTGCTGCTGTGTAGAGCTGTGCTAGACATAGCTGGAAGCTAATTATACATCCACTAGCCACTTTCCTCATTATTTGGTCAAGTAAGAAAATCTTCATTTTGTTGGAAAAGCCAAAAGAACAGCTAATAACTGCTGATGTGGTTTTTTGACAACACACAACTATGGCTATCACTCTTCATTGTAAAAATACAAATCTTTTCTTTATAACATTGTCAAAAAATCTTTTTTCATTACCTGCATGGAAACCCAATTTTCACAGCCTTTGAAATGACACCCTCCTCTTCAGGAGAGAACCAAGAAATTGAATGCAGAAAATGCTGGACTCCAGGTGATGAATGCAGCTGGACCTTGCTTCCTCCTGATGCACTACACATAGAAATTGCTAGTCTTCTGGGAAACTGTGCTGGTCTCCATGTCTGGGGAAGAAAACGTTTGAGATATAGCTATATTATGATTAATGTTTCTATGACAGATAAATACATTACTTGACTACAGTTTTACAAACATTCCATTTTATGTGATGATTTTAATTCACTTACTGTGTGCTTTGGCATAGCTTGGGGATGTTAAGGGGAGGCAGCAACATCTCTGTGGTTAAGGCTGAAGCTAGCTTCTGTTATAGCACCCTATTTCCATCCCATCATCATAACTTTGGCTTGGAAAGCTGCTCAAGTCTGAAGCTTGCCAGGTGTATTTTAGTCACTTTTGCAAAAACTGAGGAAAATCAGCCAAATGACTTTCAAGTTATGGGTTGTTAAAACTTACTCTGATTGGAAATATTTACTTTTAATTAGTATTTTTAGTCCTTGTCTTCAGTTTGATTGATTGAGTTGAATTAATGCAGTCCATAGCAACACTCCTGCCTTAGGAAAATCTCACTGTAACTTAAGCTTCTCCCCAGCTGAATGACTGTGACTACAGAGCAACGTCCTCTTCCTGATCCATGTGTGTCCCATTAGGAGAGGTTGTTGTCCCCAACCCCGTCTCTGATGCTTGTCTTTGCCCATCTGCTGGAGACTGTCCCTCCTTTTGATGTCTTGAGAGGACTAAATGAGCCCCAACTTATTTCAGCCAGAGTGAACTGGGTTACTTTAAACAACTACATAGTTACTCATTGCTAACCTTGGTCTCTTGCACTGATGGAGGTAGGGGGCACTGATGCTAGTAGATCTGCTCTCACTTCTATAAGAAAGGTTACCTTCACCAAGGGAGCACTATTAACAAAATGAAGCTGTACCGCTGGCCAGCAGCTCCTTCCACAAGTACAATTATTTCCAGTGCACAGGCCTCGCTATCCACACACAAGGATCCGAGCCAGTGTTATGTTCATACTTTTGATTAAACTACTACAAATATTTGTCTTTCTCTACCTCAAAAAATACTTGGAATAACTCTTCTAACCTTTCCATATAATTAAATCCTCTTAATTTGTGCACTGACAGTTTACAAAGAAAAATGGTTGACATTGTGCAAAGATATAAACCACTTTCATTACTCATAAATCTGAGTCCAAACAGTTTTGTTTGTTTCAGAAGGAATTATGAGTTCACTTATTTTCTTGCTGAGATCAAGGACACTTTTTTGGCATTGGCTTGAGTGGGATCATGACTGAACGCTACATAACATTTTGAAATCGTCTTCCATTGCCCATTTCTCTTCAAGATCTTCTCTTTGGGAAGTGACCTAAAGTTACCTGCTGAGTGGCAAGAGGTCTTTCTTTACAACAAATGCTTTCCACAACTCTCTCAAGTTTTACAGAGCACTTCATTTTTCTATTAGTTTTTACTGCAGAAGGAATCAATCCACAAAATGTAGTACTGGCAAATAATAAAGGGACTCGTTTCTAGTTATTGTGAGCTGCACCATTGCCATCACCTGTGATGTAAAATGTGATGACTGATTGCAAATCTAATCCATGAAGAGAGAGATGGGGCTTTCTGCCTCCCCATCTAAATAAAATTTAGCAAACAAACTCAAAATGCCAATTGTTGATCAGACTCGGTATTGTGATTTCAATCCGCAGACCATGATGGAAGTGTCTCTTTACATTAAAAGTGTCCTATTTCTGATTAAAACACTGACTTCTGCCTGAATTGCAACTGTCATGATTGTCCGTATCTATTTACCCAATAAAAAACATATTTTAGAGCCTTGTTGCTGTTTGGCAATTTTTAAGCTAAAAATAAGCAACACATAAAATAGAGGCACCGCTGTTTTCAATATATCAATGTTCTTTCAATTAAAATTCAAATAAACCAAAACACTAGTTTAAAACAAAAACTGAATTGGTCAGACTTCTAATCTGAAAACTCTACATCCTTGGGGAGATTGAGATCAGTGTGTGATCTCTCGCACTCCCTTTTGTAATGAGCTGGGCACTCTGAGCCCTTCTCTGAAGCAAAGCTAGTCCAGGTCAATCCACCCTGGGTTCACATTCCAAATTATGCTTCTTGCTGGGCTTGTTTTCATCTAAGTGCAGAATTTGCTGGGTTTTGCAAATAAGGGTTTTTTTTCCTCTCTCCTTCTTCACAAGCTTCCCTCCCACTTCCTTGCCAAAATCCTTGCCTTTGGCTTCCCCCTTCTGAATCACTCTTCCTCCCATATGATCTCCAAATTAATTGACACTCTCCCTCCCTCTCTCCTCTCTATCCCATTTTTCCTCACTCCATCCTGTTTCCTTCCCCTGTCAAAGATCTCTTAGTCACAAGTTTCCTCATTCCTTGTTTCTTCCGTCATTGTTACTTACATGGTAGTAGCAGCTCATTGCATTTTTTTTTTAAATCACTTTCACAGTTAGGTCCTCACTGCATTCATCTCTAAGTATACCCTTTTTTAAAAAAATCCATAATACAGTATTGGGTGTTCACCAGAAGAAGAGGTACTAGTTTTAGAGGAAGAGGTACCAAAAGCCTTGATTATGATCAGTAGAAACTATGAAACATTGCAAAGAGAGTAGGTTTAGAAGCAGTTCTCATGCCAAGTTATTGGAATTGTAAGATGAGCAACAGTAGTTTTGTATAGGCATCAGCCAAATAATGTAAATGTATCCACTTTTCTTTTGAATCAAAGGATTTTCTTGTTGTGCCTTGTGTGGCAGTGGCAGAAATTTGCATCCATCCAGTTTCACTAATAAATACGTGGTCTCCCTGAGAACTCTTCAGTTTGAAAAGCCACTTGACCTGAGGGAGAGTTCTACCTCACTACATAGCTTCATTTAAGGGATTGAAGCATCTTGAGGAGAGTTCAACTGTTGAAGGTGGCATAACACAGGTAACAGATTCAGGAGACAGTGAAAAAAAACTTCAGCATAGATAGAGGAATCCACAGGACACACCTGGACTATGGAGGGACTTAAGGCTTGAAAAATTGCAGACATAGACTACAAAAACAAGAGAGAAAGGAAATAAAATAACACTTTTAGATTTATGTTACTGAAGAAAGGAAAGTAAAAAGAATCTCAGACTGCTACACAGATGCTAATTAAGCTTTACAGCAACCCTAGGAGCTTTGGCAGACTTGGTCCCACTTTTACAGGAAAAAATGACATATTGAGAGACAAAACAGCATTGTCAGAGTGCAAACAGGGTCCTGTTTGGAGGCCAGCATGAGATGTGATTTTGGACAGTTCCTAGATTGCATCATAAAAGCAGGATTCAAAATAATAGCAAATTCACGCAGTTATAAATGTAATTTCATTGCTTCCTCCCCTCTTCTTTAATCACAGAGGCTATCTTGTTTCTGTTCAGAGCACAGCACCCCTGGACACTTCAGCAGGGCCAAAAGCACTTCATTCTTCACAGAAAATTGTATCCTGGTGGTGGCCATGTTCTTATTAGTTTTAAATGAAGACTAAAACCAGGGGAGTGAGGCTGATACAGAACCAGTGTAGTGAGATCAGTATGATGCAATTTGTCTCTGAGGTAAAATTAGTCAGTTCAGCCATTCACAGAAAATCGTTAAGACTATAAATAAGACTCCAAAGACCAATAAAAGAAGCACAAGGGAAGAGAAAGATAATTCCATATTTACAATATCTATATATGCATACACATTTATGCTCATTGTTTTGGGATTAGGTAAATAATAAGCATAAATTCTGCCAGGTACCATTTAGTACTTGTACTTGGACTTGTCTGTAGGCCTCACAGGAGGAATAGGTCTTGCCAAGACAGTTAGAGAGGAAAAGAATAATAGATTTACAAGTCTTTAAAAACATTAAAGCTTGTTACTAAATGCATTATTATAGGTACTGAGACTAATTAAGTTCTGCGATAGTCATCAGTTTCAGTGAAGAGAGCTCTCCGTCCACTAGGATTAAGTTTGCCCCAGTAGTAAGATTTATGTGAAACTACAATGCTAGAGATACTAGAACCAGTTTTGCTCACTTCACACATGCATGTCTTCAGTGTCATCCTAGAGTGCAACCAACGTGTGCTCCATCTGTAGCTACCTGCAATCTCTTATAATAACCTAAGTTATTACTATAGTTCAGATGATAGCTTTACAACCCCATTCCAAATGGTACCATCACGTGTCTAAACATACATTCTCTAAACTGGGTTTTTGCATAAGAGTACTGCTCAAATTTTCCTCGGGAGATGAACTGCTATGTCAGTACAAACAACATGTGCCTACAAAGTGAAGTTTTGGAGAACAGAAAAGCCTGGATGCAAAATTTTGTTGACGCATAAATGCCACTCTTGAGTACTTGTCCCTAAGCATGTAACAGATCTACCAGTCGAACTGCTGGGAAGTGTATGGGATCCCTCTCAACTTTAGAAATGGTGTGCATGCCAAAAGCAGATATCTGCAGTATTTCACCCAAAACAACAAATCTCATGTCCCTGGAGAGAAAAGGCTCTTTATTATACCAATATTAAGTATTGCAACACTCAACATACACATTGTTAATACATAAACTATGTTGTTTCAACCGTATCCTCCTCATTCCCTGCTATTCCCTGTGTCACTATCAGCTTGCTTAATTTATTCTAAGATATAAATCCTTTATTATCATTAGTTACTTTTTAGGTACTGTAAACATTTGTAAAGCTAAGCAATAAGAAGGAAGTACTATTGTGATGTTATTAAAATAAGAACGGGGTGAAACAAACACATGATAATTATGAAAGATACTGGGGTATATTTGCACAACTTGGGTGTATTTTTAGGACATGGTCTGTCTTAGTGACAGAACATACAAGAGGGAAAGAATTTCTGAGTGTTACACTAAGTTCTTTTGTTGGTTTTCTAAATATTCTGGACTAAAGTCTCTCTCGCGGTCTTTCTTATAAAACAGAAAAAATATTTTTCCATTCCATGGGGGTATTGTGAGAATTACTCATCTGGTACATAGGTACCTCCCAGCAAATAAAAATGTTGCTAGTCACTGTTGGTATTACCTGTTCCTCACAGCTTCTGTGACAGGACAGCCCAGTGGGTGTATCACCAGTTGTTATGGGAACCGCTTATATATTTTTGGACAGGCTATCAAATGAGTAGAGAACAGATAATTCCTGGTTTTTTGTGTTCAACTGCAGCTTACATAGCACAGTTTTTATAGCAAAACATGTTGTGTGCCTTTCGTAGCCTCACTCGAGCTGAAAGCATGCTGAAAAGAACTGGCTTGATGTGCAACTTCTGTCAAGTGGTGCTGACAGAAACAAGGGTTCGACTTTAAAACCAGATATATAGGGAAAGTGAGTGCCTTTGCAAGGTATCCTTCCTTGTTTGCAAACACTTGGTCTGCAATTAAAACAAGGAAAGACTTTATTATTGGCTGAGGAAAACACAGTAACATAAGTAAATAAGTGAAATACCCACACCCACCATATCTCTGGCAGCGGTTCTTTAGTTCACTTCCCTACCAAGTGGTGCCAAAGTCCAAGGAGCTAACATCCCTTTAACTCTTTATCTTCTCCCTTTTCCCTCTGCAACGCTACTAATGGTTAATATATGTTCAGGATGAACTTGGCTGACATGTCTGCAACCCCTATAGGAAGTGCTATCTGATCTGGTCCACCTACCCCGGCAATAGCAATTTATTTTTATTGCTGTCATCAGGCGTCCCCCACCCCCAGCTTCAATCCCGATTTCTACAAGTTCAGTAGAGAGGCAGCAGGAAATACCTTACTCTCGCTGTAAAACTGCCTGTGTGCCACAGCTTCGGAGCGGGCTCCTACCACGGAGGCACCGCGGTGACTTGTTCAACGAAAGCTTCAGTAGACAAGGAGCAGCAGCACCCCAGATCCTTGCACAGGGCTCTTGTCATACCAAGGGCATACCCCAGCACGGGAAGGGAACGCTTTCCTTGTCCCCATCTTCTCAGTTTAATCGTACCTTCTACCCATCACAAGCTCATTTGTACTTTTAGCAGTTCCTAACAAAATTTCTTGGAGGGATTCTGTGTAAAAAAACTTTTAGAATTAAATTCTCTGCACATTTCTTCATTCGCCAAGAGCTGGCAGGAGAGTTTCGTCCTTTGAAAGGCCATTGCCCAAGCTGGTGGATCCCCTTCCCAGGCTCACCAACAGAAAGAAGACTTCCCAGCCCCACAGCCTGTCTGCTCTGCCTTTTCACTTGCATGGGATGGGGGTCACTGCCCTCTCTAGCTTCACACCAGTGAGTTTATATATAGTTGAGCGACTCTTAGTAAACATATGGGACTTCTGTTTAATTGTATTGTGTATTTCATCTTCATGGGTATATGACTGTTGATGTTTTATATCGGCTGGTAAAAAGGACAGTTTAAAAAAAAGTATTATATAGAAGCTTGTTATGGCAAAACCCAGCCGACGGTCTTCCGTTGGTTACTGAACTGAGGAAGCAGATGCCTGAGCCATTTCCCTCTCTGGAGTTCTAGCAAATGCAGGACTTCATGGGCTTTCAGAGAACACTGAACTTCACCTATGGCTGGTGACCCTTGGGAGCTGTGCTGCCTTCCTCCTCTTTCACTTGACTTCTGAGGAAGGACGAACTGAAGTTACAGATGACATTCAATCCCTCACGGTAGCCTGAGCACAACACCGCATCCCTTACACCTTTCCAGAGGATAACCGCCACCACACGCTGCCCGTCGGCTGCCATTTTCCACGCCTGAGGCGGCCCTGTTCCAGCGCCAAACAAGTTTGTTCCCCCCACGCACGCCGGGGTGGCACGGTGGGCTCCTCGGGGAGGGATGGCACTTTGCACTTGGGGACATAAGCGCCGCATTTTCTGTCACGTTTTTAGTTGTCGAAGCGTGAGGCGGACGCGGTCTACATTCGCACCTGGAGCTTGGTGCTAAAAGGCTCGGCAGACATAACCGTGCAATGAAACACCAGGCAGGGCACTGCTCCCCCTACCCTTCAGCCCGCCGGCCTTAATGAGGCAGTGCTTTTTAATTAAACGCGTAATTGCCGGGGAGACGAGCCGCCAGGGCGGCTGAAGGGAACCGGGCCGGGGGCGACCAGCGGCGGCGCAGGGCCGAGGCGGGGTAGGCGGCTCCCCCCGGCGAGGCGGGGGAAGGCCCCGGAGGGACCCCCGGCCTGGCGGGTGGGTCGGCTCGGGGCAGCCCGGCCCGCCGGCGGCCAGGCGGTCGCAGCGCGCAGGGCGTTGCGCGGCGGCCTCCCCTCTCCCGCCCTCTCTCCCTGCCTCCCCTCCGCTTCGGTCCGCCCGTATCCCTGCATTCCCTGCTGCAGCACACCCCCCCCCCCCCCCCCGCCCCTCCTCCCTCCTCCCCTCAATCCCATCAGTAGCGGCGGCCCCGGGCTCGGCTCCCCGCGCTGCGGCGGCGTTCGGCGGCGGCTACCCCCCGCCGCGGCCGCCATGTTGGGCTGCTGCGAGCTCGGCGGCGGCGGCGGCGGCGGCGGCTGCTGCGTGTGACCGCGGGAGGGAGGGAGCGAGCGGCGGGGGAGAGGAGGGCGCGGAAGCGGAGGGGAGGGAGGGAGGGCGCCGCCGTTACCCCTCCCCGCCGCCCCACGCACGCACACACACACGCACGCACACCACACACACTCCACACACGCACCGCGGGAGGATGCCCTTTGCCCGGGGGGGCGAAGCCGGGAGAGCATCTCGCCGCCGGGAGTGAAGCCGCTGCTGCTGCTACCGCCGCCGCCGGGGCCTCCCGGCCCGCAGCGTGCGGCCGGAGCGGGGACGCCGGCGCTTTCCCTCCGCCCCAGGACGCGCACCGTGAGGAGGAGGAGAAGGAGGGCGCCGTCTCCGCAGCAGCAGCAGCCATGGGAAGGATTTGACAGGGCTCGGAGCGCTTCCCAGCCGCCCCGCGGCGGTGCCGGTGTGTAGGGGCGCGCGTCCCGCCCGCCGCCCCTTGGCGCAGCGGAGGAGAAGGGGGCGACGATGAAGACTTTAGTTTTTTTGAATCACTGAAAAGCCTTAAAAGGAGACTCGGTAAGGAGGAGGAAGGGCAAAAGCTGCCCGGGGCAGGACGTGGCTGCGCCCTGAGGAGGGGCGGCCGAGGGGGGGACCTGCGCCCCACCCCCACGGCGGGCGCGGTGGCCGCGGAGGCGCTGCCCGCCGGGGCCGGGGCCGGGGGAGGCGGCGGCGGGGGCGGCGGGGCTGCGCGGCCCCCTCCCTCCTTCTTCCCCGCCGGTGTGCGCCCCGTTTTCTTCTTCCTTTCGCGTGTGTAAATAGATAAATACATCTATTTTTCCCTTCCCGTCCGTTCTGGGAAGTGAAGCGCTGGTGCGAGCCGAAGGGGGCTGTGGCACTTCGGTGATGCGGTGGGGCTCCTCTCAGGACCGTGCTGCATGATCTGCATTTTGAATGAAGGAGAAGATCTCTTTAAATATATAAGTGCGTATGACTGGGCACGCACGGTGAAATCGGTGTCAGTCAGTCTCGGTTGAATTTGAGTGCAATTATTCTTATTAAAGCATCAGGAGTGGCCGTTTCTTTTTCTTCCTTCTTATTAAGCGTACTAAAAGATACATTTTTTTTTTTTTGTTTTAGGATAACTATGTTCTTCTCTTAAAAATTATGCACACGCTATATGTGTGTGTCTGAAACTCTCAAGGGTTTAGTTTCAGGCAGGGAACACCGAGGTGGGCTGGAAATTAAGCACCGCCACAGTTTGACACTTGTTAAAAATACTGTTGACTTCTTTTTAAACAACAAAACCCTCAAAAGATTTTTTTTTTGTTTTATTTTTTTGTTGTTTTTTTTGGCAAAGTAATAATAATCATTAAAAAAGAAACCCCAATGCAAACTGAAACAACCATGTCTGGAGAAGTGCGTTTGAAGCAGTTGGAGCAGTTTATTTTGGATGGGCCAACTCAGACTAATGGGCAATGCTTCAGTGTGGAAACCTTGCTGGATATACTCATCTGCCTTTATGATGAATGTAATAATTCCCCTCTGAGAAGAGAGAAGAACATCCTTGAGTATCTAGAGTGGGGTAAGTTTGAATGTGTTTATTTTGTGTACATCCGTCCATGTTCCTGTCTGCTTTGTATAATGTCTCTTGTTATTTATGTGTAAGAGGGGATTGTTTATAACTCTGTGTTTTACTGGGGAGTGTTATCAGTTTTACTGTATTTAAACATGGTGGTGGTGCTAAAAAGAAATCCATATTGGTTATTCGCAGTTGAGGTATGCATGTAAAACACTCTTTGTTTTGGTTTTTTTTTCCTTTTCTTTTTTGACATGGTTCAGAGTGTGGTACATGAGGCATATTTGTTTGCCTTTAGGCCCAGCTGTTGAGTTTTGTATCCTAAAGTTGCTGGGAATATAGAAGGGTGAGGGATAAATTCTCTGATGCCTGGAAAAAAGATCAGTACACAATCCTCTGATTTGCATCTGCAGTCAAATCTATACTGCTTTAAAATAAAAGGTGTTGACCAACAAGAAAATTCTCCAGCTCTCTTAAGCAATATGGGTTTGAAATGTCTGTGAAAATTGAGAAAATGACATTCTCTTCTTTAACCTAAAGTCATTGCTGACTTAATTAGATTGATTTTCCTGATGAGGAAAACAAAGTTGAAAAGCAGAATGAAATAGTGTGTGTCCCCAGCACCCTTTCCATTTTCTTTCTTCGTTTTGGGGAGATAGGGTATTTGCAGATTTTTTTAAATTAAAACAGGTGAACGATGGCATTCCAGTTCTTCTTAAGTTGTCACAGAACTGGTTGTCTCTATGTTTTTCTCTTTAATTCATTTTCTTCCTCCTCCTAAACATGGATGCAAAACAGAAGATGCAGTCCAACATAAGAACCTTGATGAGAATGGTTACTGTATCTGACCTTCAAACTTCAAAGTCATGCTGCACTTCTGCATTTACATGCAGAACCATTTACCACATTTGCTTTGTAATAAATACATCAGCAGGCCTCCTGTATTAAAAAAAAAAAAAGCACATTTTCGAAACACATAACAGGCGTTTGATTAATTAGCTGGTTGAGCTCTTCATAATGAAGTCACTGAGGAAAGACATTGTTTTGATAACTGATCTAACAACTTGAGGCTGATATGTATTTTATTTTCCTGCTCCTCACTGTAGTCATACTGACATCTAAAGGACATCTGACTCGGTAATTAAGTTTCTTGTACTGTTCATATTGCACTGGTCTTTGTTTTCTTATTATCTGGAGGAACAGGCTGTAATTAATGCGTTCTAGCTAAGGAGGAAATAGTAATTAAAAGTCGTCTGAAGAATCCTCTAAAACTGTCACTGGCATACAGAAGCTGTGAAAGACTGAGAAAATATGGTGGCTCCAAGCGTTTTTTGTGTGCTGGAACTTAGTGTAGTCTGCAGTGGATCTAGCCAGCTGATACACTGTAAATAATAATAATAATAATAAAAAAAAAGTTAACTATATCAATATAATCAGAGTAATGGTGTGTTTGGGACCCATCATATTGGGTGCTGGTGCATTCAGTGGTAGATGGTTGATGGATAAATGCATCATTACAAGGCTCTGATAGTACCCAAAGATTTCTGTAATAAACTTTACAGGCTGCTGATGGAAATAATATACTGTTTTGGAAAGGTTGGAATAAGGTTTCTCGCTGGCCTATTTTTCCGGCTACTTTTCCACTCTCATGATCCAGCTGTGTCTTGGCAGGACTCTGGAGCTTCAGATGAGACCAGTTCTTCCCATTTTCAGGGCTAAGTTGCCCAAGTCCTCTGTCTGCTCCCAGCTCTGCTATCTGGACTTCTACCCTGGGAGTTTTTTCAAGAGGGTTTGTGAGGTGAAATGCAAGAGCAATGGTTTCTAGTACCTGCCATTGGAAGTGTCTCTGTGAATGATGTCTTTATCCTGCAAACACTCACATGAGTTGTCTTTTCTGAAAGCCAGACCTCCTAGTGAAACTAGCGGTCTCTGGCATTTCTCTTGAGATCGGGGGGTTGGCAAAGTGAGGTTCTTACAGAGGTAGTGTACCCTCCAGCGCTCGGGTGCAGTGAAGTTCCTAAGGGTACCCTGTTCTTTGATATAATCGTGACCTCACATATCTGTCTCCCCAAAAGGGGAAACGGTGCAGGTGGTTGATCAGAAAGAGGTTGTATGTGGTTTTAAAGTCGGAGACGTGCCGAGTAGTCGCAGAAGTGGAAGGCTGGCATGCAGAAATCGTAGGCTCTGCCCCTGCCTCTGTCAGTGACTCAATGTTGAAGTGCTTTCAGCTCAGTTTTTTTTCAGCTTCCCTGTTTGAACAGTAGGGAAAATACCACCAATTTTACACCAGGGAGTTCGGAAAGCTGCTGTATGTGAAGCACTTTTAGTTTTGAATGTACCATATAAAATAGTGCATATTAATTTATTTTTCCCATCAATGAAATATAACTTGGTGCATGGTATGTCTATTGGTGGATGTCAGTTGGCTGCTCTCTTGGAAAGATGTTTTGTGGGTTTATGCCAACCATCCACAAATTTGCTTTATTACTATGAAGAGTGCGATCTGAATTTTTTGGAACTGGTCTTGGAATGGTATGTTTATGCATTTACAAATTGCAAAGTAGAAATTTACTCCTGAGAACTGTTCATCATCTTGAGCTTAAACTGCTTTTTAAAATTATTCTTTCTAGAAGCAAATAAGATTTATTTATATAGTTAGTTATTTTTAAGAAAGGGCTAATAAATAGCTGTTTGGTGATCACAGACTCCTGTTGAGCACAACAGCAAATAATTTTTTCTTGCTTTTCAGTGGTACGGTTTTGGGATGTGTTTTTTTTGTGGGGGGTGGATGTGTATTTTTATTTAAGCTGTTCTAGGTCTGAGATGTCATGTGCTATATTTCATGTAAGATTGAATATTTATAGCAAAATCTAAATTTTTGGGGGGGGGGGAAGGTTTAGGAGGTCGTCTAGCATGGAAAAACTAATGTGGTCTTAGTGATAGCCATGTGACTGCTGCTATATTTAGGAGAACTAAGAAGCTTCATGTTCTAGTCCTTGCATCTTTTAGGACTGTTTTATTAACTTGTTATTTAGATCTATAATTTATTAAAATATGAAGCAGGGTAAAACAGTTGAGCATCTGAACTGGTTCTTCATGTTTTGGTTTGATGTTACAAGTTTAACACAGCAAGTGGAGAAAGTAAGGTCTCTGCAATGTGAAGTTGAGTTTTAAATTTTTGTAGGTTTTCAGTCTTTTTTAGGTGCTTGAAATGGCATTAAACTGGTTTGAAGTGTAAGGTTAATTATTTTTGTGATTTAGAATCTGTATTACTTCTAAAATCCTTTTTTTGGCTTAAAGTGAAAACATAATTACTTTCCGTGTTTCTATACATTATTAGTTTTGTGACATAAATAAGATGATTTGATTTTGTTGTTTATTTTACATATGTATTTTATATGCAAAAACCTGTAAACAACTGTTGTATTGGAGTTCTGAGGGTTAAATCGGGGCACATTTTGAGATGATGGGAAGGAAATGGAACATTTAGATTTGGCTTGTTCTATGTATTTGATTCTAGTTTTCATTTTTATCTCTATTGATAGTTGTATTTGTGATTTAGAAAAGGGATTGTCTGATTATAACAATTTACCAGAGCTTACCAGGGAAAGCTATTCAGAATTCCAAGCATTTTGCTTTTTCTTTTCTACATGTGTATGAGTTGCCACAATGACTCAAGGCTGTGAGGGAGGTAATGAAGGCTGATAAGCTGAATTTGAAAGAAGAATATCGTGATAGAAAAAAGCTTTTAGAGGTGTTTTTGTTCTGGGAAAACTTCCTTTACAATGGCACTGATTTGAATTGGTTTTAAAAAGAAACTAGAACAATGTTATTTAGGGTGCATTGAAAGAAAACTAGAATAAACTTCAAAATGTGTGGAGATATAAGGGAGGGAAGATGGAGGGCACTACCAATAGCATGGCGAGGTCAATGACTTGGTCGAATTCACTCTTTTGTAGGAAAAATGTAAACTGTCCTTTGGTGGTTTTTTTGTTGTTGTTTTTTTGGTTTTTTTTGTTGTTGTTGTTTTGTGTTTTTTTTCCCTACGAAAGGCAGCTTTGGAAGATGGATTAAATTGTTCTCATTTCACCTCTAGCAGAACTGAATTGCTGAGATGTTCATGAAGTGCTGATATCGTCATAGACTAGGCTGTGATCATTGGTCTCATACTTCTGTTGTTCAGATGTGCAGCATCTCTTCTGGCCATTAGAAATGGTTCTATCATCATAAAACCATTTTTTCAAGACAGAAGAGGTTGTCTGTTTTCTTTCTGGTGGTCTCTCTCACGTTTTTTCTTAAAAAATGGTGCGCCCATTTTTTAGGTAGGTTTGCTTTTAAATATTAGTCACAGAAGAAAACAAAATCTTGCCTCTAGACTTCTGTACCTCTTCTGTGTTACTCATCTGTATGTAGGTCATGAAAGAAATCACAGGCATTTTCAGCTATGAGTTGCTTGTATTTTGTTTTTAAAACAGACTGTTTAAAAAAAGTCCTTCATTTAGGTCCTATTCTTTGCAGAGACAGCAGTAAAAGACATGGCACAACTTCTGTTAAGTGTTCCTTTTTTTTAAACTAGAATTTGGTGCTTAGTACTATCTAACCTTAGTACTAGCTAACCCATTAGAAATAAATTTTTTTAAAAAATTACATTTTAGGAATTAAAATTTTTTTTTCTTGTTATACTCATAAAACTGGGAATACCCCTTGTTCTGGCTAACATAAGCGAAAACAGTTATTAAATTCTTTTTGGGAAAGAACGAACATCCTGCTTGTCAAGCCCAGTTAATGTGCTTAAGCATATGTCTGATTTTGAATGTGAGTCATTCCGTGGCCTGCAGCTGCGGTATATGGAGGTATGGGGATTCATCTATGTAGCAGTCATTGCGGCATTCTTGATGTGCAAATTTCTGTCATTGTTTACGATAACACTTTACTGCTTATTTATGTCAACTGTTGTTTCTGTTACATAGCTGCAGCTAACAATTAAATGCTTTTTATTGATTAGGGTGAGAGAAGGAGGTTCTTCAATGCTGTCAAATAGAAATGACCTTCAAATCTTCATGTTTCAGAATATTATGTAAACAGCTTTTATAGAGATGCAGTTTTGTACCAATTTACTTGAAAAAGAAGAAAAAAAAATTGCAGGAATATATGTAGGAGAAAGGTTGCCTGTGACCTTTCTGTTAGGTAGCTCTGTGTTTAACCTCTGTACCTTTTGAATTGTGATCTCTCCCACATTTATTTCAGTTTTGATCCTTGTCTTGAACAGAGGAAACTAATTACTGTAAGTTAATCAACAGTTCTGATGAGATCAAATGAACTGGGAGACCATCCAGTTAATTCTACTTGTTTTGCATTAGGGTTAAAGCCAGTTTCCAGTACAGTGAGGCATTAACCCATTGTAACACGTTTTTTTCTTAACACATTTACAGTATATCAAGTTTTTAAACTTATTTTTACTGAAAATTAGGGTTTTTATGGATGGTCTTTGTGGTTGTTTTTGTGTTTTGGGCTGGGGAAGCTTGGAGGTATTCAGAGGCTGCCTGACAGGCTTTGGGGCTTGTGTATTTAGGTTGACTGACTTCTGTCAGTGATGTCCTTTTTATTGCAAAGGAGTACGGCTTGCTTAGATAGAAAGCTAACTAATACTTCATTTTCAGGAATTTTAGGAATGCCTTTATTCTGTACAGAAATGCCTGGCATGCTTTGGTCTAATGGGGACAAATGGAGAAATACAATTATTTGAGTTAGTCTGCTCAGTGGGCATTATAAACCTCATGACAACACAATAAATTCCCTGTTGCTAAGACATTTCATATTAAAGGGTTAATCCAGTAGTTTATTTGTGGGATGATCATAACTGTAAAATGTACTGCTGAAGGTACCTTTGAATTCTTAACCTCTGTGTAGCGTATGACACTGCATGTGTGTACCTGATTAAACTAATTCCTTGCCTTTTGGCCCTTCTCTCCTGAACTTTACTGACATACTCTTTTATAACCTGTAGCATATTACTAGTTCACAGTTGACTGAAAGAAGGATATTATGCTCTAAGAACAATGAGCTTATTTGGCCCAATATAGTTTAATACTTTGTTTTATATATTTATATATATATATTTATATATATATATATACTTTTTTTACAAAGGTCGAGAGAAACTACCTTTCTTTTTAAGCTCATAGATCAGTGCTTGAATTCTGAATAGCAGCAGCAAATAAAAGTAATTTCACTTCTGAGTCATACCTGCGGCTGGATAGTCAAAACTTATTGCAAATAAATTGCAAATACAGAATTTGCAGACACAAAGTGGATGCAGGCTGCTATTCTGGAAATTATTTTTCCTGTATTGTTTTCTGAAAGTGGATGCTGTAAATTATCCTGGATGTGTCTTTGCAAAATATTAACCCATTCATAGCATCCCTAGTTACTTTTATACCGTAAAAAAATTACAATCTCCATTTGCACAGAAAACTTCCGGAAGCAATTAGATCCTGTTGCCAAGCTGTAAAACCTGGTTAAAAAAGGTACAGTGGATAGCTGAGACAGAATTAAAAGGAAAGTGCAACTCTTAGACTCTTTAAGTTTTATCTTTTGGCAAAGCAGGCGTTCCTTCCATAAGCATTTGTACTTGTTTAATTTGATTTTCTTTTTCTGGCTGAACAACTAGAATATTTTGTTCTACTCTGGTCTAACTTACTTCAACACATTATTTTTCTAAAATCCTCATTAAGCTTGGGAATGCCACTAATGTGCACTAAAATCTTTAAAAAATGCAAGTGATTTAGGTCAGTCATGTGCAATCTTTTGTTAACTACAAGATTTTTATTTCAAATAGTTTAAACATGACATTAGGCTTAATAATAACTGCAAAAATCTTCTATTCAGACGGGTCAGTTTGCTTTATTTCTAGTAATACAGCCTAATTAGGTTTACTAGCGGTCACCATGGATAAAATCCACATGAGCTGTATCCAGACTCCAAAGACTTTGTGTTTCATAATTCTTCCTTATCCGTATCCAGACTTCCAGTTTGATTTAAATTAGTTTTGTTACACAATATTGTAGGTTTCTTTTATTCTTAGCAATCAGCTTCTTAGTGCACCTTCTCTCTGCATCTTTTTGAAAAGTTTTTGATCTGGAGATATTATGAACTGCAATATTTTGTAGGCCATTTTGAGGAAAAAAACCCCAAACTTTTAAGTATATTTTGTTCAGCAATTTAGTAGAAATGTATGGTAATTCTTTTTGTAGAAAGACTAGGTGAGTTTAGAGGGGCATTCCAAAGGGGAGGGGAAAAGCATTTGTAGATGTTAGTAACAGTAATTACATTTCCTTCAAACGTTGTGGGATTAGGCCAGCAACGCTTTGTTGTTCTTTTTTTCAGTTTCTTTTCAGTCTCAGAAGTCCGGGCTTGGAGAACTCTGCTCTCTTAGCTTGGGAGCGTGGAAGTACTTCGGTCTCAGAGTGGAGGGTACATGAGCAGTTTTTCTGTGTAAAGTGATTTTATTTTATTTATTTATTTAAAGTTTTCCCTCTCACTGTTGCCGTTGTTGCATCCTTTTCATCTTAAAATTCTACCTTATTTTAGGCTTGTGTGACTGTCCTACTTGTGAGGTGTTCTCATCTGCGGTGAAGCGCCCCCAGGTCTCCATTGCTGAGTTCTTCCTCCTTTCCTTTCTGTGTGTTTTTGACGGGTAACGTTATTCTAAAGCAAAGCTTCAACGTACTTATTTTCTCTAAGCTGAGGCCTCCTCTTCTTCCCCACTTCCATTCTTTTGCCTTTCATCCGAACAAGCTCTCAGTTTGTCTTTCTAATATGTGGATATCTGTGTGTCCGTCTGATCTTTCCATGGCCAAAATCTTGGTTTCTGGATTTGGATTGGTTTTTTTCTTTGTTTCTCCCCAGTCATCCTCCAGCTTTCGTGGTTTTGTTGGTCAGGTTCATAATATAGAGATTATGTGTGGAAAATGGTAAAGAAAATTTGGCACCTGTGTGAGAAATACAAACAGGCTTTATGTACAGGTGCATACACACAGCATTTTCTGTAAACACCCTGTATATTTCTTATTAAATGCAGTACGTATCAGTTGATTTACTAACATGAATCATTTCTACTTGTAAGCTCTTGTAGAGCTGGGGCCTTGGGCTGTTTGTTCTGGCTGTGAGTAAGAAGTTGTGATCCATTTTACTCCTGGTGTCTAAATACAAAGAGACTTAAGTGAGAGTATAGCTTTATCATTTTAATACCTAAAACTAAAATAAAGAAGTTGTAGGAAGGGTGGCAACGACTTTTGTTATACAACTGCAAAGTGGTTTAAGAAAATGTCATTTGTGCTGTGAGGACACCATAGTCCCAAGGTATTTCCTGCTCTTGCTCATTAAAGCTCTTTCACCTTTACCACGCTGCCTTTTGTAAATAAAGCACTGTTGTGTGAATGTTTTGCAGGACACATAGTAACAAGAGGAGGAGGAAATAGAA
This sequence comes from Aquila chrysaetos chrysaetos, assembly GCF_900496995.4. NCBI lineage: Eukaryota > Metazoa > Chordata > Aves > Accipitriformes > Accipitridae > Aquila > Aquila chrysaetos. The sequence continues at coordinate 5,627,528 of NC_044016.1, forward strand.
GTTGGTATTTTAATTGTAACTCACTGGTTTTATCTTGGGTGGGAGCTGTCTTGATGGTGTGCTAAGGCTGGCTAAATCCACTGATCTCTTCTTTTGCTGGTGCTTACGTGGGCAGAGGGACGTAATCCAGTCAAAAACTAACCCTGCAAAAATGTGTTGAAATCTGTTGGTCAGGCTGTGTGAAGAGATTTGTACTGGTGTTTGTACAAAAGGAGGGGGCTAGGTCTGTGACAGCCCAGACTTCAGTGGCTTCACCTACTGTAGCTCTTGTGCTCCAAGTTTAGAGGCTGCCTCTCAGATTCTTTCTGACATACAAGGAAGCTACAATTTTGAACCAAATTTTAATGTTACCAGCTTTTTCTGATAGATATTTGGTATAGAAATTCAGTTAGCCTTTTTGTTTCTGTAGTGGTTACCAAAACTTTTCTTCTTGCAATGAGAACATTTCTAATCATGGGGTCTTCAAAAAATTTCTAATCATAGGGGTCTTCAAAATAGCTGTCTGATTTTGATGATGGCAATTCCTTGTAAAAAGAAAGTGTTGGTGTATTTGTGTGTTTTGTGGTATTTGGCATTGTCTTTAAACAGTTTTCCCTGTACGTTTTGTAACTGAAAGACAAGGATTCTTACATTAACACACTTGGAATAGTTTTGTTCTATTTCCCCCAACTTTTAGAAAACACTTGATGTCGTTCTATTTTGTGATAATTTAAAAGGACCTTTTATAATTTTGGTAGGGACTGACACAAAAGAGACTTGTTTTTGCTGTGTGTGATCTGATACATTACAGGGAAATTATAGAAGTTGCCTCCTACGCAAATAGAAATTTGCAGAGAAAATCATTATCATTTAGCTGTGCTGTTTCTGTCCTAAGACGCTTTATTTTACTGTAACACTCCACCCCCAATATTGACTATTTTTACCTTCATAGCTAGCAACCACTTGTGGCTAACGAAAGATGTATTTCTAAACTTCTGTATCTTTGCAAAAGTCATAATTTAACTCTTGAAATAGATTGAGGCAAATTGGTTTTTCTGGATCTAAGTATTTGGCAGGCTGGCTTTTTTGTTTTCTTTATACTCCGTTATCTATTTTTCTGAAAGTAAGTAATGACTTAATGTCTCCACTGATAATAATCCAGGCTCTCAAAAAGCAAACTCTATTTAGAGTTAAGGTTACTAAGAGAAAATGGTATATGATGCATATTACCACAGCTGGTGTGTATTATTTTGTTAACTTGGTATTTCTTGGTTAACTTGATCCTCGAGTAACACTTTGACTTGAGAGAAGGTGATCTGGGAACCGGTTGCTTCTAGTGACAGTTTCTTAGCTCCTTCAGTGAACATCTGTACAAATATGCCGTTGAGTATACGCTGCCTGAGCTTATGTTAACACCTGAAAAGTCTCTTCCTGGGTGATTTAGCAGAGATGTCATCTGATTTTTATCAGTAGTAGCCTAGTGCTTTAACTGTCTGGGGGGAAAAAAAGGGTGTGGTGGGGGCAAGGAGTGGCTGATTTGCTGTCTAGCTACACTCTTGAATTTTTACATTCCTTTTCTCCAAAACTAAGATTATTTAATGGAATTAGTATTATTTACTAACAATATTACATTCACCTTGTGATCCTTGGCACTACCAACAGAAGGGAATCTCTTCCAAGAAATTCTTTACTTTATACTTAAATTGCTTTAATTTCACCATTAAGTTTTCTTCATAAGGGAACAATCCAGTCTCAAGATTTTGTGCTTTATCTTGGTCATGGAGTTTGTTGTCAGTAAATACATTTAACCATGTATATGATCATAGTTATAGTTACAAAAGCTTCTTAAACACCTCAAAATCTACATGATCTGTTGCTGCGCGTTGGCTGTTTCTAAAGCCTCAATACATTCAGTTCTAAAACATGCTGAATTTGTGGCAGTAAAATCTTTCAATGACATCAAACTGTCATATGATTATTCAAAACTTGTCTAATGTTGTTCCATGTGATCTTGTGATATTTTTTTCCCCACCCACCTCAATTAAGAAGTAGAACGTTAATTGGCAGTTCTTAGTGATGACTGCTTGTGTTCAGCAAAATTAAATTTTACATTTTAAAACCTAGGAGTTAAGCAAATATTATTCTGTCTCTAAAAGAACAACAGTTTTTTGTCTTCCCTTTCACTTCAGAGAAGGGTTCATCTTTTGGGGATTTCCTTTTATTTTTTGTTTCTTTTTTCTTTTTTTGTTTTCCAGTTTAAGAAAACCATTTTCTCTAATAAGTTACTTGTCAGATCTGGCTAGATCAAATTAATTCACTTGTTTGGGGCAAGTATTTTCTTTAGTAAAATAAAACAGTTTGGATGATATCCCACTGATTCTGAAGTGATAAAGAAAACTTGGCGATTGATATATTTTCATGGCACTTTTGCTAATGTTAGGCTACCATTTGTTTTTGCTATTACTTTAGATTTTCAGTTTCTCTCAGGCACACCTTCTCCAGTTTTTTTCTGTATTTGCCCCCTATCTCAGCATGTGAAACCATATGCTCTTACAGTGACAGGGTGCGAAGGTCATTCTTAGCACTGTTCTAGCACCAGGGGTACAAAACCATTTCCTATGGGAAGTGGCAGAGGAAACTTCCAGGAGATGGAAGATGGTAAATGAAGTCATTTTGGCAAAGCTACAAGGATTTCTTCTTGGTATGCCGATCGTTGTTTTCAGTAACACCCCCACCGCCATCCCCTTAAAAGCTTGTGCAGAACTTTCATTAGCTTCAAGAGAAGCCAGGTCAGGCATGTCAAACTGCACGTTTGAGTTAGGCATAAACACTTATTACAGGGGTTTGGGGTCGTGTGTGTGTGTGTTTATAAAAGCAACGTAGCTCTTCTGCATTGTGATGTCCTTTCTCACTTAGAGTATTCAAATAAGACAGAAATATTTAAAGTCTGTAAGTGTGCTACTTGCAGACATTTTGAGCCTCTCAATTTCAACCTAGGACTCGATGAATAAACCCAGATTTCCTTCTTTCTCTCTGCCTTAGTGTCAGTCTCATACTATATTCTTCTATGCCTGGCACTTGAAGACTTAGGTGCTATTTTTCCTTGCTGCTTTTTTCTCTTTGAGAGAAAAACAGGCTTTCCAGAGAAAGGCACATCTGCCAGCCATAGGTGGTGTGTCAAGACTTCAGAAAGTTTAGACATCTGAATGGGAATGGATTCATCAGTGGATCTTTAGGAAGGAGGACTGTCTGTCTTTCAAGATGAGTTATGTATAAAATTAATAAATAGAAATTCAGATGCTGTATATAGAAGACTCTGTGTATACATAGATATAGATTATGTATCGGAAAAGACTTTTTCTTTAATAAACCTATACAGACTTTAGGTGGTAGGCGTTGACTTAACAGCTGTGAGCCAAAACTGTGATGTCTGTCTGGTAGGAAGGAGAAAGCATTTGTAATCCAAATTCTGCTCTCATTTAATGGAGAGAAGCGTGACATGAATTCACTGATACCCATGCAGTATTAAAGCAGTTCATATTTGGTGCTGAGCTTTTAAAGAAAGCCAAGCCACTTACTTGAGGGCATTAACTGGTCAAGTATTTAAAACTGAAATTCAGGTACTGTAGGTTTCTCTGGATGTCCAGAGAGAATATTTTCTATATTTTGCTTTAATTTTTAAAAGTATACTTTAAAAATGTGTCTTTGTTTCCAAATTGGGAGGGTTGTAAATGTTTTGTGTTTTTTTTTTTTTCTTTCAGTAGTATGATTCCTAGTGAGAAAGTCATTTACAATGATACCGTGCACTTGCGTATATTACCTTGAAAATCTGTTTGAGAAAACTGGGTGGTTATTAGCATCTTAAGTATCTCTGCAAAGAAATGGAGGCAGAGCTGTGATTTGTTGAAGGCCATTCAAAAATTCAGTGGAAAAACAGTTTCTAAGATCCAGGTTTATGTGTATGTTCCTTCCAATTTTTTTTTTTTCTTTTTTCCAAAGTTTTTGAAATGTTTGCTGTAGAAATTCCTGAAGGTGTGGGTGGCTTGTAACTTCTGTGTGTTTAAGTGCTTTATTTATTTGCATAAATTTTCAGCGTACTGTCTGGGTACTCTTTTTCTTGGTGTCGTTACTTGAGAAAGCTTGGGATCTCATTTGTGTGATCTTTTTGCTGTGATGTCCTCTTTCCTCCCTTCCCTGTAACTTTAGCATTGTACAATTCAGAGCAATTGTTTTATTTCTCATAAGGGAAGTGCTCTTTTCTGCAGTGGTCAGGTGGATGCTTGCCAGAATTGTGTTTTGAGCAACTGTTTACGTATGTTGAACTTGGCCCTCTGTAAAAATTAAGTTTCTTTTAACTCATACAGCAGTTTGTACCACACCTTTTAAAAAACTTCCCTGCAGCCCCACGAAGTACATGCATACCAATGGTATTTCAGAAAAGTTTCCCAGAGTGTCTAAATATCTCATATAAAATGTAATGCATACATTTAAATCTTGTCTCATACTTACTGTTTATGAAATAGGTGGGCACTAATTCCTGCTGTGTGTAGGGTTTGCTTAACTGGAGTGGACTTTGAGGAAGACTGTTGTCGGTGGTGTTGGAGCAAGTAACTGTTAGGCTGCAAAAGTCAGTTCAGAGAGGAGAAAGGGAATTTGTATACAATATTGCTACACTAGAAATGTTTCCCATGAAACTTTGTATGCTTCCCGGAAGTCATATATGATGACAAGAGAGATAACCAGAAACTCTTGATTATAATCTCCAGCTAACATTGGAAATTATCTCCTAGAGAGCTGTATGTTCATAGGTATTGCTCAAAAAAGTTTTAACTGAAGGTTGAGGCAAGTCCTTTAATAACCTTGTATTTAGTCATCAGTTGAGGTAAAAAAAAGACAGCATAGGTAGGCAATTTCACAGTATGGTTACTTCTGTGGATCAGGAAATTCCCCCTCCCTATCCCTCCACCCCTCCTTTTTTTCTGCCTGGTCCTCCTGAGTATCTGCTTCCTGCCTGTTCCCACTGGACTCTGAACTGCCCTGCAAGGAATTGATTTTAAGGCAACTGTGCTAAGTAAAACTCAGCTTTCCATTAAGAATGGATGCTCTACATTTTTAGCTAATTTTGTTTCGGTGTTTTGTGCTTAAGGACTTTTGAACACGTTCTGTAGGGTGCCCTGAGGTTGGTTGGTTGGTCAGTCTGTTTTTACAGCAACTTAGTCATGACATGCCAGAAGAAAAATGCTGAATTTTTCTTTTTTATAAATAGTACTGCAAAAGAAAAATTCAAGAACTATTCATGAGATATTACTTTGCATATAGCAGCTATCTTCCAGGCACAGTGTAATTTATGTAATATATAATGTTTTGCATCGGAAGTTCTCATTATTTATAGGGGAGTTTGTTTAATAAGGATATTCCTGAGTGATTTCACTGCCTCACAATTTACATTTACTTTGTGTTTTGTTTGTGCAGAAACATTTTGTACAAATCACTGTAACTTGTCTTTTTGCTCTGCCAGATTCAAATGGCAAAAGTTCTTGAAGTGTCCCAAGGTAGTTATTTATGATATACCTGGAATAGAGGAATCGGAGCAGGCATTGAGTTTCTCCAAGTTCTTCAGTGAAAGTATGGCAAGGGTTGGAATTTGCCTTCCATGGCCTACTGCCATAGCCAGCCCTTGTGCATACTTTTCGAATGTGGGGAAGGAATAGCTATTCCTCTGCTCTACTGTTGCACATCTAATATTTGTAAAATGACAGTGTTTTAGGGATCTCATTCTTGATTTGGTATAGCAGGACTTTAGAAACTTGCTTGCTATTCTTTCTTTTACAGTCAGGTGTGGAAGGTCACGAATGAATTGGTGCTCTGAGGTAATAGGCTTACTAAAATGAATTTGTTTTCTTGCTAGTCCGTGGAGAGTGGAATTTGGGATTTTAGTCCAGTCTTGGCTTCATTAGCAGATGAATAGAGAAGAGTAACTTTTAATGAATTTGACTGTTTAAAGTGAGCTTTCTTGAAAAAAAGCATTAACAAATTTTTAGGCTTCAGCCTGACCACATGACATCTGAAGTAATGGATAGTCATTCACACCTACGTAAAATCAAAGGCAGTCAGAACAGTAGTGGGTTTAAATTTTTTTTTTTTTTCCTTTGGTATGTAACAGTAACATTTGAATGAAGTCCAAGCTAGTGCAAAACCAGATCCTGCATCAGTATTTGTTTTGGAGAGCTTCAATAGCCCATTTGTGGTTTCCCTGCTTGTAAATAATGCAGTTATCCCATCTCCTGGTGAATGTTTTTATTCTTTGTATTTTCTGCTGATGAATGTGTCTGTTTCTCTGAGTTATATTAAGGAGCGGTATAGAGCCAGTTACTCTCTGATTTCTTGAGCTAAATCCCAACTTGCACAGAAGAACTTAATGTTCTCCTGGAGGTTCTTTGGTCCTTTCCCCCTTCTCAATTCCATGCAACAGGGGATGCTTTCTTTTATGTAAGATTTGTATAGTAAGTCCCTTCCATTTTGTGAGCTCAGTACTGTAGTAGGTGAGCTGCCGATTAAATGGAGAGTAATTCATTTAGTCATCCCTTTGAATGCTTTTCCCCTCTTGCTTCTTGTGCCTTTAACTGGTAGCTGAGACTGAATGGCCATGCTCAAGAATCTTCTAGGCTTTGTTAGCGCAGTCAAAATAATCTTTGTTTTAAGGTACTTTTCTGCACCAAGCATGATAATACTTTTCCTGTGGGTTGATTTAATTCCTGAAAAATGTTGCTGCAGATGGTTGCACTGGAAAATAAGAGGCATGTTTCTCTCTTGTGATTTCATTAATTGCATACTGTGCATCATTTGGGGGTTTATTAGCTGAGAAGAGTAGTTAGGATTCAAAACTTAAATACTTGAAGTAATCCATTAATATTTTTCTTTTTTATGTTGTTCACAGTGTTAAGAGAAAGACAAACACAAGAAAAGTCAATGTGATAATTTTTCTTTCCTTTTTCTTTCAAGCCTGATAGCTCAGGAAGGAAACCTTACCATGAAAAGAGAATTTGATCCATCACCATTTCAGTGGTATTGCAGAGCAGTGGCCTTCTGGTTGTGTTCAGGGCACTGCTCTGTGCTTAGCTTCTGCACAAGCCCAGAACAAATAAATGGTGGTTCAGAACCACCTTTCCATGTCTGCTGAGAGTTATGCCTTATTCTTAAATCTTGGCATTTTGATGTGAACTAAATGTGAAGCTCAAAGCCTCTGCAGGACCAAATCTTGCTTACCTAATTCTCAGAATTATTCCAAGTGTGTTATGCATTGAGTACGGCTTGAACAGTATAAAAGGACTGTCTTTGAGCCGTTTGGCCTGGGATACTGTTTCTCCTGAATTTGACAAGTTTGTGTTATATGTGAAAGCGTGCCCACTGCCTGGCAAATGTCTTAATCTTAGGCAGTCTCTAATAAGACCAGGAGCCAGTCCTACCTGTTATTTGGAAATGCAAGGCCTAATTTATGACTATGTTACTGCTTTTTTGTTCTATATCAACTGATGTTTTGAAATCACTTGTGGAAGTAGAATCCTTCTGCACTCACTGGATGTTGAGCATTTTTTGCCCAGCCTCTTGGTTGCTGTTTCAGTAATAAAGATTTATAGCTGAGCTCCACAGTTTGACATCTGCACACCCGAGGGCAGTGAACTGATTGTAGGTTGAAATGTGTCTACAATAGCAGCAAGGCTAGTTTAAGAAGTTGAAGAAGATGTATTGTGTAACTGTACCTTGTTGAGTGGTCAGGAGATTTTTATTTATCTCTTTCCCAGAAATACAACACCAGATCCTAATGGTGTAAGAATGAAGTAAGGAGTGACAATGCTGGTGTTATGAAGAAATTTACATGATGTTCTTTCTGCATCTGTGAACTATTTTGGCTGCCTAAAAGCTTGAGCTAATTCTGGTTTTGCATTAAAGGTCAGGGAATTCCTTCTAGTTTGAAAGAAAGGAAATGTGAGTATCATTTATAGCTTTTGCCAAAATAGTCCATATTGTACTTTATTCTCAAATGAGAAGGTAAGATGCATTCCAAATTGCCATGGGGAGAGTCTTTCTGGGAATTACTTTGCAGGTTAATGGTGTTCCTTTCTATACTTTTCTCTACTCGTGGGCACTTGAGCGTAGAACATGAAGCATCAGAATTCAGGAAGAAGGAGCTGCAGGGAGCCAGTCCCTGTAGATCCCCTGACACGTGGTGCATTTTAAGCATACTGCAGAGAAGAGAGGGAGTGATGTTCGATGCACCTTCCAGGGGCTTTGCCAGGTGTCAGGCCTGGGAGTGTCCACCTCAGAGGACTGGTAGAAATTGGATTTGGGAGCAGCTTGAAGGTGATTTTCATGTAGATATATCCTGAATGTTACATAAGTGGATTTTGTGTGAAAGTTTTGATGTTATTTAAGTGATTATTAAATGACTTAGGAATACAGTAAAAGTTTTTGAAAATTTGTTTTGTTGCTAGTATCTATCTGTGGTAGAAATACTGAAAGAAATAAAGTTGTATAAACACAAACTGACAGAATTAACAATCTATCTGTGTGTGTCCTATCTTCATCTGTAGCTGCATGATTGTGGTGTTTTCCCTGCCCTGCCCCACCCCTGTTTTGGGTATCCCATAGGACAGTAGGGCTCTGGAAATTCATTCAGATTTTGCTGGGGAGTAAGCTGCCAAAGTTAGCTGTCAATGTAGGGAATGAAGTTGTGGTTTGCAGAAAAGGCAAAATTTTTTTTTTTTTTATGGGGGAATGGAATGATGCTATGGAGAATTTGATTCTCTGGCTGACTGCTACAGAGGTTGGTTTTTGTTGTGTTTGGGTTTTTTTTTTTGTGATGCTGGATATTAACCACATATTTTGTATGTAGCCACTAATTCTGCCTTCATCACCATATGAATCAGTTGACTTCCTGTGGTTTGATGTGAAAAGATACTGAGAAGTCTCAGCTGTCACTGAAATCAGTTGGAGCTCTGCTTTAAATGGTAAAGCTCTGTATAATGGTACGTGCTCTAAAAAACTTGTATCTGGATTTCTAAAGTTATTGGTTAATATTGGATGACCACTTTTTCCCTTTATTTATTATGTTCCAATTCCCTTTGTCATAAAGGTGGTATCATCGCTGGCTCTTAGAAGAGTATTTTGAAAGGTAATGTATTTAGGATCCTGCCATAAAGAGTGCGTTTAACAAATTTTGTGAGAATTCACAAGTCTTGCTGCAGAATAAATAAGATGTACTGTTTTCAGGAACCACCTGAATATAACTTACCTGAGCATGGGAAAGGTTGTAGACTGTCAACATTCGTACGTCTGTGCCCTCTAGTTTGTCACCATCCCAAACTTTAATCTTCTTCATCAATGAAGTCTCAGCCCATTCTTGTTTTTTTTATTAATTTGATCTGTCCAGTCAGAGTTTTATTCCAATGGATTGTCTTTTGGCTTTGTTTTTAACAGAGTATTCACTTTGTAAATTGCACATTAGAAGGCATGTATGAAAATCATATATATTTACCTACTTTATTGTTGCAGCTGTAGTTGATCAGGACAGCCAGTTTCTCTGAACATAGCTTATGTCATTTTTTATAACAACTTCTGTTTTGGAAGAGATGAGTAGAATTTTTCTGAATTAAAATGAGGTGTGATAGAGCTACTGATAGATGAGGAAAGGGAAAAAATCTATATAAAAGAAGTGGTGACAAGTTTCATTTGGCTTAGTCTCAATGTCACTATGTTTTGTAGATAGCTAAGGAGGGGGTGTACTGTGCCTAAAATAAGATAGTCTGTGTGTTAGAGAATTAAGTGCATTTTAGAGTGCATGTTTAAAATTCCTGTAGATTCAGTGAGAGTATGTAAATGTATTTAAAGGCTTGCAGAGAGGGTTCCTGTCTGCCTAAATTAGAGGCTTTCTATCATGTACTCCTCTCAACCTTAGGAGAGCATAGTTCAGCTTTTGCATAGTGCACCTGTCAGTTTGCCTTATCAACACTTTGCAGTTGATGCTGTTCTATCTTTGAACACCCAAAGGTAACTCTAAAGCCATAGTCCAAAATAGTTTTTTTTTTCTTGCTCATTTGAGGGAGGGCTGATCCTAGGGAAGCTACAGCTGCAAGATGTTTCACTGTTTAAAGTAATGTGCCTCAGCCAGTAGGGAAGGAAGCCAGTGTTTCAATTCCAGCTGCAGTCACTTGTGGCTAGAAGACAGCATCCAGGCCCAAAGGTAAAGGACATTCTGTATCTCTTCTTCTTCACCATTTTTGGGAAAAGAGCACTGTGTTTTCCTTCTCCAGTGGTAGGCTTTGTAGTAGGAACGTACTTTTCCAAACCTTAAGTTAAGAAGAAGCATAACACCGATTGTTTTTCCAAAATTCAAAGTATTGCTTTTTGTACTTTCCTCTTTTAAAATCTCATGGCTACAGAACAAAAACAAAGCAAGCTGCTTCTCAGTTAATCACAAGAATATTTAAAGCTGCATTCCTGCCATGGTGCTGTGTATCTGGTATAGGAGAAACCTTCCTTTTGACAGAGATGTGGGCATCTTGAGCTTCTCTTCTCTTCTCTGTCTTAGTAGGTACACTACTGGCCCTAGTACTCTTGCTCGGATTCATGGAGTGCAGAACAGAGAAAGAAAGTGTTCAACAGAGGCAAGCGAGAAAATATCTTCAATAATGGCTAAATCCTTAATCCTTACATCCATACAGCTACTTCCGTGCTGTTTGGAGAAAGGCAACAAACAGTATACAGGTTATGCCTTAAACTGTGTTCCCAAGTCACTATTTCATCAGCAGCCTCTCTTATTTAAAGTTTTCCTTGCCCGTGGAGATTCATTGCTGTCATCTTTTTCAGACCCTAAGAATGGAAGCTTGTACACCATGCACCTTGCACTAGACTTGAGATCTCTTTGGGTAAAATCTTTCTTTTAAGCATACTTAAAAAGATAGTGTATTAATACCAGTATTGGATAATCATTACATAGATTTCCTGGCAGCCTGTCTGTATTCAGTGTAGAGGTAGTGCTGTACCTGGAGAGATACAGGTGGTAATGGTGCAATTATACAGGCGGCAAAAAGGTTGTTGAACCTTGCTGATTTGTGCAGGATGATGCAAATCACTTACTAGATCTAGCTAGGGAAATTCAAGACAGATTTTATTGGTGGATTAATACAATTTTTCTGATTGTATTTTTTGACTACTTCCGTAGAAGTAGACTGGAACCTGGAAAAGCAATACTTCTGTTCAGTCTGACAGTAGATTTGCAGAGTATGGGGAAAATTTCTACAGGACCTTCTTAGTGGTCTCCTTTGAAACAGTGAATTTTCATGGTATAGGTTTACCATATCAAGTTTACCTAAAAGAGAAAAGAATCGGCACAGCCTTGTATTTAATTTTCTGCAGTGTTTTATGGCAGTGTCATCCCTCGTGTTTGATTCTAATCAATTCCTGATACTTGCTTTCTCCGTTCTTTAGTTGCAAAATGTGGGCAACAGTTGATAGGTGCTTCTTGGGAGTCCAAAGACTTCCTTAGGTGTAGTATGTTCTGTTCTTAAGAACAAAAGCAAAATCCTTGTGGTTGTATTTTGTTGTTACCAAAGAGCTACCTGAGGTATTCATCCACATTGTGACTGCTCCTGAAGTAAGCACCAAAGAAGAAATGCTGCAGCTTGTTCTATCTTCCCTATTGATCTCATGCAATGTAACAAAGTGATACAGTAATCATGTTGGTGTTGATATTTTTTAAGCAAAATGTTGTTTTAAGGAGCACCTATGAAATTTGATTATTGCAAACTCTAAAGAAACAAAGTGTTTGTAAAATAATGGAAACATGTCAGTTGGTGTGTGATACAGAAGAGGTGGCGTGTGGTTTTTTGATGCAATTTATTCCAGCTCCCATGTCTACATGCAGAATACAGTTACTTTAATAGACTTGTACAAAACTTCTGAGTTTAGGGAAACACTGTGTTTGCCCGATTCGTAATATTTACAAAAGTCACTCTGTGTGCTCAGATATGACTGCAGTATCATGCAAAGCTTGTTAATTAGAAAATGCTTTTAAATTGTTTTTGAGATAGATTTCTGTTTTCTAGCTGTTCTAACAAAAGGCAAATGGCTTTTCTGTAATGTGCAGCCTCTTTGTAATGAAAGAGTTGGACATATTGATTTTCTAATACTTTTTATTTGGAAATCTTGCAGGCATTTACAGATAAATGGATACTTGTGTGAGAACAAAGTATGGTCCAATATAAAAATAAAAAGCGTTTAAATGTGAAGAATAAGTGTTATTAAATAAGAGTTTATTTAATTACTGCTGCTGATCTGCTGTCTGTTCAGGCAAAATAGGATTTGCAGACTTTTAAAATACAGATACACATTTTGAAAAAATTGAACTAAACCAATATATATATATTCTTATGCACAGAAAGTCTGCAATATATAAAGATAATTAGAGCAGTGTGAATGTGTATGTATTTTGGTGTATGGCAGAATACCAGCTGGGTTTTCTCGTGTTTTCTTGTTTTATTAGTTCCGAAGGTTTACAATCAAAAAAATTAATAAAGAATTTTTGTGAATGAAAATCTGGATCATTTATGAATATATTTTAGTTTTGGAAATTGAATTGTGGGTAAAAAGTTGGAGGAGGATGTTGCAGTGATTAAAAATATATATTATTTTTAATTCAGAAAACCCATTCCATAGGGGTGAAACATAACTCCAAATGCTCTATGTTTCTGAGTAGTTTTATTTTCAGGAAGGCATGACCATGCCTAATTTTGTTTCTGAAGTTATTCTTGCATTGCGAATGGGATGCTGGAGACACAGCTTTCAATAAATGGGTTGCAGCCAAGTGGGATTTGACTGGGGGGGTCCAGATAGTAGAAGTTTCGTTTATGTGAGTTCATTTTAAGTACCTTAATGGATGTCTTTGGTTTTGGAAGCCTGGCCCACAGCATCGATAGATAATATCGAATGAATGGCTGTTACCAAAGAGTGAAAACAGTCGTGGTGTTATATTTGAAGAGCCTAACATAAAGGAAACTGAAGTGTTTTCCCGCTGACCTTTTTTGCTAAATCAAAGCTAACACTAATATGTGGCTGATAAAGATGTCAGATGGCTGGACTTTCTTTCAGACTTTAGAAATAGTGTTTGCATATTGTGATACATGCATATTTTACACTGCAGTATGGGAAAGCCTTTTTTGCAGCTTTCCTGTATTTACTGTATATATTAGAAAGGGCCCACCATGGTCTCCTCTCTGGGGTCTGCAGAGCAATCCCTGCTCTGATGCCTGCAGCACCTCCTCCTTGTCTGATCTTGGTGCTCGCAGGGCCGTTTCTCTCGTTTTTTTTCCTCACTCCTCTCTCTTTGTGGCGTTTTGCCCTCCCTTAAGCACGCTTCCGCCCAGGTGCCGCCATTTTGTCTGAGGGGCTGGGCAGGGCCCTGCGGTGGGGCAGCGGTGGGACCGGCCCCGGCCTCTCCTCACAGAGACTGCCCCACAGAACCCCGCTCCCAAAGCCTCCCCACAGGCATCCAAAGCTCCTTAATAGGTGAAAATGGTAAGAAGTAGCCGAGAATCAGGGTTAAAGTTGGTTTTGTTACATTGGATTAATGATCCCTTCATAAATTTGTCATTAGGCAAGTAGAAGAGTATAGGTCAAGATGACTAACACTGAAATGAGATGGTGTTAAGTTATCCGCATTGCTGCACAGCCATGTTTTCTATCCCACGGTGCAACAGAACTGTAGAATTGTAATTGGATGTAGAATTGTAACAAAAACTTATCTCATTGATTCAAACAAATGAAAGTTTGGGGGTTTTTGTTTGTTTGTTTTTATCCGCCTTATGATGCTTTCCAATTCTAGTTGAAAATTACTTGCCTATTGTGGAATCAACTTTGAACCTTCAGGTTTTAGGTCATTATTTATTAAGATTAAAGTTTATCATTGTTCCTTTCAACCTTGTGAAGTGAGGGTTTGAAAGTTAATTTTTAGGACTATGAAGGGGCTTCGCTTTCCTCACACTGAACTGAAATCCGTATGGTACAAAGTTATTTTTACATTGGGTCTGGGCCGTTGTGTGCTTCCATCCATTTTGCTGTCCTTTTCTCAGAGCAGGTAAACAGCCGTTCTTCAGGCGCGGTGGTAGTCACCAGACGCTGTCCATCATCCACCTACGTGTTCAAACACAGAGCAGTCTGGAGCTGCTGCTGCTGCTGTCGTCTCCATTTCTGCAGCCGCAGAGCGGTCCTGGAAATGAGACTTCCCCTGCTACTGACGCTTGAATCGGCTTGTTATATCCAGTTACGTTCTCAAATGCACCTGTCTGATTCCTGCGGGTGGCAGTCAGTGTTTGTAGGGCTAGTTTGCTACGCATTGGTCGTGTGTCAAGCAGTATAACTGGTAGTCTTGAGAGACTGTCTTTTGTCTAGCCCAAGCAGCACCTGATTATTGTAAATCTGAGCAGTCATTAAATACAGAGCCATTTTCATTCTCTGGTATGTCCCTTTACACAATATCCTGCTGGTAAACAGCAACAGCGGATGAAATGTTAAGCAACCATACTAATTTTAAGACTATTTCCATGTTTCTCAGACTTTTTTCCTGACTGTTAATAGATGAGAAAAACTATTTACATCCGGGTATTAATGGTACAGAAGCAACTTTTAAAATTTAGCATTGTATGTGTGGATTTTTCATTAGCTTTCTATTTTTCAGACCTATAAGGGAGCTTTTCATTTGACCAATTTGAGACCAAATAGTATCTCTGATAGGTGTTAAGTAACTACTAGACCATTTCCTGTTTTTCTGTGAAGTATGTGTGTTGTATTTAAATCCCTTTAGGGACAATTTTTGGCATGTGAACTCTGTTACTGGTTTGCCCACAAATTAGGCAAAATTAGCTCGCAGTGGCTGTGGTAGAAGTCAGTCTTTTTTGATTGGGAGTAAAGTACATAGAATATAAAACAACAACAACCACAAAACCCTCCTTCTGCTCAATAATTGACTTTAAAAATTTATTTATTTTAAATGAGAAAATGCTAAAAACAGGTGTGAAAAGCTTGTAGTCTTGTATGCTAGTTAGTGATCAATCTTCACTTTAGCATGGATGCAAAATTTATATGCTCAGCTGGAATTACCTTTCCACCGTTGGTCTTAATAGATAAATAAGTATTCTGAAATTGTAAATTATAAAAAAGAATTTGCTGTATTTACTGGAATAATTGTTTTGAAATACAAATTAGCACTTGCTCTGACAACTACTGTGTTCATGAAAACCCTGCTGAGGAATAGCCTGCAGAACAATTTCTTCTAGTACAGTTGGTTTTAAGTAATCGCTGTCAACACTAGGCATCGAAAATGTGCTAGCTATGCCGTGGTCTGAAACAGCTGTCAAATGTAGTTTCTGGCACTAAGCCATCTTTAGATATTGTTGTATCCTGTTAACATAAAAAATGAAGAGATTATTTTCTTCTGGATTGGTTAGATTTGTGGTCAGTGAGAAGAGGAAGAAAAGGTCCTGAGGTATAAATGAAAAGAAATCTGTTCAAGAAAGGTGTAAATGAGCCTTAATCAGTGGCTGCCTTTATTCACATCATGAAGTGCTTTCCTGAGTGTAAGGATGTACTTAACCACATGCTTTCCTGAATCTGGGTCAAAGCTTATACTGCTCTTTGACTTTGGGCTAAGATAAGCTGTGCAATTGTAATTATAACTAAGCTATTAGATACTATCCAGAAAGTATATTAAAAATCAGTAATTTCCAGATGCATTCTCTTTTTGATGAGCCAAAAGAACAAGGCAAACAACAATAAATTTGAAGTTTGAGATAAATAGGAAAACAACTATAGTAGAGAATCCAGGAAGAAGACATTTTGGAGGGGGGCAGAAAGGGAAGTTGTTCCAAGGCACTGGCATGTCTTTCTCTACATACAGATTTCACTTTGGATATGACTGTATGTATTCCAGTTGGCAGAATTCAATTTACAAAACTGATTTTTCATGGTAGCTAGATGACATCCTGCAGAATCCTGAGTTGAGAAGAGAACTTAGTAGGTTGGATAAGTATATGGGTTCCTCTCAGGGGCTAGAGTTTGGCAGGTTAGTTAAAACATACTCCAGTAGAGGACATGAAGTCTTGCATGCATTCTTTGCTTAAACTACATAAAAGAATCTTTACCAGTATGTAGTTTATATTTAATTCTTGCTGCTGCTTCATCATTATGGTGATTTTGCTCATCCCTGACAAAGCCTTTTCATTTTCCTTGAATGGTAGAAATTAGAAGTGGCAAAACCCTATTAGGATTAGATCATCTAGCACATTCCCTTGCCAATGAGGGATTTTAATCAGTTTCTTTATGCCTTTTGTTTTATGAAGTTCCTTATTGTATCCATCAAGGTTTTTGCCAAAGAAAAACTGGGTAAGGGCTTCTTTTGGAGCCTGTTAATGAATTTTAGTGGATCAGTGCACTGTAACATCATACCAGATCAATGTCATCTAGTCTTGGTTTAGACAAAATATCTTGCTTTAGAAGTTTCATGTTCTTTCAAAAGAATGGTTGTTAAGGACGATGCTACAGGTTATGTTAAAATGATTCTACAGGTTATGTTTAAGTATTGTCATTACATAGTTAACTTAAATAAATCCCTGTCCAGGAATCATGGTTACTTGTTGTCTTCACTTAGCCATTCTTCTGTAGTCAGTATGTGTCATCTGAAAACCACACATATCTGTACTAGTAGGTTTTCTCTGTGTGATAACTAATACAGCAAAAAGTAAATGAATCTAAAGATAGTCTCTGTACTAAGAAAAAAAGACAATACATAGACACCACATATGTCATGTTGAAATTGAGAGGGGATTTTTAAATACAGTTTGAAGTGTTGTCTTGTACAAAATGCATCTGGTATGGGTTTTAGCTGTCTATTCCAGGTAATGAGCTGTGAAATTGGATGGGACTGTATAGGCTGATTATACTCCCAGGTTTGCAGATGCATAACTCCTTTTAACTCTTCACTTACTGTAAGCAAAATAGCTTAACATTCGTATGGCTTGTTTGCTGTTTATTTCAAGGTACTTGTTCCTGAAGGGTGGTAAGTACTATGAGTCTAGTAGTAGGAATATTTTTAAAACAGTTATGGGGCTGATGTTTATTTGGGTGACTAGTAGAGTGTGTTTTACGGAGAACATGGAAGGAGCCAATCCAAGGACATTTCTACTAGATGCTTGTTTATTGATTTTTGTTAAAATTAGGTTTAAGTAATGCAACAATTGTTGTATCCCAGTGTGTAAATGCCACTCTCATGCTGTGTTTAAGATATTTGTAGCTACTTGAAGTGTCTTGAGTTTTTGGTCTTTTCAAATACCTATTTACAGACCTGTGCAGGTTGTATACTAATATACATGCTTACTGGAAAACCTTTCCATACCCTTCATTTCCTCCTCTTCTCCTTCCTACCTCATGTATTTGCATTATACCTTATGTAGTAATTGAGAACAGGGCAAAGACATCTGCGATGTATCTGTCTTGACTTTTCTTTAGTTTGAAATCTGGGATTTCATCATTATTCAGCGAACCCACAAAGTGCATATTTTTACGCCTAATTTATGTATGCTGCTAATTTGATACCAGCTAGTATTATTTTAGTATTTGTATAGATAAATTCAGATCTTCAGGTTACAAGTGCACAGATTATGTAATTTCTATTTATTGTAAGTATATTCTTCAAATCATCTAGATTGAAAGATGCCTGATGTTATACCTCATGGCCTGCAAAAGTTACTTATGGTAGAAATAAAGCACAACTGCTGTGTTAATGCATAGTTGTTGCTCATCTGCAATTGTTCTTCTAATCTCTCTGGTTTTCTGCTTTCACTAAATCTAAGCATTCTTTATAGAAACTCATGGATTATTTGTGGTCTATGATATCACTGAGACTTGCTGTACTTTTTTCATGTAACATTGGCTGACAGATGAGTAAGTTCCGCTTGGTTTCCTCCTGCTTTGTCATAGGAAGTCACATTTAATTGATTATGTGACTGAAGAGCAATGATACAACCACAGGAAATCCTGTGGCTGAAACCAGTTTTGTTCTCTGCATACTTTTGGTAATAATTTTGTATTTGCAGAATACTATCTTTGATTTAAGACTGTGTTGTACTTTAAAAAGGTGGTGCTTTTCGCAACGTGCAAACAGAATGGCTAACATTTTTTGAGATGGGAGTCTTTGTAAAAAAAGATCTAAAAGTAAATAGCAGTATTGCTGATCAGAATTTGTGGATGAAAACTTGGTAATGTGGGTCACTTCAGGCAAAATGAAAGCTAGTAGTGTCAAATGCAAACACGCCCAAAGGAAAAAGAAATGTAGCGTGTGCGTGCTAGATTTGGAGGCTTTGAAAGGCAAGAGGTGCATGGAGGCATGTAGGACTTCTTGCTCATTGTTCCTTGAGCTGGAGCAGTGATCTGATTCAGCTACATAAGCCCTTGTGCTTGTAGAAAGAAAGGGTATGTCAGGAGAGTGAGACCATCCTTTCTGAGAACACAGCACATTTAAATTGATTGAAACAAATCTGTAGCCTCATTCTTGATCAGGAACAGTTTATATCTTGTCTAGAAGCCCTTACTTTCAGGATATAGCAATATGCAAGCTTCTAATTATTTTAATTTTTCGTTGGGACCTGCTCTGCTGTGGCTCTTGAGGCACAGTGATAGCATTGTTGGGTGTCAGTCTCTTTATAAAATTTTTTTCTGAAGGAATGGGAGGATGAGCTTTTAGATACAGCTGCAGATTTTTTTTTCTTTCAATTTTAAAGTAATTTAAAGGAATTTATTACCATGCTAAGTAAAACTAGGGAAAGACGCAATTCGTCAGAATGCATTTCCTTTCTTTCTTGCACATGCTGTTACACCTTACTTACACTTATTTCCCAAATTTATAAATTATCCCGAAGATAAAAGGGCAAAGGAAGGATAAAATGTTTTAAGAACATATCTCCTGGCTTTGTAGAGAGTGTGTGTGGTGTTACAGTGACTTGACAGCCCTTATGAAAGGGGATTACTGTTGCTAAAGCAGGCAAGCTGCTAATGGCATGCAGGCAAACTAGAGGCATGTCTTACTGGCAAGAAGGGAAGATGGCTTGAAAACCAACCAGGGTGGAGAAGAAGGGGCAGGGAATGCTGAGGTGCATGCCCCCAAAGTACTGATATCCTTGAAGTGTGTAGTCCTTAATTCCTGCGCTCTGGGCACCAGCCATCTGATACTGCTTGTGGCTCTGTACTCACAGGATGTGTACAGCCTTGGAGCTGTATGGTGCTGGAGTTGCTGAACCTGGCTGGGAGCCCATGCTTCTGTGTCGCTCTCGTGTCATGAACTAGTGCAGGAGTAGGTATTGATCCCTAGCTGTTGAGCGAGATGCCGATATCTGTAGCAGTGTTTCTCAGTTTGGGTTGTTAGAATATACCTCCAAAGGCCCCTAAGGACATGTGCCCTCTGGAGAGTTTTATGGAGACTTGAAAAAAGAGAAGGAGGCAGTAACAGTAGAGACAAATTGGGATAGCAATACTAGGCACAGTAGTTTGGGGAATGTTGATTTAATAGGAATTTCAGGGGGGGGTATTTAAATTCTGTTTCTGTAATTCTTTCTCTCACTATTAGAGACCAGTACATAGAGTGTTCAGTAGATTCGACAAATATTATCGGTAGAACTGTTGACCTCAGAAACTTCTGTGGTGGAAGTGCCGTACCAGCACAAATGACAAATTGTCTGTTTATTCAAACTGATACTAACAATATTAGTGTGCACTTCCTCTGTTGAGCCAAGTCTATGTATCTTAAGTACATTTCTCTTTGGATCTTAAAATGAAAGTCAAAGCTCAGAAATAAGGGAAATTAACTAAAGGGGTTGCTAATGTCTGAAGATTGTCTGGAATAACTTGTGGAAAGTGGTGGTTTAGAACGAGTTGCAGGAGGATTTATAAAAGTAGTTGAAAGATGATTGAAAATGACTTTGCAGAATCTGGACTGAATTCACTTCATTTCCTTCCCTGCTTGAAGCATCAAGAACGTTCTGTGATGTAACAATTTTTGTTGTCATCAGTAATAAATTTGGGGAAGAAGCATGCTGCTTGCAAATGGATTTATGATGACTGATTATCTGGTTCAGAAGTCTGGGCCAGAGGTGGGCATGTGGGTGGCTCTGCTAGCCTTCTTGGGTCATCAGAGAGTGCCCATTAAATATATATGGAAGAGTAGTCTGGGTTTGGTTTTTGGGAAAGTTTCTTTTTCGAACTTGCTTTACAGCGAAGAGTAGGGGTGTCTTCATAACATCTCGCTTGAGCTATGTTTTTATGCTATCTTCTGTGCAAAATCTGAAGGCGGGGCAGGGGGGAAGTGCAGAAATTGCTGTTTGTTTATATGTTGCTCAAAGTGACAAAAGTGACAGCTAAATGAATTCCTCTCATCCAACATAGCTTAAAACTGCAGCGTTAGCTTCTCTTTTTGTGTAAGTACTTCAGAGAATTTTAAGTCTATCCTAATTTAATCATAAAATATACTGTATGGTCATATGAGTACTTAAACATAACGCAGCAAACCCCCCCCCCATGTTGACCATAATGACCTTTTAGAGGAGATCACTGAGCATGAGGTGCATGAGACTTGGAAACAGATGAAACTTAGCTGGTTTATGTCAGTTGGAGATCTGGCCCAGTATTTAAACTGAAGCAATTTATTACTCTGTTTTTTCTTCTAAGGAGTTACTAATGCACAGTACATAAACATAGGAGCAATAATACTGTACAAGTCTTGGGGGGGAAACACCCAAACTTCAAAACAGTAACCCTCTCTCTCCTTCCAATCTCTTCCTTTCCCATTTCCAAGGTAATTTAAGGAGTTAGTAGTTAGTGAGGAAAAAGTTATGTAAGAACACTTTCTTCCAATCCATACCATCCTGTTGAAATGGCCTCTTTTGGCAGCTAGAATTGTTATCTACACTGTATTTCCTGCATGTTTTTAATTGCTGTGACCCACCCCAAGATTTTACAGTGTTAAAAACCCATAGCAGGATGAGAAAATGTGAAGTTTTGCTCTTCTTTTCCTCACATGTGTATCAGAAATAAAGGTATTACTAAAATTGGATTATGTCAAAACACTTAATGTGTCGTCAAAGAGGAAACACCTTTTTCCTCATAGCAATTGCAGGTCGAGTGAAAGCAGATGAAAGGAGTAAAAGTGATGAGAACTCGGGTGGAGGGAAGAGAAATCATTCCTTGGAAAGACAGGGTGACTATCTGTAGCAATTTCACAGACTTGTGATAAATTCCTAAAACAGATTTACTGATCTCTTCCAATATATGAAGTGAGTGAGTGTTTTGAAGATTATATCCAAACAATCTGAAAATAAATGTTTATTCCTATGTATATACTCAAGTAACAGTTGAGTTGAAAGGAAAAAAACATAAACAGGAGATACTTGACATCAAGAGAAACTTTATGCAGCACTTTTTAGGATAAAATGTTTTGAGGGTATTTAGTACAGCAAAATATTTTGGATCAAGAGACTGAGGGCATGTTGACTTCATATGTTAATAAACCTGTTAAATGCACCTTTATGTTTTCAGTTCATAGTGTGATCTTTACGCTGCCTTAAGTGGGCTGAAGACCTACAATAGCTCTCTACAGCAAGCATTTAATCTTTGTTTTTAAGCTAAATTTTATCCTTAATTCAAATGAAGTGTGCTGCATTTGTGCAGTAGTGGAAGATGAAAGAAAATTTCTTTTTCAAACAAGGTTTGAGAAATTGCCTTTGGCTTTGATTATTCGTGCATGCAGTATAGAACCTTAACTCTCCTGATCAAGTTAAATTAGTACAAGCACCTCAGTGTGAAAATAATGCTGGTTTAAAAGTACCTCAGTATAATGCGTAACCATGGAAAATGTGAAGCTGTAGCAGCGTGAGCAGTTTTCCTCACAACATTTGCACAGTAGCAACTTAAAAAAGTGTAAGATTTTCAATAAAAGTTTATTCCTAGCTGCTGTAAATACTACATATAGCCTAACATTCTGTTCAAAGAAGCTTATTTTTATCTTGTGATTAGCTTAAAAAGGTAGGTGACCAAATATGTTAAGTAATTTTTTGGAGATAGTTTGCTTTAAAGCGTTCAGTGTTAGTAAGTGTTTTTTAAGAAAGCAGATAATTTTCCTTCTAGGCTTAGCATTGAGGGTAAGCCTGTTGGTGGTGTAGAATGCAGCCACACAAGTAATTTGTAAATCACTACTATATAATATACATAGTAAACTATATTTGATTAGTAAGGAAATAGTAAGGAAATTAGTATATTTCTACTTGTTAATGAGAAAGCCACTTGTTTTCTTCAGGTAAATGGACTCCACTCTGTTGATACTACAGCTTCAGCTGATTTACCAGCATCAGCTAAGGCTTCAGGATCCTAATCTCCAGAAGGAATATTTTCTATTTATATTATGTTAAGGAGTAGAGTATGTGAGATCACCGCTATTAAATAGTGTTTAATATTGGGAACATGCTTGATTCAAAGCAATGTGGGTTGCTTTTTATCCCCCCCCCCCCCCCCCATAAGTGCCTGGGAAAAAAACTACTAAAAATGAGTTTCACCAATTAAGTAAAGGACATGTTCATATTGCAAACTGGTGAAAATCTGTAGGTAGTGCTAGAACTTGTGCAGTAAAGTTGTACCTGATTATGCAATACACAGCTCTTAATGAAATCGTATGACTAAGGACCTGCAGAATTTGTAGGTTGTATTTAATTTTAATTCATTTTATTCAGTTACTCATATAATCCTATGTAAATATAGGTATACTATATTCATACATATATATGTGTGTAGGTGTATATAGACACAAACATACACACATATATGTGTATATATATATTTGTATATTAAAAAAAAAAAAAGGCATCTGAATGCTTTGGTACTTGGTCTTGGTTAGCATTTTAAGGCACAGTTCCATAAATTTCTGATACCCTCCAGAAATGTTTTAAACTCTTAGTTCCTGGGGGTATTAAGATTGTTCTCTGCTCAGTGTGTGGAAGAATCAAATAATTTATCTCTGTGATTTAGTACTGGATTAGCTGTTGAGTATGTTGTGCATGTTAGGTTTTTAAATTTTTTTTTATTATTTTTTTGATGTCTGATGTAAAGGCCACTGGAAAATGTGTAAAGACTGATTCAGAAAGCTTTCAAAATCAGGCTGTTATTAAACTCAGGGTAATATTTTATGGCAAAAAAATGACATCATCAGATCAAGCTGTGATATTCCAGGTGCTTAGGGTTTTTTGTCTTCTACCTTTCTGTATATAATAAAAATAGTAGATCAAAGATTTTAACTGTGAAGTCAATTCCTTTTTGGTATACATAATTGATATTGTAATACACACATATTTTAATGCCTGAATTCTAAAAATGAATAAAGTTGCCATAGTACTTTAGTAGAAAAACAGGTATTAAAGAAGCTCTTAGATGCACATGCTTGACAGAAATTGTCGAATTATTTTAATACCAGTATAAAATTGAACTTATATTTTAATGTTCCAGACTCTGTGCACACAAAGATGAAAAAGCTGTCAGAGGGAAGGGGGCAATTAGAGGGGAAATGTTTGTGTAATGTACACATAATTTTTTGTTACTGAGAAATTTTTCATTTAAAAAAAAGTGTTACTACCTGAAATAACATATTGATATAAATATCAGAATGTATTATAACCTCTTATTTTAGAATATTCTTAACTGAATTTTGGACCATTGAAAGTTTTTAAAACATAGTTTTTTTTATGGCAGTTTTCTCTACAAAGTTATAATAGATTTTAACTACTTCAGAGGTAAAAAGAGCAGTGTTTGTGAACTGTTGACAAATCTACATAATGTTATCTTGTTTCATATTTAAGTCTGTTTGAGATAACAGTATTTTAAGGCCTTGCAACTGTTACATGTATTTGAACATTTTTCTTACTATAAAAACAATTCATTTGCAAGTTGTTGTGTAGGGAGATATTCAGGAAGTTTTCCTTTTTGCTCTTCACTTCTTTGAAACGATTCCATTTCCCCTCTACTAGTTCTTTGTTGGCAAAGGTAATCAGACCTCTTTCCTCCAGGAATAACCTTTTATTTGTTTTTATTTGCTTGTATCAGTCTAGTCTGCAAATAAATGCATTACCACACAGACTTTATATTTGATTTTACTCTAATAGAACTTGTCAGCTCTCCTTATAGATGTTCCAGTCTCGGATGAGTTGTGTTTGATATTTGCAGAGGGAAGGAAAGTTTGTCTTTCATTGTTTGTAGTCATCAGATGAATTAGAGTTTAAAGTACAAGTTGAAAGTGGCTGGAAGCTGTGCAGTTTTTTGTCTCCTAGAAGAAGCTCTAAGCTGTTGCACTTGATAGTAATGTGATGGTTACCCAGAACTACTGAAAATGTAATGTGCTGTTTCAGTCCTTGATTCTACCAGTGCAGCTATCTTTATATGTGGATTCCTGTTGAAGTACTGCGATAGCTACAAGAAAGGCAAAGGTAGTATAAGCTGTACTGCTGGCTCTCGTGGGAGGTAGTTTGTCCCATTGGTACTGCTGAGGTACGAATTTTGGAGGTCAGGAGAACAGCCTTGGGAAGAGCAGCAAGGGACAGGCAAAAGATCCTCTCCTGGTTGTTCTTGGATAGCACTGCCACTCAGGCACTTACCGAGCCAGGGAATGGTTCCTTTGTGTTTAATTGCCTTGTGCCATTTTTAATTAGTTTTTTTCTTGTTTCTCAGCTTTGTGGGAAAGGTGCTGCATTGTGGGAAGGAAATGAGTTAAACCGTGAACTTGTCATTCCTGCACCTTGGCCCTTTCTTTGACATTAAGATTGTTTTGTTTTGTGCTGTATTAATATTGCTTAATTTATGCTTGATCTAACTTATGAGAAATTCAGCTGTCTGCAGATATTGGGGATATTTAGTTATGTAAAACGTAGTAATTGCAAGAGAGCAGTCTTTTCGGTTAAAACATGACTTTCTGGGGCTGTCTCAAATTTTATTTAAAGTTGTAAAGCCTTTCCTTATATATGACTATAAACATAAAAGATTTTTAAACAAGTGAAATCTCAAGACTTCTGCTATAGCTACAAGATCTTCAGGGCCAAGCTCTGTGCACTTGTGTAGCCCATTCAGTGATAACTGGATTTCATTATCAGATACATGGTTGGAACATGGTCTGACTTAAAAATGGATGCACTCATTATGGAGTACGATCTAGTTGCTAAACTTCATCTCTTTATCATCTAGAATACACAATACTGATGTTAGCTGAATTTCTAATGCGAACAATTTTCATGAGCTTTTGGTGCCCTCGTTGAAGAACTGAGGATCCAGTTGTGGGCACGTTCAATGTGTTAACATAAAAGAAACTGTAATATGTGGACTACAGGTTAAGGTCCTCATTGACATTAGAAGAAAGTCATGCTGTTCACAAAAATATTTGTTTAAAGCTTGTTAAAACATTTTAAAGATGTAACAACATGGTTGGAGTAATTTAACACATTTTACAGGAAATTACGTTGTTAAATATATAACTGTGCAGTAACACTTCTGCAGTTGTAATAAGTTGTCGTCATGACCCTTTTTAACTATAGATAAAAATGAAAGCTGGGAGATGGTTAAAAAGAGCTGTTCAACTGTAAACAAGAAGAATGTGTCAAGTCTTACAGGAGCTGCCACAGAAATGAAAGCTGCTTTGCTTTCTGAAATCTATTTCACTGTTGATCAAATGGCTTGTGTTTGGAGCCTTTGAAGAGTAATGCCCATTATGGTCTGCAGGAGCAGCATTCGTCTCTGATTTTAACACCAGCTGACTGTTTCTTAAAAGACTGCAGCTGCTATTTACTCAGAGCAGTGTAACTAATTTGATTTTTTGTCTGCTGCAGAGGTAATGAATCATTACTGGGTGCTACACATACATAAATTATTATTTCAAATGTTACATTATTCTGAGGCCTTTTAAAGGGATATGTTATTGAGATACTAAGTGTAATATAAATGAGGTACCAAATGTAATGTGGTTATTTCTGATTTCTTTGCCTTTTATTAATAATAATATTTTTCTCAGTTTATTAAAAATCATATTTGTGAAGCAAGTAAATAATATGGCAACTGTGCACAACTCGTATCCCTTGAAGGTCATTTAGGCATCATAACAGGAACAGTGGAGAGTTGTATTACAGAGCAGATTGCAATGGGAGAGGTTTCAGCATGGGAATCAGTGCAAATTGTGAGTTACAGGATTCTGTATTGGTGATCTTCTGAGGAAGCATGGAACAACTCCTTAGCAGAGGTAACTGCTCTTTGCCAGAACTGGTAAAGTAGTACTGGCAGATCAATGCAAAGCTGAATCTTCTGAGCTTGATTCCCTGTGGTGTGCAGCTTTTATTTGTTCACATATCTTCATTAGCATAAAAGCTAACAAAGCTAATCAGTATTCAAAGAGGATATTATAAAGGAAAATGGATACTACACTCAAAGAAAGCTTGGGACATTTTGGTTAATAGAGGTGGTGTTTAAACTGTAATTGACTGTTAATGTCAGTGCGCATCTGGAAGGGACATATTTCTGAACGTACTTATTTCAAATGTTCTTGGTTTGTTTTAATTTTTAGGACAAAATGTTGTATGTAGTACTGTATTACACCATAATTATAGGATTTGTCTGGTATCAAGTGTTATGAATAGGCTGTAGACAGTTTAAACAAAATTGTGGCTGGAGTCTTTTTACTGCTATCGTTATTTGGATTTCCTGACCTGTTTTGTTTTTGCTTCTTTTGTTACGATTCTGAGCACTTCAGAAAGATAGTTGGTGAATGTCTGTTACCAACTTCCATAGGAGAATCAGTTCTGACCCCTGAAGACTTTGTGCTAAGTATTTACTATGCTGTTCTCAGAAGTAGCATTGCTTTTCTACTATGCTACAGTTATCAATATGCATTAACAAAGCATTGTGAGGTTAAAATATTGAAGGAGTGTGGGGGAAAGCTGTAGTGTTTTGCAAAGCCATGTCTTTTGTCAGGGGCTTTATATTTAATAAATATTAAAGTAATGGCAGTAAATTGAATGTCGTGATTAGAGTTTTTGAAAAAGGTTCAGTTATAGAGGTAATATAAGCAGTATTTGGAATCCCTTAACACTAGCTTTCTACCTTTTTGACTTAAAAGAATTTCTACTGGAAACGTGGACTTCTGTACAGAACATTTAAGTTTGTGATATCCATGTGTTTCTTTCAGTTACTCATGAACTTTTGCAGGCCCTAGAGTGCTCACACTCGAGAGGTCAAAGACTAGTGAGTTAGAAGACTTATCTGACCTGCTGATGGAAGGAAGAGAGGGAAGAGAAATTAAGTATCTGTCTGTTCTCTCCCTCAGGAATTTTTGTTCATGACTAAAATAAAACTAAAGTGAAGAACGTTTGTAAGAGCAATCTCCAACTCACTGTGAGTACTCAGAGCAGTCTGTAGATATGAGTAAAGTGGTAAGGACTGAATTTTCCCCCTTCATTTTGACTCAAATAACTGGAGTTATTCTGTAGTTGGAAGTATTTTTTTCAAATATTGCTATTGCTTAGCTTGTGGTTTTGGATAGTATTCTCTTGTATGTTCACAGACAGACAGAGATGACATTCTGATGACTTTACTCTGGAGCATGTGTGGCTCTTGGACCATTGTAGATATTTTTAAATCCTGTGACAATAGGCTAGCAAACATAAAAGTGACAGCATTTTTGAAGTTCAAAGAAATATTACCCACTGAAATCCCCAAATTTAGCACAACTGCTTTGTGTGTATATGTTCTCTAATAGCTGCTCGTCTTGCACATGTAATCACAAGCATAGCATAGTCAAGTGGAATACCTGTAATCGATATCCTGATTATAGAATCTGACTTGCAGGCCTTTGAGTGGCAGAAAGATCCTCTCATCCTCATTGCTGTTCAGGACAACTAGATCTTTGATTTCTTTGCTGTTAATGTTTTTTATGTTAATTCACTTGCTAGTGCTTAATTAAAGCTGTGACTACTTAAGCACTTCCTTCAGAGTGTAGGAAGTATATTTAACAAGCCTAATACTCTGCGGTGGCTGAATGTACCTGATCAGTCTGTATGTTTTGTTCACATGAGTAAGTATCCCAGAGGAAAGTTTTGCCAGGAAATATTCCGCCTTCCAGCTGTAATTGAATGGGCTTGAACAACAAGCTGAGACAGCTGGGTCCTGTTTTGGTCTTGATTTGCAGGGACCCAAGGGATTGGGAGAGTGGGAAAGGGATCCTGTGCCAGTTGACTGAGTTCAAATGAGGAAAAAAGAGCTTTGCTCCCTCGGCTGCTCTGCATTTCAACTATTAATACAGCAATAAAGCCTATTCAAAGAGTTCTGTGTTCTTTGTGTTTTTTGAAAGAAGGCTTGTGTGCTTAGCTATTGTGTCTTTTTTGAAATTTAATGTCTTATCACATGAGGCAGAATTTTCCAGGTCAACCACCCAACTTTTATCATGAGATCTTGTAGAGTGCAGGAAGGAAGCTGAGAAGTCCTCACAATAACCAAGGAATAACATCCTATTGGAAGTGTTCTTTCATGGGGTCATTCACATTATAATTAAGAAACCCCAAGAAACAAGTAGTTAAAGCATTTGGACTCCAATCTTGAGCAACTTCTTGAGTAGTTTAAGTCCTTGATGTATCTGTATTTAAAATGAGTTTTCTGTGGTCTTGAGGTAAAACAGGAGCTTTTCTCCAGTCCTTTTAAATGTTGCTCCGTTCTGAACATATACTTCAGATCACTGTAGGAAGGTCAAATTGCTGCTTTCAGAGGGAACCCTAAATTGAATTTTTGCAGGTTACATTGCAAGTATTAACTGTTTGGTTAAACTTTATATTTGCCCCAGGCTGACTTGTTGTTGACAATAGTAAATGGCTATTTCTCCTAACTGAATCAGGCTGTTTTAACAAATGGATGTTTAAATTCTCTTGTCTAAATCCAGCTAATATAATTGCCAAATGAAAATAAGCTGAGGGTAGAAATGGGGCAAAATGAAGCTATATTTGCACAGTCATCAATCGCTTATATTAAGTAAGAGTGAGAAGTATGCAGAGATTTGTGGAGGAACTGCCTATTTTTAAAAATCAGGGAAGAAAGCTACAAAGACAGAAGAGATCGTGTCGGAAGAAAATAGTGTATCCATGCTACAGTATAAAACAGAGGATCCTGTGCTACCAGATGCATCCTAGCAGTACATCCTTACTAATGTTAGAGGGGAAACAGCTCTGTGCTGTAGTGGCTAGATCACTTCTAGTACTCTGTTTCCCTTGAGTATTATTACATCATTGCCTGCAGCGTAGACAGACTCTTAGTTTAGACACATAGGCACAGAAAGCTAAATTCTCTTTTATTTGTATGCTGACTTTTGAATACCTGGTGTATACAGACAGCTGAATGTAGACCATCAAGTTGAATTTCTAGCAGCTGCTGGCTTTTCTTGCATGATAGTGTACCTCCATAGCTAGGGTTTGTCTGATACTGTAGTGCAGTGGTGGGAAATCCAAATATAGCGGGCTCTAGTGTGTACACTGCTATAGTGATTTTGTGGCATGTATCCTGTAACTTTACATGGGGCAGGAGTATGTATGTGTATTTGTTCTGGTTCATCAGTATAACACAGCCTACTAGCCAGCTGATCTTGATGCATTTTATTAAATGGTAATTTTTTTTTTTATTTACCAAGCCTAATGGTGTTTCCATGTGTATCAGTGATTTGGTTTAGTTGGATGTGTAGAGTTCTGAAAAACTTTCCCATAAGTAGTTATGTTCTTGCAGGTGTGAGTTGTAAGGTAGCTTAGACTGACAAGAACTTCATGGCTAAAGAGTGTTTTTTTAAAATTTTTGTCTCATGTAATATTTCATGTGTTCACAAGTGATTATTTTGCATGAGTATTGCAAACGTTATGAAGCACTGTCATCAACTTCCATTGGGGCAAAAAAGGTTATTCTAGAGAACTGTACAGTATGCAACGCTTCCTCCAAATAAAATTTCACTTGATGGTAACTAATATTATAAAAGGAAGTAGAAAAAAAGATGCAGCATGAGCTTATTCTGAAGCTGTATGGAAGTTCTGCCATCTTTAGTTAAGAGTGACACTGGGCAGAAAATCCTATGGTCTTTTTGCTGCTGCTAGATCAAGGAAAATGTTTTATTTGTATTATATTTAAATTTTTCCCTAGGAGAGAATAGCAGAATTTAAATAGACCAGACACAGCCATTTTCCACAGTTTTTCACATTCTCATAGAAGAATATTTAACTCCTTAGTGGAGGCTTTTTCTTTCTTTTTTTCTGGTCTCAAGGTACTCCACAGTGTTGCTTACAAGCAGTACTGGGAAAAGCTGGTTTACATTATGTCTAAGTGTTCTTTCAGGGGCAATGTCTGTTGTCAAGGTTGGTTTGAAAATTTGAGAGAGAAAGGGGAAAAAAGTGTTCATAGAGGTAGTGCTGTGAAGGCTATTTTTTTTCAAAATATTTTACATTGGAGGTGACACTTGCTTTATTTCAGCCATGTAGCAGAGGGTCATCTTAGTGTCAAGGTTGCAGCCAGGGAGAGGACTCTGGGGGATTTTTTTTTCTGAGGTAAAAGATCTATACCATATGAATTTGGGTATTTTAGGAATAATTTTCTTTGAGATTAGAGGAGATAAACCAATTTAAAAAAAAAGTAATTGAAAATAGAGTGTTTCATCTTCACCTTTTTGTAGCTTTTGTTTGCAGCCAATACTAAAAGCATTTATATGTTTCTCTAGTGTACTAACAGGACTGCTAGCACTTTATTTATATTTGTACATAACTTTGCGTATTATATCTCTTAGAGTGGCCACCTGTAATAAAAATAAATGGATATCTAATTCTCTTTTATAGCTTTAAAGGTTAAATTGATACTTGATTGTTTTTCTTAAGTCTGTCTTGTGTGATACCTGCAATGAGTTATAGATTAAAACATCATACAAAAAAAAATCAAGATTTAAATAAATAAAATCTTAATTGGATTGTCAGCCCTGTATGTTTGGTAATATGCTTAAAGAACCACTAGAAATCATTAGTATGTGTTTCATTTGAGACTGATTTTAGACTAGTGGTTTTTTTAAATGCATACCATTAGAACAAATGTTGATGTGACAAGTAGCAGTTGCTTTTGTTTAATTATTATTTGTATTAAGAAGAAGATACTGCTATTTAAGAAGTTGGGCTAGAAGCAAGGAAGGAGGCTATCACCTTTTACATAGCAAAATGTGAAAGCTGTGTTTACTCTCAGTGTGTCTATACAATCATATAAATAACAACAGCGGTCCTGTGCAGGACTGGAATGCAGGACTGGAGGGCAGGAGAATAGTGTGGTCACAGATTTTGCCACCTTGCTTGCTATCTAGCCTAGTTATGTTGCTTGTCAGGTACTTTTTCACTTTTAAATGGGAAAAAAAGTGACTTTGAATAGGAGAGAGTAGCAGAAGCCACTGACTAGAAGGAAAGAAGAAAGAAAAGGAATGAAGAAATTGAATCTTCTTTTACTTGGTTTTCTTATTTCCTCTGGGAGGAAATAAGGCCAATCATGTCAATAACAGTCCCCTAATATTAATTGATTAAATACTAGCTGTCTTGTTTCTATGGCATCTTCAACTATTTAGTTTTCAAAAATAGAGAGGAATGTTCTTGTCTTGTGAAAGAAAGGAAATGGTTATACTGGTGTATGTATTATATCAGAAGTTTTCAAGAAGAAATCCTGTTTTTTACATGATCTGCTCAACAAGACCTCAACTTCTTGTCGGAGATGGCTCATTTTTTGCAATAGGAAAAAGTTTTTTTTCTTCCCATTTGTTGTATCTTTGTCTTTTATCTTGTGATTTTGTTCCAAGGAACAATTCAGTTGGATGAATATACTTTTTATTTCAGGAAAATAATATAACTTTATATTGTTACTCAACAGTATATGTGTATTTTAAAATCTTTCTCAAACAATGTAGAAATAGGTAAGATTTCTCTTGTAACATAGGTTTGCTGTTTAGTGTGGTAAGGTCTTTTTAAAATGCAAAACATCCAGATTTTTCTATTAAAATTGCTCAGTTACCTATTTGCTTAAATGTTTTCATCCATTTATGTAGTCTAGTATGTTATTTTCATAAGTCAAGATGTGATCTCAAGATGACAGTTTAAAATTTGTGTACAGGCTGTGCTTAACTATGTGCATGGGGTTTGTTGAGAATGTCAGGGTGAGAACTGAATGTTGGCTGCCACCTTGCTCTCTGCTTTTGTAAAATTCAGGCCTGTAATCTTGACAACAAATTTGTGTGTGTGTACACACATATATATGGCATTTGAAGTATTTCCCAAATAAAACTGGTCAGGAAGTAATTATTTTCCCCATGTGCAAAATAATAAAGGGTTCTTTGCTGTTTTGAATAAGTACAAAATGTTTGGGGTTTAGATGATCAGTGAGAGAAATTACTACTTATGGGGCAAAAATGTGTTTACTCAGTCACGTGTACTTCAGGGTTTATGGGATGGGGGACAAAGCAAGATTTCTTTTTCCTGGAGGCATAGAAGCAGGATTCAGAGTAGACTTTTATCTGCTACCTATATTTGATAAGGAAAGAATTGGGGAAAGAGCTAAACAAGTCACCCTATAAACCTACGTAACCCCAGTAAGTCATGGTAATTTTTCCTCCTCTCTACCTGACTTTAGGTAGCAGAAGAAACGACAGGTCATGCAGATTATATGCTGTAATGCTCTCAGATGCATCCTGGTGACATCCATCATGAATGCTTCCTTAAATCTCTTTCACGCTTTATTAAAGCTCCAAACCACCATAGCATTTCAAAGATGGAAGATAGAGTTTAGTTCTTTAAAAACAAAACAAACCTTTTATGGTCTCTGAGAAGAAATTGTTCCTAAGGTTACTTTCACAGCGTTCCTTCCATGGCGTACTTCTTTGAGTTCAGATAGTGAGTAGAGCATATAAGACTTCATGCATGAAGAAGGTGGTCCTTGTTCCTTTAATGGCTCTATGTATGCAGCTTCATAGATTCTAGCCATCACATAGGGGAATATGATTTTCTGTTTGTACAGTGAGTTGGTTTACGTTAATTTACTAGTTGGGATTCTCTAATGTACTGGTCAGTCTTTGCAATGAATTAAAACTTACTGTTAGTAATTAGAAAAATCATTGTATATGATGTCTGGGCAATTATATTTACATTTTTTAAAACCTATGCAATCTTTGGTATTTAAATTGATCATATTTTCAAAAATAGTTCAGAATCTTTCAAGAAAACAGCTGACAGACTCATTTTAAATCTAGAAAAGGTGATAATAAGAGTAGATAGTACAATTATTTCTTTCAGATACAGTAAGATTGTTTGCAGTTGTACAGTCATTCAAACTTGGGAGTGTCCATTGTTCTTTCACAGCCAAAAGTTATTTGTCTATTTTCTTCTAAAAGTTGGATGTGGTACAAGGGCCCCAACTGTTCTTTTGACCCCTCCTGCCCTGTGAACATTGTTACACTTCTAATATATTGCAGAGTTTTGTTTGACTCTCTTAAGCATAACAGCATTATAGTACTCGTTTGTGTCCACTTTCATCAAGTCTTCTAAGGTTCTCCACTGATGCTGCAAGGGAATGTAGTGGTCAGGAAATACAGTATTTCAGGTGTACTAGGTCCTCCAATAACAGATGTAAGTCACTAGTGTTGACACTGAAATGTACTTGTGGTGTCCAGAAAAAATGCAGCATATTTCGTTACAAGAAAAGATGCTTTGTTGAACTTCCATTTGCTGTTTCCTTCAGAATTAAGTTGACAACTTGGAAGCTCACTTGTAAGCTTGTGATCCTGTTTAAGCATCCTGTTTGTTAACTTTGTTTCCTTTTGCTTACTATTTCAAACTTACACTTTAAACCTGTATTTAAAAAAAAACAACAAAAAACCAACAAAAAACCAAACTGTAAGATCTGAGATTTTAATTTCAGTTCATCTCCCCTGCAGCTCTGCAGCAGGTGAGGCATACTTGTCATCTTGTGTGGAAACCCAGTGATGTCATCTGCTGAAGAGAACAAGCGGTTGTAACACTGTGCACAAAAGGATATTTTTGCTTTTTTTACCAGTATGTCAGGGCTGCTGTTGTCTGTTGAGTTTGGGGCCAGATGGTGTTGAAATATATTTGTTTGGTGTCAGTTTCAGTTGATTTCTTCTGATAGTGCTGTGTCTCATATCTGTGCAGGGCCTGGGCCACAAGAATTTTGATGTGTCTGGGGTAAACTTTACACTTCCCTCACTCCCAAAACCATGGTACAGGCTGAGGGGAAGACGGCTGTTAAGAGTGCTTCAAAATTGCCTCCACTGTGCTTGGGTGCAAAAAACAACTGGGGCCTTAAAAAGCAGAGCACCTCCTTGAAGGCTGCCCTTATCCTTAGGTCTGCTCAGACATCCATTGTTTTGTTGTGTTTTCTTTATTATTTACTTTTCTCTTGGAGGATTCTGTAACTTATGCATAAATATCTTCATCTGGCTGTGTAATTTTATTAAGATTCATAAGAATTTAGGTGCTTCTATGAGAGGAAGAAGCCTTTTAGAAGGTTTTGGTTTCTTTCTTATTAAACAAAAATAAAAAAATCAATGCACTGTTTAAAGGGGATATTTGGCCACCAAATGTAAATAGCAAGGGTAATTACTAATACTTACAATTTGCTTTTGTTAAGTGTGGTGCTGGTTTGATGTGGCTTGCTTTGTTACCTGCACAGGCTTGGTGTAGTGAATTCCACTTACACCCTAGAGAATCTAGCGCTCAGGTTGCTGCAGAAGTTGTGTCATCGTTGGAGGATTTAAGCTCTTTTTCTGGAATGTATGTCACTTGGCCCCCAAATTTTGCAAATTCAGCCTCTCTTCTGGAGGATTGTTTAAATTATGCTTGTATGCATTATTTTCAAGCTATTCTTTCTTTCTCCCATAGAAAACAGATGGTGCTGCTCAAAAAGAAGCCTAAATTTGAGAAGATTTTTTTCTCCCTTTTTGGTCCTTTTGAGATTTGTTTGGAGGTAATAAGCTGGTGTGAGAAACTTGGCGTTATCTACAGGCATGCCCTTCCCATGGAAATTTCCATTTAGTGCAATATACATATATGTGTGGAATATATGTATGTATATATACGTGTACGTGTGGGTACATACACGTATATATATAAACAAAAATTTTTGATAGCTCAGTTAACACATACTATTCCCTATTATCTCTTGACAGTCATGGAAAAATGATAGATGAGGAGTAGGCTTGGTTGTTGTAACTCCTTCACTGATCTGGATCATAATTTCATTACCACTGTTACTTTCTTTTGAGTGCAGCAGCCTGTTTGCATACTGGGATTCAGCTAACTATAAGCAAATTTCAGCCTACCCACTGTTCTTCACAGTACATGATTGGAAATTAATAGATTGACTTTCAGCTGGAGAGTGTGTATTTTTTAGTTCCCTAGTGATTCAGACTGCTAATTTCAGTAACTTGTTGCTATCCTGTGGTGGCACGCATATGTCAAGCTTGAATTCTGCCATTGTGCTTTTAGGCTGTAGAACAGATTTTTTCGTGAGGTAGATGCGGAATTTAGATTTTTACAAAAAGGAAAATTCCTTTTTTTGGCCCATCTTGGATCTTCTGGAGCAGTGTTCATTCTTTGTATGTTCTCTACATACATTCATCTCTAATGAGTGAGAAATTACTTTGCCTACTTCCTCAAGCCCTTGGGAATAAATTTCATTAGGCCTTGCTGATTCAAGTGTATCTAATGCATTTTCTTGTTTGTTTAATCTTTGTATTAGTATCAACATAGATACTTGTGATTTGATTCAGCAAAAAAAGTTGAAACGCCTTTGTCTGTGGAAATGTTACTCAGATAAGGCATGTTGGTCAGTACATTTTAGGGAAACCTGCCCTGCCCTTACTTCAGACAGCTAGTACTCGTCAGTCCAGTAACTTTCAGAAATACTAAATTCACATTTGTTTTAAAATGTTCTAAAGTAAGTGTAGATGGGGAAGATACTACAGCATGAGTGGTTCTTAGCTTAACAGATGGAGCCTAAGCAAGCTGTACTGCCAACTGATAAGAGTGAGGAAAAGCTAAAGTGAGTGTTGTCTATTTTGATGATTAGCAACCCAGGTTACTGACAGTCACTGTTTCTTGAGTTCAAGTTGAATTCTTCTTGAGATTCAGAAGGATTTTAAGATTAAGGCATCCATTTATCTTGAGGTTTGTAAAGAAGTACTTTAACGCAATATGGGTGAAATGTTTGTGCAGCTTGTATACTTTACTGTGATTAATATTGGTGCTACCACCTTTGAGCATGAATTAAATTAAATCAAGTACTAATGCTGGGTTAAAACAAATGCACTTTCCATTTTTTTCTGACACACAGTAGTAGTTGATTTAAATTAACAGTTGTGTTGAGTTAAAGATTCTGTTGACACTGTGTTGTATAGTACTGAGTGGTTCATTATTTGAAATTTATAAAGGAGCAAGCAGTAAGATTTATCTCTGCGTTGGATATTGGTCCTTTGTAGGTTGGTACATAGAGGGGAGGCACTGCACTGTGGCTTATGCAGAAAACACAGGAGGAAAAACAAATCCCAACTAGGGAAAACTCATGACTAGAATATGCAGTAACTGACTCCAGTAGAAAGAACCTTTTGCAAGGGTTGTGTAATTCATCTGAGAAAGTTTGATGTTGGATGAATTTTGATATTCAAGATCCCAACAAGTTCATTGTAAGTTAGGTGGGTAAGTTGATGTTTGATGAAAAGATTGAGAGAGATTTACTTGGAAATACTCAGAAGAAACTATAGAAAAGTAATCTGATTTTAAACTTCCCTCAGAGTAACTTTATAGAAGCAAGATGTAAAGAAGTAGTAATTGTTAACATACACCACTAAACTCACTCACTCTCTCAACTGCATGATCTATTTTATTTATAAAGTTAAAATTGCATTATCATTGGAAGGTGAGACCTTTGTAGTTAAATGTATATAAATACCTGCTTTAGTAAATCAGTAAACAATCACAATTAAAAGCAAGAAAATAAATGTTTTGAACATTTCTGATGGTACATCATATCAAGGTGCTCCCTGTCTTTAAAGTTTTGTTTACCCCTCTGTGTAAGTAAGTAAAAATTGCAATGAAATGTAAACAAAATGAGGGTTGAGGAAGTTGAGGGTGTTGTGTATATTCATTACTCCCTTTTTATGGACTTGGACATCTTTCTAGTACATGAGTGAATACTTAATTCTCATTCTCTGAAGCGTCCTTTCTTTTGTAATGAATGCCTGTGTACGCAAATACATTTCACAACGCTGTAATTCTGTCTTGTCTGAAGTTGGCACTTTGCATCAGGGTTGACTGAGTTACGTAGTCACAGGTGGCCTGTTGATTCCAGTAGAAGTTAAATGTTTGCATTCTTCTGAGGATTTGGGACCAAGACATCTTGAAAACCCATTGCAGTCATTTCGCAAATTAATGTGTATTAAATTATTTTCCTAGGAGAAATATTCTGTGGATGTCAGGCTTCTAGGGAAAGGTTTCTCAGCTTCATAAAGTGAGATCTCACTTTCCTTTTAATCATCTTTTCCATATTTGTGTGTCAAAAGAAGTAGTAAATTAGAGTTGTTGTTACCCTTGGAGTTGGCCAAACTTTATGCAAAATATTTGTCGATTCTTTTTTTTTTTTTCTTCTTCTTTTTTTAAAATGTATGTTTGTTAAAAGAGCTGGAGGGAGTAATAAGTTCTCAAGCAGTTGTACCTGCTGGTCATGCTAGGAGTCTGGATACAGACTCTTGATTAAAAACAAACAAACAAACAAAATAAACCAATAGAAAACAGGAAAAGAACAACCCCCCAGAAGTAATTTCATGAGCAGAAGTGACTAATAAAGCTTGGTTTCCTGTTAATTGTGCCTTGTGGTTGATTGGAGTCGCGGCGTTAAAGGTTTTGTCGCAATTAACAGCACATGTATGAGAAGATGTCTGCTCCCACCCCTCCAGCTGGTTGCCAGGGTGTTGCCCTGGGATTAAGAAGCAAGGGGATGCTGTTGTAGGCTGCATGGGTTTAGGAGTCTCTCCTGCCACCCACCTACTTTTGCAGAGTATGCAAGAAGTGAATTGTCTTTGCAACACCTTCTGCTTAGTCATAGCTGGTTCAAGTCAGGTGGTGGGTAGAAGTTATGAGGAGACCTGGATGCAGACAGGCGCTGTGACTGCAGGAGTGTTGCTTCTTTCATCTCTGTGTCACTCTCCTGACAGTAATTCAAGTATATTTGTGCGTAAAGTGTTTTGTTGGTGGTGATGATGCTTAGTCAAAATGATTAATTTGAAAATAAATCCAGGTCTGCCTGAGAGCAATTGTAAATCTGGAGGATGAAAACCAAATGTTTCTGAACACCACCTCTGTTACAAGTCTTTATAAGGACTGTATTCTGCCCTTCTGGTTTGTATGCTTTTTATGGATTAGCTGTAAAAAATGTACACAATGGCTATTGTAAATACCAGCCTTCCGTTTGCTGCTGTATGTAAAATTTTTAATTTATGTGCCATCATTATTTGAAAAAAATAACAAGTAAGTAATCCCAAAATACCTTATTGTATGAAAGAGTCCTTTCCATTTAGGCAGTTAGATAAGCAGCTCATTTCCTCTGAATGAATATTGCTAAAGTTGCTTACAGCAGTTACTATCTGGACTGAATGCAGGTTTTCCAGGTGTGTGTTTCTTATTGTACAGATGTTTTTTGAATGCACTTCGAGATAAGCTGAGAATATTTAAACAATCAGTTGAATATTGTATTTTTATGATAAATAGAGAAAGATGTGGATGGAAAGAAGTGTCAATATAGAGTAGGAAGTTGGCAAGGTATATATAGGTATGAATAGTGGATGAGTTGAATCTGAGTTGGTGGGGGGAAATGCATTTTGATATCTTGCATATGTTGCTAAATTTTCCCTTATGTTTGACACAATATAGGCCTAAGAATATTACATTTAGTTTCAGTAATCAGTTTTATTTGCTAAACTATAACTAGAGAATTTCAAAAAGAGCAACAAATTAGGGTTTTTTTTTTTGATGAGCACTGATGTGAAGCCAAGCTAAAACTGATAGGAATGTTTTTTGGTAAATTCTGAGTAAATACAGAATAACAGTCTGAAAATAGATGTTAATAAGGGCAGGAGTTGCCACACTTTCCTAAGGATTTGAGATCAGAAAAAAACAATGTTCAGAGTGTGGGAGGGGAAATATTACAGTTCTCATGTTTTTAATAATAGTTAGGAAGTGCAGCGTGTTATGGAAGTAATCTAGGTTTGGCCTAGGACTTGACCCATTTGTCAAGAACGGTTTAAACGTAACAAGCTCTGTTTGGCTATTATATGGATAGGTACACTCATGACCCATACCTTCAAATATAACTGATTCAAAATACACATTTGATGCTTCATTATGACTAATCTTCATTTTTGGTAATAGCATTTTGATACTGTTTTCATATGGATAAGTGTTAAGAACTTGTAGGATTTGGATTTCATAAAGCTTTGACCATCTCTCAGATTGTTCTTAAGCTTGCACTAATTTAATATGTTGCTCAAGAACATGGACTAAAGTCTGTAGGAAGAAGAGGTGTTATGACTAGGTGTTTGAACTGGGGACTCTTGCTGAACAGGGAAAGATGATGAAATAATTAGAAAAATGGGTTTAGTCATATAATGTGGAACATAAATTATCCATACTAAAAAGAAATGTTTATGTTTGCTTGCATTTTACTGTGAAGTACTTAACTTGCTCTTTTGTGCTCTGTGGAACAAGGTGACATTCGGAAAAATGAGGTATGAATTTACCTCCCTACAAGTACTTTTTTCATAGAACAAACCTTCTATAAACCAATTCCAGAGTGAAAAGTAATGAATTCCTAGCATTCATTTTGTTTATGACTTAATTATGACTTACATTTTCAAAATGTTTTATTACCTATAACTGGAATCCATTTTTATCAGAGTGCAGTTTCCATTTAAGTATTTGTATGAAGTATCTAGATTGATATTATTTTAAAATTATAAGCACTAACTAAAATTTGTGTATGTTACCTACTTCTGAAGTGTGGTTACTTTATTGAGGTAACTGAGTACTTTCCTGAGAACTGCTGTGTTTGTGTATAAATTAATGAATGTGTTCTGTGCTCTTCTGAAAATGTGTCCAACTTCCTCATTATCCCATTACTTATTTCAAACTTGTTTATGTGTGCTGTGTCTTGCCATGGCTTTTCCTTTGAAGTTTTTAGTAAACAAAACTTTTGAGATAAAACTTGGGTAAAAGCATTCAAAGAATTTTCAGAACTCAGTGAATATTTTATGCATTTGGTTTAGCAACTTCTAAAATATTTCTTCTCCAGTGCATTGGATGCATACAAGACCACCTCTCTTGTCCACATTTGGGAAAAAAAAAGCATACAAAATTTTGAAAAAATGTCTAGAATTTGAAGATGAAGAACAGTCTGTATTGATACTAATTCTTCTCTTTGATTAGTTAATAGTTTGACACTGAAACACTTAATCCTTCCTTTACAGGAAGAATGTTAATTTCATTTGCTACCTCCTCTTTTTATCTTAAGCTGATAAATAAAACCAAATAATCATATCTTGTTATAAAATTGTTGTATTGTCATAGAAAAATTGCCTTTTATCAGTGTAGCAATAAGCAAATGCTTTAATCTATGTAGCCTGTCATAACAGGCATACAGCAATACAACTCTGTGTTATTTTAGGGAGTAAGATTCAAAAAAGACGCTTAATTTAGGCTCAGCCCTGCAAATACATGCATAGTAGAGTTCATGGTTTT
The DNA here is from genome assembly GCF_900496995.4 of Aquila chrysaetos chrysaetos. NCBI lineage: Eukaryota > Metazoa > Chordata > Aves > Accipitriformes > Accipitridae > Aquila > Aquila chrysaetos. The sequence continues at coordinate 5,668,465 of NC_044016.1, forward strand.
GAGGCCTTTCTTATTTCTGACTTGGCATTGACAGGGATAGTGAAATAAATTATGTGCTCCATAGCACGAAAGTCAATTCAGATGTACCGCTTAGCAAATCCGTTCACTTGATTCATTAGGAACTCTGAAGGTTTAATTTGAAACAATATGCCCATAACGGGTGGTTTGAAAACCTTTTTATTTGTAGGTAATATAAGCATATGGTGGCCTAAAAACTGAACGGAGAAACTGAATAAAAAGTTTCTCTTCGGTTTCATAAAGAATTTGATCCATCACTGATCTGGGTTCCAGAATTATTCTTTACTGCATCCTTGGTGATACAAAGGAGGTGTGGATCAAAGCAAAAAGGGCTGTGATGCAAGAATCTCTTACACATGTGCATGTGCGCACACAGACATACGTGGTTTATGTAGGAACTTACTACTTACAGAAAGTGTATGCTTGGTGTTGGGAAATACATTTATCACCTTCAAAATCAAGATTCCGTTGAAAGCTTGATTTATATTAATGGGGATCGTTGATCTTTTTTGAAATAGTAATAGTCATTCAACTGCACTGAAGATTGAATGATTAAAATTGCCATGAGGTGAAATGCGGTCAAAATAAAAATATCTTAATCAGCATTATTTTACAGTGATCACTTCATCAGGAAGAAAGCAAAGATGATTGTAGTTGAGAAATAGAGTGCCGGATCTGGTGCACAGTTAGGTACTTAAGCATTATGATATGGTCTTTATTCTCAGGTGGGCCAAATCAAGTTTGTTTTAGGCAATTTGCATTCTAATGGCACTGAACTTTCAAATGATTAATTATTTTTTTAATTTTAATTGCATTAGTTTTAAGGTAACTCTGAAAGAGTGCTGACGTTCTAGGATATTTGAAGACCTTTAAGACTTTAAGGAGTGCTGGTAGTTTAATAAATGACTACTTTTAAAGCCATAATTCCCTAAAATACAGTGAAACCAAGAAGAGTTCTTGAAACATGACTTAACGTCACATTTTTTAGAATTACTGTCTTTTTATCATTGTGTCAATGCAAAAAACCCAGACAATAATGAACACATTCAATTGCGTTACCCAGCTTGAATACACAGAACAAGCAAATGAGTAGTTTGCAGTTCTTGCAGCAGAAATTATATAGGGTGATGGCATTAAAATGGTGTGAGGTATGTGTGGAGTGGTAGCTTAAGCTGTAGAGGTGGAAACATTTCTGTGGACATAGGAATGGTGTTTTGTTTTCTTCTTTTGTGTGACCGGGAACTTGAAATTTGAGTAAAAAGCAGCCATAGAGACTGCAATAGTGTATCTTTGTTTTTCATTGCACTTTTAGTGGCTTAACACTTAGAAGCAGCATTTTACTGTGATAGATTAATGAAGTGCAATAGGATCTATTTTCTTATTTTTACTCATTTTAGAGTAACCTGTAGGATGTATCAGCAGCATAAAACTAGTACAGGCAGTGTTCAAAAGTCACTTTTTATTTATTTGGATCACAAATGCTATTTTAAAAATACATCTAATGAGAATGAGTGATTACTAATAAAGAAAATTAAAAATATGACTGGAAAACGTGTATTATTTTAACCTAGGCAGAATTCCTTCTCACAATATTAAGTTCTTACTCACTATAGTTTTTAATATTTCCATGTGACATAGTTAAAGTAATTCTTGCTTTTATGAGTATTGAAGTTTATTTTAATGTTTGAACTTCAATTTTATGTCAGGTATAGATCATGAATGCAGAACTTCATATAACATCTTTCATTTCAGATGTTGTCCATAAAGGCAGAATTAGGAGTGTAATTGTGTGCATTTGTACAACATCCACTACCCAGAGTTCTTCAGTCCTGACTGGGACTTTTGAGATCTGCTGCAATGCAAATATAAACAAGCGTCAGTGAAACCCACTGTATATGAAGTGCTTATGAGCAGGTTTATGCCATGCTTTTAAAGAGGAAACAAGGTATATTGTTACATGATATGTCAGTTGTCACAAGCAAGCGCCTGTATCATCCTGAGGAAGAATTTGCCTGCTGTTAGAGCTCGGCTGCATTACTAGCTTTCTGCTGAGGCCCTTGTGGCTTGCAGGGAAGTGTCTGCAATAGTGTGCAATGAATTTGGGGGTAAAAGCATCATGATGGAAGAGTGAGAGACAGGACTCAAATGATTCATGTGCTGCGTGAGACTTGACAGGTGTGCATTTTGACAAGTTCTAAGTCTAAGTATATGCTAAGAATACATGGCTACACAAAGAAGAGTCATTTTAGAGGAGGAGAGTTTGTGGAGAGTCTGCTCACCCCCCTTCTCACAATGTTTAGAGCATATGCTTTAACTAATTAAAAGAGATTAAAAGTGCTTTCAGTTTTACAGAGCTTTTATAGCTATTTTTCCTCAAAAATGAAAATGAACAATGTTAGTTGCACATGTAAGAGGTAATGAAACTCTCAGTATCAGCAAAAAATTGAATGTCTGACATCAGTATATTTGCTTTATATAGATGACTGTAAAAACCATCCTTCCTTTTAATTAAAATCCTAAAGTAAGAGGAAGGCGGGTTGTTGTTGTGTAGCTCAAGTCCTTGTTTGTTAGTCACAATTTAATGAAAAGTAAAGGCACTCAAGACTAGTGGTGGTAAAAGGAGAAAGGAAATGCATCAGGGAATTTGAGAAAGGATGATGACAGGGCATCATCACTGAAACTGGGACTTTGGAAGAGAGACTTCAGCTGGGTAGACCAGAGTTTGAAAGGAAAAGTAAGAAATTAGAGAGCTAGCAGAACTTTGCTCAGATGATGGGTTCTGTGACCAACAGGGCAATGGGATGGGGGCCTGGAGGTAAAGAGAGAGAGACATGATCAGACTGATACAAGAAGCAGCTGAGGTGCAGATGTGGAGAAAACTTAGGAGGCTGTGGATAGAAACCATCGGGTGTGGTGGCAAAGCTGTGTGGGGACAGGACAGAGTGATACTGGATGACGAGTCTTGTGGGAGAGGTTAGGACTGAATAGTTGAGAAGGGAAGCATTGGGATGAGGAGTCACAGTGGGAAGAAGTGAAACTGGATCATGTATTTGAGGGGCAAGAGAAGGGAGTGTAAGGCAGGCTGCAATATTACACAGGTGTTTGAGTATCCCTTAAAATCCTTCTTTCTCTAGCTTCAGAAATGGAACAGGAGACTCCTAAAGTGTTGTGAAATACCTGGGAAGCTGAGCAGGGGGCTTCATTAGTGCTGGTCACGCAGAGAGCAACAACCTGCAGCACTGGTCCTTTAGTCAGTGAGGATTGTGTACTAGATGCCTGTGTTCTGTGGACCAAAGTTGCTAGCTTTCTTCTGGTAAAACACTTCCATATTATTACAGTATGCAGCAGAATTTCTAGAGAGGATTATTATTTTTTTTTAAATGAGAGGATTATTTGAATTATAAATAAAATATGTATTGAACAATTCTTTAATTAAGGATGCAAAACCATAAATGCAGAACAAGGGAAATGACAGAATTAGTGATGCCTCCACAACTACTTAGAGAGAGTACATATTACAGGCTTCCGTTGTGGACACAAAATACCTGTTCTTTAGAGTGGAGCACTGTTACTTGACACGTAGTTGTTCTCCCCCCCCCCCCCCCCCCCCCCTTTTTTTTTTTTTTTCTTTTCTGTTTTCTCCTTGAAATTTGCTGTGTGGTTGCACACTCTTTGTTTATTGCATAATATTTGATTTTTTTTCTCAGATATTCATCAACATGTAATCTTTCACAAACAGTAAGATAGTATTTTTCAAGAGCCTAGTCAGATTAGATGGTGATATCTGTATTTTACATAATAGAAAGTAATGCATTGAGGGACTAAAAATTTTACTTAGAGTATCAATTTTTGATGCCTGGTTTATTTTGATGTTTCAGAACATTTAGTAATTCTAAACACAGGTCTGATTTTATTTACAGCTTAAACGTCCAGCATTTTTTGGCAGTTAAATACCAGCATATTGAGTTACCTGTCAAATATTGAGGAATGCAAAGTTTAAGCTTGACTGTCAGAAGTGTAATTTTAATTGGCTTGTCTCCAGCTCTGTGACAGCGTGAGGGATGGAGTCTAAGCAGCATTCTGCTTTATAAGTGTAAGACCCCCTTTCTCCTTCTCCTTTGTTAGCCTTTCAGGTTTTTTAAATATCACAAAACTTTTTTTCCTCTCTGTTCTTGATTTGCTTCCAGAACATTTCCACCCTCTTTACTAGGTGGAACAGGAGTCCTATAGTAAAGATTTTACTGACCATGCTACACGAATTGCATCAGAATTCCAGTGCGCAGCAGGATGAATTAAAGTTCAATATTTCACTTTGCTGCCAGTATAATAATATTTAAACATAGGGTGGTTTACTGAAATTCTTGTGACGAGAAAGAATGGTAATATAAAAAAAATAATGGCCATATCTTGATGTGGTATGGAAGAGTTGCCCAGATCTGCAGTGGGTGTTTCATGAATGCAGGGGTTATTTTTCATCTGAGTCTGGGGAGGGAAAAAACAGAACTACTTTCGTATGTTTGGGAAAGATATTTTATTTCTCTCTCTGATTTTAAAGTTCCTGTTGAAGAAGCTTTTGTAGTAGCTATAGCCAAAGGTGGCTGGATGGTCTCCACTTGACCTAGATGAGAACAGATTACTTTTTTTTTTTTTCCAAGATGAATAGGATCCAGAATATTGTGTCTGTCTATATCATAGTACAGGAATTTGTGGACATGCTTCTCATTCTTGGAAAATGCCAGATTCTTAACTTGTACTTACAGATGTTGGCACTTAACTGTTCATCAGGAAAAACATGTTAGAAATGTTCTGAGGGAGTGAAAACTGAATCTTAACTGTTAAAACTGAGAAGGGTATTTGTGGCTCATATTTTTTACATTGCCTTATCTAATGCTCTGTGGTTCAGCTCCTGTCGCTGTTGACTATAGTGTTTTGCCTCTGGTTTCCTCCAGAGAGTTGGCAGAAACTGCAACAAAGCTTTCTTGTGCTGTTTTGCCAGTCTTGGGTGGAGAGGAGCGATTTCTTTTCCGTCTCCTCTCAATTAAATTTGGCTTTAAGCAGCTCTGCCTTGCTGATTGTCAATTATTTCTCCTTTGTTTTGAGAAATACTGTTTATTTTGGGAGAAGTGTTCTCTCGCACCTCCTTTCTGGAGTTTTTTGAAACATCCAGTTATAGTCTGTCTCAACTCAAAAATGCTATTTACACATTTCATAATCGCAGCTGATAGAAGCCAGTGGAAAATAAATACTTTGGGTTTGGACTGAGCCTGTAAAATAAGAACACTTGTTAAATTCCTTCCAGGAATTAGCAGAAATTTCAAAACTTGAGAATGCTTTAAAAACAAAGCTATAGATGGTATTATTCTTTGGGGTTTTTTTTTTATATATTATTTTTTATTTTTTCAAGGACAGCGTTAGGAAGAGTTGGAGAGCCTTCTGTTACTCAGTTAAGTGACAGTCTCTTAGGTTACGTGGTTTTTCTCCTTTGCATGGGAAAGCTCTGTATGTATTTTTATAATTATTTTTAACTAGTGAAGGAAAGGGAGCTTTGTCTGGAAATGGCAAGCAGCTAGTTTCCCATGGTGACTGTTTTCTTTTCCAATCTATTTCCTTCATAATGAACTTTCATCATTGCTGTTGACAGTTCTGGTGGATACAGCTTTTAATTTCTGTATCTTTGGCTTTGACAATTTCTGTGTCTTTGACATGGTATTTTACATCGAACAGTGGAGTAGGCAGAAGGCTGGGTTTGCTGTGTGATACCTGGATCACTAAGGAAGCACGTTTTGTAATTCCTTTGGGAAGTAAGACATGGGTATCTTACTGAGACCTGCCAGTCAAGGATACAGTCTTCCATCTGAGCAGAGTTAGCCAGCCTGTTTATCTAAGACACAACCATGGCATCAGTGAGGCACCAAAAGGAATTCCTAAACACTGTCCTGTTCTGTTTTGTTTTCTATCTAAATCATTTGTGGGGACCCATTTTCAATTGCTGCTCCATGCCTGCAGCACTTTCTTTAAAATGTCAAAGTGATGTTCATCTCACTTGGGTTTAATTGCAACCCCTGCCTACAGCAGCTCTGGTTCACTGCAGTGCTTTGCTGGGCAGGTAACAGGGCATTAGCAGGTGAGGGAGGAGGAGGGAGCTCACCACTAGCTCCTCTCCCCCAGCCAGCAGGTTAGCTCTGAAAAATCTGAATTTCAGGGCTAGCCCTGCCCAAGCTCTGCAGACAGAAACTGGGAGCTGGAGGGAGAGAGAGCAAGTCAGGAGCATGTGACTAACTTTGCAAATAAAGCATCCAATACTGCTGTTTTATTATTTTGATGTAGTTTGGTATCACATGTATAATCACAGTACTAAACTGTATTGGGTTATCAACCACGTTGCTGTCCTTCCTGTGTCAGCTCTTCAGGAGATGGACTTTTATCTCCAAGAGTTTTAAAAATTAAACCCATTGGTATTAAACATGCTATAAGTAATGCTAGTAACTGCTTCCTGCCCCCCACCCCCCAATATGATAAGCAGACTGTTGAAGCTCTGTGTCACTACTGCAGAACCCATTGTTTTGCCTCTCTTCTACTGGACAGTTGTTGTAGTAAAATCCTCCCTTTTCAGGGCCAGGGGGTAGAATGTATGCTGCTCTGTATGCCTGGCTTGGCAGCTGGAGTCCTCCTGACTGCTTTTTCTATGTGCTTAACATGTTACTTCAGGTGAAGTTCTAGTCAAATTTCAACTGGAAAAAATCTAAATTTCAAACACTTGTAGAATTCTCCTTTTACTGATTTTTATTGTTTGAATGCATTATAAGCATAAATGGAATGAATGGCTAGAACATAAAATGTGGGAAAGACCTGTAGAGACTCAAATAACTCGAAAGAATAGTCATGACAGGTTCACCTTGTTTGAAAAAACAGCTTAGCTTACTACTTCAGTACATTGGTTACCCCTGAGGGTGAATTGGGAGGTTGGTTTTTCTTGCCATGTGTAATTGATGGAATAAGTGGAAGGAATCTTGCCGAGAGGGTGGTAGTGTAGTTTTCCCAGGCAGGGTGAGATCAGAATTATTGGCCAGGTGGGGTGGCCAGTTTTTCTGGAATAGTTTTTATAGGTAAAGTCTTATCTATCCATCTCTTCCACAGTGATTGATAGCAACATAGAATATTTTTCAGAGTAGCCTCTTCTGTAGACTCTGTGTTGACTTACCAGGTTGTGGCCGTAGAGAACATACTGGCAAATTTGAAAGTTTTATATAAGGAACTTTGGTTCCTGCTGAGTTGAAAATCCAGGAGGAGCCAGGGGACATACTGCCCACACTTACCCTCTGGTTTGGAGGAGGAAAAATTCGATTTGGCACAGCAAACTGCTGGTCCCTAATCTGTATCACACATGGCTAGCAACCTTGAAAAGGCATGTCCGTGTGGGGAAGATCGTCTGTCCCTCTGTGTATTTTCTGTAGGTTCAATGAAGTGCCAAAGGACATGCCCATACCGCCCTTTCCTCTCAAAAAGCTGCAAAGACAGTGTGTCACTCTGGTATCAACGATGAAGGAAACCGCAGCTCCTTCTGAAAAAGAAGGTCTTGTTTTCTGTTAACTTCATGATGATTCTGTTTAGGGGGATGGGGATTTAAACAGGTGAGGAGTGTGTACCTGTATGTTTTTACACAGCTGCATTGCAGGGACCCCTTTCAGCACACTGCATTTTGAAAACTGTTCCCTGACCTTACAGTTTTCTGTCTTTATAACAGCTCATATGACATTGCCAAACTAGTTGCAAGAAGTCTGCCTGTTAACCTCATAGTCTGGAAAGCTGGATGTATGAAACGGCTGTCTGAAGATATGCCTTCCAAGACCCTTGGCCAGGCCAAGTTTTCTGTACTTAAGATTGCTGTTGCCACAAGAACAGCAGATGTTTGCACAGCAGACAAACAACGTTGATGATAAAGCAAATTGACCTTTTTTGGAACAAGCTATTTGGAGCACATTCCTAGGGCAATTTTTTTTTTTTTTCCTTTTTTTTCCCCTCTTTTTCTTTTCTTGGACTGTATCTTTCTTTATAAAACTGCTTGGCTATACGTTGACATGTCTGTTGCTAGAGGTGATAAAAAAATTAGAGAAGGGCTTACAAACTTTTCCACTAGCCCTGATACTACAAATTATTAAACCTAATCCAAACCTATTTTTGTCGGCTGTATTTTACTGAAGTAGTTATAGTGATGTTTATTTTTCCAGTGTCCCTATGGGAACCCTGGAAGATTCTAAAATGTAATAATTAAGGAATGACAGGCCTTTCCTTACAATATAAAGTGAGGAAGAGTTTTGTGGTTTAAACAGCTATGCTGTTGCTTGTTAACAAGATATTTTGCCTTGTACTCTAGCCAGGCCTATAATGGTCAAAAAATGTTGAAGTCGAGAACTACACGTTTGTTTTCAATCAGTTGTTTTTCAAGTTAAAAGGCTTTAGTGGCTTGTTTTAATTTGTTCAGTAGTATTGTCAGTAGTATTAATATTTGTACTAAATCACTTGGTACAGCTGTATGCTGAGGCTGTCCCAGTAAGGCAGTAGATTTTGTTGTCACTTATTTTTTCTATTGCAAGACCTTTCTTTTAAGGTATAAAAGATTAATTGATAAATTTGGGAATCTCTGTGAACTTGAGTGATACACTTCTGTTTAAAATAAATTTTTAAAGTATTGTAAATGTCATATTAAACCTGTATTTTAATTGTATAATTCAATATTTTGAATAAAATTATTATAAATTTAAACTAAAAATACTGCTAAAGTGAAAATCTCAGTCTTGTATGGTTTACTGTTTGGACCTAAACCCTAGGTTTTTTAATCATAAGGTGATGTTTCTGTGTAACTGCTGGTAGACTTGATTCCTGGCATCTGAGGAATTTTAGAAAAATTGACTTAAGTTCAGACTTTTGAACCTCTTGAAATTTTTAAAGGCTTTCATCCATTCTACCCCTAACATTAGTGGAGTTGCGCTATATTGCTTAACAGGAGAAGCATAAGACTCCACATTTTTGCGTTGTTGTTTTTCAAATGTGATTTACAATGCTAGTTTAAGGACTAGAGTAAAGGAGTTTTGTGCGGGTTTTTAGGTATTAAAAAATACAGGTAGCTTGTGTCTTGATTCAGGTTATAAAATTGCTTTGCCAAATAGTGGGCAGTAGGTTTTTGTACAAGGATATTGTAGTGCCTTGAAGGGGTTTGTGTTAATATCAAAATTCTAAATTGAATAATGGGTTATCTGTATCAGTATTAGGGTTTGGGTTTTTTTGGCAGGATTAGTTCATAACAGTAGAAGACAAAATACTGAATTCTAGGAGAACCCAAATCAGGTTTCTTACATGTGTCTGGATATAATTTGGTTGTTATGTAGGGTCATTTGCTTTTGGAGCTTTTGAAAACTAATTCCCATTTCTGTTTAGAAGCATTATTCTGAACAAATTGTTCTGCAATATGATGCCTGTTACAACTCTTCACTGCAAATACAGCTGTACTAATTCCATCAGTCTCTGTATAGATAGAAGTGGACATAGATGGGTCCCTCTATCATGAAAGCATAAGCTGAAAAGGTTTTTGTGGGCCATGTAAAATGGTTGCCTTATGATGCACTTTTTTGTTTCTTTTTTGATCCAAGTGTGTGGTGGTCAGTGCCTTGTCTGTTACAAAAATACTGTCCCTCTTTTATAGATGTGAAACTGTGGGTGAAGTATCTGAAGTTGCTTGTTTAGGATCATTGAGAAATACTGCCTTCGAGCCAGAAATTGAACTTAAAGTTTTCTGAGAACCATTCCAGTCCTGTGTACACTGGGTTGTACAACCTCCTTTGATGGACAACTTTTATGAACTGTATTTACTGGAGCTTCTGTTTTAGTAATAGATTTCATTTATGTAAAGTATTAAAAGTGATTTTAAAACAATTATTTTTAAAACCACTCCTTTTCCTGCTTAATTATTTGAAGTTTTGCTTTGTTTTTTGTGTTTGTTTGGGTTTTTTTTTTTCTTTTTTTTTCTTTTTTACCAAAGGTTGTGTTATGTGGTTTTTGAGGTGGAGTTACCGGGAACTTGGATGTTTTGCATGCAGGCAGAGAGCATGTATTAATGAACCGGGACTGGTTAGTTGTAGTGCTAAGTGGGGCTGAAGGAGGGGAACAGTCCTCCTGATACTGTTTCATTGCAAAGAATACTGGGGTTACCTGGCTGGAATACAATACCTTATTTTGCGTACTGCTTTCAAAGCTACTATAAAAGAGGAGAAAGAAGAGGGAAATGAAGCTTAACTTTATATACATGGGTTTTTTCCACTGAATGTGTTAATAATGTCTTGAATACAACTGTTCATGCTTCCAGAAGCCAAGAATTGACTATTAAGCATCCTTATCTTGAAGGTGTGGTCTCCAAAAATATTGCATGATACGTTGTCTAGGCCAATCACTCATCAGCATTTTAATTTTTCATTGAATACAGTATTGTTTTGCTGTTTGGCAGAGAAAGTAATGTTGTCCAGAGTGAACTCCTCATTATATTATACTTTGCTTTTGCAACCAGAGTTAACAACATATAACACAGATGCAGTGGATGCCTATGAACTCAAAAGACTGTAGAAAAATAGTCACCTTGACTCTGCTTCCCCCCCACCCCCTGCCCTTGAAATTTAAAAAAAAAAAAAAAAAAAAAAAAGGCAAAAGCAAGCTTACTTCATATACTTTTTCTCACAGCAGTTTTGGCTTAGTTCTTACTGGTCATTATTTCTAGGTTTAAACTTCATTATATTACGTTAGGGAATATAGGTCTATAAGCAAACAGTTTGTTGTTTTCAGGGCTCTGATTACATCTATTTTATGTTACTGTTACCTTGTTGTTTGGTTTTGTGGTTTTGGTGTGGTTGGTTTTTCTAAATGATTGATATTTTCCTTTGTTTCAGCCAAACCTTTTACATCTAAAGTGAAACAGATGCGACTACATAAAGAAGATTTTGAAATCCTGAAGGTGATTGGCCGAGGAGCCTTTGGGGAGGTATGTATATGAAGGAGGTGGAAGGAAGGGTTTGAATAATGCTCTTGCAAATCTGCAGCGCTGAGGAGAGACAGGTAATAGCAATATATTGATGTACGGGTTTTTACATTATTTGGGCTTAATGGATATTGTAGGCCTGCCTGATGTTTGATGCAAATACATTTTGATTTATACATTCTTTGACAGCTCTTAAGTCTTTTAAATTTTGAGAGAAGGCAAGTTCACATGGATTAAAAGACCATGTTTCAACTGTCTGATAAATCATTTGCTTGACTGTAATTCTTTTCAGTCAGTAGGTGGAGGCCAGGGAGTTACTGATGGTATAAAGATCTAGGCATTTCTAATCATCCTAATAACTAAATAGTCTGGAAGTAGTTTTCAGCAACTTAAATAGCCAAATATTGATATTCTAAAACCACTCAGAAATCTCTCTATTCCTGTCACTTCATTTCCTATTTTTAATGAATGTTTGAATATTTTTCCTGAATTTCTTTTAAAGAGTATAGTAGATGTTAGTTTCTTTTTCATTGTCACCTACTGCTATCAAACTATACAGTTCTTTGCTGTTTCTGATTAAGCCATCTCTTATTTGAAGTCATCAGACAAGGCTGTTGATGGCTAGGTTTTACGCTAGGCATGTCAGATTATACAGGTCGAGGAAACAAATAAATAAACATTAGCTTTCTCCCCCTTCTTCATAATTATATTAGGTGCATGTGCTTTGTTCTTCATGCAGGACAATTACATATGTAGAAAGAGCAACCTAATGTGTAACAGTGCCTTGGATTTTTGATAGCCAAATATACTACAGATGGGGATAGTATGTAAAGCTTCTGCAGAAGGTACTCCATACTGCCTGAAAATACATGTGAACTGAAACCCAAAGTATAAGAAAAAAATTTTCTGAGCAATGTCTTCATTGCTTTTGGAATTGGAAATGTTAGAGGGTTTTTTTCAGTTCTCTTTGGTATGAGAGCATCTCCAGAGGCTCTATGGCATGTGACAGGGAAGAGTTGGTTTCAGGTTCACTTACATGTTTACATCACGTGTGAAAATTAGTCTTTACTAGTCTGTGGTTATGGAAGAATAGAATTCTATAGGTAGTATGTAAGGAACAGGAATTTTTACTGTAGTGTATGTCATTACATACTCTGCCTACATGTAAATATCATATTTGGGCAACTGTAAAAATAACAATAAAAGTGTAGTATTATTTAGCTGTTTCATCACTTTTGGTTGATTTTGCTCCCTCTGGAGTAATGCTTCTTCATAAAGGAGACTGAAGGCTTAAGTTACTCATGGATAATTTATCTTTGGTCTAAACTTCTGCCACAAAGAGAATGTTGCGTTCTCCATTTTGATGTAAACGCTTCTGCTTAAAACATCAGCTTTTCTCAGTGCTGCCATAATAGTTGCAGCTGAGTTCATGTGCAGATTGTGTAAGATGTAAGAAAAATCACTCATGTAGGTGCTTTCTTGTCAGAAGAACCATATGTAAAAACTGCCTTATACTTTTGTTTTTAAGAGTTTGTCTGCTAAATCAGCATCAAACTCCACAGCAGCTAAACCACAAAACAACCTGTAGTTCTTTCTCAGGAAGCTTCTTTGTGGTGAATCATCCCATGAATAGTGAGAGCGTAGCTTTTCCCATACTCTTCTGGGGACAATCTGTGTAATTGGTTAGTTCTCCTCTTTTAGAAACAGTGTTTCTTTCTAATTCCTTATCTGAGAAAGATAGCATGACTCTACTTAATTGCCAAAATCTTGAGTAAGGGGAAAACTGAAGTTCTCTCAGTGAAGATGTTTGGTTTTGTATGTTCTTAAAGTAGGACTTACTAAATATTTGCAAGGATGTATGTTAAATTTTCTTACTAGCTTAAAGACGACAAGTTTCAAGTCTTACACAGACGTTTGTCTAAGAAAACAAGTTCTGTACGAAAGTACTAATTTTCCTTTAAAATAACCAATAAATATCCAAGCAAGGTTGAAAAAAGGACCACCAAATTTTACTGCTACTTAAGCCACCAGAAACTATATTAACATTAAATTGTAAAATACTCCTAAGGTTCAGTAGACTACAGTAGTTCACTGAGACAGATTAAGAAATCTGGAAGAATATATTTTCTTTCCAGCAAAGTATAAATGAGACCAAGATTGCTCTAGGTTACTGGGAGGAGTAATTTTTGTCCCCTGAATCAACATAATTCTGAAATTCTGTAGACAACAAAGTTAATGCAAGTTTTCTTTGGCACAGTCTCAGACTTGTTCTTATTTTGATTTTGTGCTACTCAATTTCTTAAATTTGCATACTCAAGAAATACTTCCCTTTTGTTTTTACAAGTTTGATGTAGACAAAAAGTAGTTTAAACTAGTTATTGCTTATAACTGTAAGAGTTTATTGTTCCTAGTTTTCTTTTTCCTGTTACCCTGATTGCTGCCAGTCTGAGAATGCTTCTTTTTTGTCAAATTAATGACATGCCCCTTCCCTCTGCACACATACATTTACTTATTTAAAATTTTATGTAAGAGAGTGCTGTCTTTAGAAAACAGATGTTTTGCTTGGAGGAGGAGGATTATCCTGGTAAAATTAATAATGTGGGCAGCAAGTGTTTCCTTGTGCTGGCTTTGGGCAGCATGGTTCAAAACACTTAGCAAACAACTCTAAGCAAGAAGACTTTAAACTTGGGAGTTGAAGAATGCTGCTAGGAAAAGTGAAGCAACTGGGAAACAGCTCTTAGCAGTGTCTCTCAGCAGTGTGCAAGTGTGGCTTATTGAAGATTCTAGCAAATACCAAAATTTTCAGTTCATTCTATTATTGCTTAAAAATAAAAAGTTCGGTGCTTGCTTATGCAAGCAAATATTATGTCCTTATGTTGTTAATATTTTGCAGCTCCGAGAAGTAGTTAGTTACTCCTAAATTTTGGCATCCAGTTATGAACAGTAACATTCCCTCTTCCTGTTTCTGGAGGGCTGCCTACTCTTGATGGACAAGAAAACCAATGCTGAGTCTTTTTAAAATTTATTTATTTATTTATTTATTTATTAAAACCCTCTTCTCTCCCCTTCTCACTCCCTCTCCCTCCAATTTTAATAGCTTCTGGTTTAGCTTTTTTCTGTATAAGGCTGTTGCTTTTTAAGCAAAGGAAATGTGCAGACATGTACCATAGAGACAAGTAGCCGAGTTTGGGGCAGAAGGTGTCTGACAGCATGCCAGACTGGACTGCTGTTTGTGGGAAATATGGAAAACTGTTGGAAGAATGGGAAAAAAACCTGTCTGACTAACCAAGATGTACATCAGCACATACCAATCATTTTTTGTTGGGCTGCTCACAGGAAAATATAAATTTAGAGGTCGGGGGTTTTTTAAAAGTCCTATTTTAAGAAATTCCAGTAGCAAGACACTTCAGGATAACTAGACAGGAATGATCACCCTTTCTTCTGTCTTGACAGCTTCATTGGGGAAGGGAGAAGATCAGAACAGCACTCTGTGTGTACATAGTATATACCTCTGTGTGTGTGTCTGTAAACACTGCCTGGGTCTGTAATCATATTTCGGAATTTTTTGTTACAATTGCTAACTGCATCAGACAGGTCATTGCTGAAGTGTCAGGTTTCTCTTTCACAGTCCCGAAATAAGCATTTTAGAATTTACTTTCGTGAAGCACTGAGACACCTCCAGAAAGATGCTGTGATTGCAGAAAAACGATGGTTTGTGATCTTTTTGTGTGCGTGGTGGTTATTGATATGGAATAACATTAATGGCTTTCACAGACTAAAAGACTGCTTCTGACTGATTGTAAACACAGCTGGTAAATGTGAGTCTATTTTTGTTCTTTAGTCACTCTTCAATACTATTACACATTTACAGAAGGTACGAAGCCCTTGATGTTGTCATTGAAGGCCTGTGCTCCAGCTGTTAACCAGAGGCAGTGCTGTAGCCCCTTTGGTTGTGTCCAAGTGAATATGAATTTAGGCAGCTGTGCAATTAGCTTATGTCTTTCAATAACCAAGTCTTTTGCAGAATAACGCAGCCTTTCACTGAGCATGCTGCAGGCAAGAAATGAAATCCTGAAGTTGGACCTGAGATGCATGTATTATCTTGTGCCTCTGGCTGCCTATACTACAACAGTTAATGGTGGGGAAAAACTTACTTTTCACGCTGGGCAGCAGCAGCAGTCTAGCTAGCTCTAGGACCAACCTTTGAATTTTTCCCTGCAACAGTCACAAAACCCTTAAAGGTCTTTAGGGCAGAATTACATTGTAGCTTTGTACCACAGACTGCATCATGCAGGGGGGTCCTGTCATGGAAGGTATGATACAGTTTGAATGCTGTTTAGTTTCAATGTTAAGGCTTTCTCCTCCTGCCGTTTCTCATTAGAAATCAATACAGATACACCTTATCAGAATTTCAAACCTTTTGGCTAAAAGGAGGCTCAAGACTCAAATCTGCATTGTAGGTTATGTATCACTGCAGAGGATTCATCTTTCTTTTTCACAAAGAAAATTGTGATGCTCGGTCTTGGGGTGCCATGCACAGGAGAGTAGACATTCTTTATGAATTAAAAAAAGATTGTTGTCTAAATTAAGAATCTGTTTTTGTGTTTCAAATCTGAAAGTACCTTGAGGGATCCCAAGTCTGGACTTGAACCTCAATTTTTACGCATGAAGTAACCTTTAAAAATTTCAGTTCATAAACTAGTTTAAACAAGTAAATGTAGTACCTTTCTGTCTTCTCTCCTTTTTTTCATGCTGCTCCCCCCCCCCCCCCCCCCCCCCCCCCCGGCCCCAGAAGGCAGCAGTGTCAAGAGCAGGGCTGATAATGCATTGCTGCACATATGGGAAGTGACAGCTGCTTTGTCTATGAATCTATAGCTAAGCAAGAGGTACACTTTCAGATACGCTTTAGTTTAGACATCTGAGTATTGCAGTCCTTCAACCTGCGCTTTTGCCATGTTCATGAAGCTGTTGCAGCTGATGACACATTTGGAGATGGTTGAAAGAGGTTTGCACAACACTTTCTTCAAACTGTCTGATCCTGTATTTTTTTTTCTGTTATCACTGTCTTCACACATAGCTGGTTTACTGATTATGAAAGAGGTGGAAGGAATGTAGGATTCAGCCTTAGTATTTTTTTGTCACTGGCCTACAGGATGAAGATGATGATAATCTGTGTGACAGCATGTTGGTTTGTAACCAGATGCACACAGAAATAAACTTTTATCTGCTTAAGCCTTAAGATTTATTTGAAAGGGAAGACGCAGAATGGGATAGTTGGAGAATGGTTGTTAAAATATATTGATTGTTGAACTTTTCTACAGTTAGGATGGTAGTGTGGTGGTCTGGTCTAGTTCAGATCAGCAGCTCTGAGTCTGTGGCAGATTCATGGGCATTTTGGGTAAGACACTGAGCTTTCCACACCCAGGGAAGCCTGAACTGTGAAAACATGTTTGTGTAAACTTCTTCCCTCCCTCTTTCCTAAAAATATTCCATGTTAGCTTTTATTACAGCTAAACAAAACTGTAATATTCCCAGAAAAGGACTGTGTTGATTGGCTTTGTTAATTTATTATTACATAGGCCTGTGGCATCTAATATTTCAGAAGCAATGAGAGGGAGGAAGGCTTGTGTTTTCCAAGTTTTACTTCTCTAGGAAATGTGGATTTCACTGTTTCCCTGCCACTGATAACAGATATGATAAAGACCTCATTAAACTTCAGGTGGAAAAATGTGAAGTAATACTTTACTGTATCTTTGAAGAAAGTCTAGTGCACTATTTGAAATGACAGTGGAAGTTGTTTTATGGCAAACCTACAGTCTAATTTGTGTCTAAAACCGAAAAGATATTGTTTATTTTGTTTTAGAAACTACTACATTGTTGTCTTTTCTTGGTGGTTCTGTAATTTCAGTTGCTGTGTAGGACTAAAGTCCAGGAGCATAAAGCATACAGCCAGTGATAGCTTCATGATAGTATGATAGAGCAAGAAGTGTGATGGTGAGAAATACCATTGTTCATCTACAGTTACTTAGACAAAATGATACATAATGAAAGTGTGATACATAATGAATGCTTAAAATAGACTTGGAACTTTTGCAGAATAAATACCCTATACTGTTGTGATGTTATTCTTTCTTGATGGTGATGGTATGGTATTGTGTGGGTAGTAAAGCTAAGTGTCCAGAACAGTGAAGAAGAAAACCTCCAAAACTGCAAGGTTTCATAAAAATGAAAACAATATGCATTTTCATGTTTTCACTGATTTACCTTTCATTTATCTTTTCCAGGTTGCAGTAGTAAAACTGAAGAATGCAGATAAGGTTTTTGCCATGAAGATACTTAATAAGTGGGAGATGCTGAAGAGAGCTGAAGTAAGATTACAGTAATGTTTTCTATAATCATGCACCCTCTTACTCTGCTGAATTGTTACTTGTCTTTCCACAAGACTCTATATACACAGAGGGATTGAGGAGTTGCTTCCCTACTTACTGCCAATATGAAGATTAATATTAAAATAAGCTTAAAGCAGTTCATCAGAAGGGTTAAAATAGCATGGAATCATGACTTCGGTGGACTGGATGTTTTAGGCATTATACTTTTTCTGTAATTCCCCAAGGATTACCAACTATACAAACAATGTTTTAACGCATTTATTCCAGTTAGGAACGTAGTCTTTAGCAAGTATTTTCCATGCTTGAAAGGTAATTACTGAGCTATAAAAAGGTAATTACTGAGCTATAACTCATCAAGCCTATTAGTTTATCAGTAGTTAGAACTTAGCCAAGGTCCAATTTGTAGATTGAAAAATCAGAAAGATAAAAGTTTCAAATTAATTTGAGTGCATGTTTCATAAAAATATCCATCTGCAAAAATTTGTGATGAAAAGTTCCTCATTAAAGCTTGAGTCCATTCTGTGTTCTGAAAAAAGTGGAACAGCTCTTTCACCAGCCCTGCTTTGCCTTGGGTTCCTACTTTCATTATACAACTCCACTCTTCATAAAATCCTCAATACGTTTCCCTGGATTCCCTTGGAAAGAAACTTACAAAGTGCAGTCTACACCTGAAGACTTGTGTATTAATTTTAAACAGAATTTGTATCTAACTCTTTAAAGTGCTTTGAAATTCTTCATCTATGCATACTAAAAATAAACTGCCTGAAAAATAAGACTCAAAGATATAACTCAGTGTCTTACACATACAGAGTTGCTTTGGCCATTGGGTTTTCCTTAGTTTGGACAGTGTAAGCACTATCTTGGTGTCTCTTCCAACTTGTCTGATCGAATTATCTCTAACCTCAGTTTTTATTTGAAACTCCTACTTTGCTACTCTCAGACTACCTTGCTATTCAGTTGCTCCCAAGTTTATTCTGATTTCTGCATTTATATTTTAATTATATCTTGTTAGAAAATGAGATCAATGGGAAACCATCACACTTTAAAAAAAATAAATAATGTATCCAGACAAATTAAAGCCAATTTCTGATGTGTGCACATCCTGTCTCTTTTAATGAAAAAGTTATCACATTAAGAATTATAACTGGCATGTAGGTTGTGGTTAGAATTATACAATGTGTTTCCTTTTATCCAGAAATTATTCAGATACTGAGCAATCTGGTTTTAGTCCTGATACAAAGAGGTATTTCTCTCCAAGACAGATGTCATTACTGTAAGTTTTATTATTTCAGTGAAAAAGAAAAGACCAGAAATAAAGTTACATTCTATTTTTAAATGTACCCTTTTAAAGTCAGTTTAAAAGCTATTTCTTTCCATTAAAATACAGTTATAAATAGGTTTGAAAGATTTTTTTCTCTATGCAAGGTATTAAAAATACTCTTCCCATGGGTCTGGCTGAATTTCTGAAAGTCTGAACTGTTAGCCTAAAAAAAATTACAGCTATGTTTTTCCATGTATTTGTAACCCATGGGTATACAGTGGAAAGAGAACCATCTGGAGTGAAAATGCATTACAAAGCATGACCTTCAACAACTGTAACCTGTCATTTTTAAACGTTGATGACCGCATCTCACTTGTTACTACTACTAGGGAAAATGACCCATTTTGGGTCTGTTAGCAGTGTGCTGCACTAACACTGAAATGCACAGGAAAATCATATAGTCCAAAAATGCAAGACAAGCATATAGGTAGGTGTATATGTAAATGGCAGAAATAAGTTGTTCATATATCCCTGTATCAACTCTGGGAAATGGGAGTCATTTGTAAAAGCAGAAAGGGGATATGTACTCAAAAGAGGCTTACGAGTGCCAGATGACTGCAAGCTCAGCGTAATTGTATGTAAAAACTCTGTTACAATGAAATTACACAGGTTGTGAGGTCAGTGTTCTTTTTTGTATTATAGAGAGCGTAAGTTTTCCAAATACTTGCCACTGTTGAAAACTCCAAGATGTGCTGTAGAACTGGGGACATTACTGATACAAGGAGTACCTGAAAGTGTGTGACAGCCTGCTGTTACACTTCCAGACCTGTTACCAGTGAGTGTTGACAATCACTTAGAGTTACATGTGTGCCACGGTGGTGCCAGATGAGGCTCAGGAGAGACCAGGACAAATATTATGCAGCATGGAAGCAGTCAGCACTCCTGGAAGGTGCTAACTCTGAGCTGTAAGGACATAAGCACCAAATAGCTGAGCAGCCTGAATTCTCTGCTGGTCAAAGGCCACAATAACTGTATAGGTATAACCAAGGCACTAAGGTGCCTTTGCTGTGACAGCGTTGGATCAGGTGATCTCTGGAGGTCTCTGCCAACAATTCAAGGAGTCTGTGCCTAGGGAAGATGAAGTGTAATGTTGAAATCGTGAAACGCACAAAAAAAGGCTTCATTTAAAAAAAAACTTAATTGAGCTATGTTACAGTAATTACAAGAACTACTTCCCCCCCCCCCCGAATTAATGTGAAGCCCATGAACCACTTAAACTCTTTGGCTGTTACAGTCTCAGCTATGATGTACTGTGGTAATAGCTGTTGCTGTCAACTCTAGGCATACTGCCCGGAGGTGGGTGTCTAGAGTGCTCAAGGAATGCATGGTCTTTTGTTAAATGATGGCAAAAACAAGTGGAATTATATAAACTCTCTAGTAAGTAATCCTGTGAATTGTGTCAGAACAAGTAGAGAAACTACGTGTCATTTATCCTTGTGAAAACAAGAGTTCATAGTGTCTCTGTCTGAAATATGTCAAGAGTTTACAAACAAGGCAGGAAAAAAATTAAGCTGAAGCATAGAACAGCTTTTCTTCCTTCTGAAGATCATCCTTTCTTTTTCTCCCACCCCCAAATCCATTTTCATTTAATAACCTTTGAGGGTATTTGTTTAAAGTATGTTCTGTTATTTTCTCAAATTTCACTGATTTATCTCATGCATTGTGCTATGATTGAAGTATACCATCTTTCTTTTTCCTGGTCTGCATTATTCTTACTCACTGTAGTCACCAAAACAAGACTTGGTATGGTTTATTTGATTGGAGAAGGGAGTTATTTTCTGCTCTGTTTTTACTGCGTGTATTCTTGTGCATAGCTCAATCTAAAATGATATTTTGCTCTTCATTCTTCACTCTCCAAATCTCACAGCCAACAATAACCATGTCAGAGTTCTGGTATTTGCCTATTGTTTTTGGAAATGAAATTGAAAAAGTAAAAAGACTTGCATTTCCTTTAAATTTAGCTGTCTCCTAAGATGGAAGAGACAGAGCATGGTTCAAATCGATGAAACATCTTTGTGAAATAGCAAAGTGTGCTGGAAGAGATTATGGTCTATGCCTTTCTCTAAATCTGTATCTGCCTTGTAAATAGAGCCCATACAATTATTACTCTTTCTTTTACAGTATCTTTTAGACCTTTTTCTGAATAAAATTGTGTTGGCTTTGCTATTTGATACCTTTTGTTTTCTTGTGATATTCACTTCAGAACTCAGTCCCTTCAAAACGTTCATCATATTTTTTGCTATAGTTTCTTTTTGGCTGCTTTTCTGTTTGCAGAATGACAGAGGAAAATGACCAAAGTTGCTTTTGCTGAGGTATTTTATTCACTTCTCGGGGCAGGTTGCAAGACCTCCATTGAATTTATTGCCTTGCTGCTTTCCAGTTGGTTATTTTCTTCACATTTTATCTTCTTTTGTTTCATACGGACCTGTGTTCTCCTTCCTTTCTTAGGTATTCCTTAGCATTTCTTGGCAGTTCTTATTCCTCCTCTGTTCCACTTGCTGTGAAGGCACCTCTTGCCTCCTGTGTTTGTTTCCAGCATGTTGAGGGGAAGTCCTCCTCAATGTCTTACCAATAGCTTATATCTGGCAAGAGCAATATTCAATTCTGTCCGACTTTTCCTGAGGGAAAAGCGTGGAGAAAACACGAACTGGTTAATGATTATCAAATTATGACTACATGGAAGTTATTGGCAGCTACTTTCAAATGAAAGGAAGAACCTTGCCTATGTGAAAATTCAAGTGTAAAACTAGGCTAACAGCGTGATGAGATAAAGCAATGACACAAGACTCCGGATCCTAGTTCAACTCCTGTTGCAGTTATAATTACATAATGCCATTATTGATTGTTTTCTCCAATCTTATATTGCTATTCTGTCATTATTGATACTTGATTTCAGTATCTCTATGTACAAAAAAGATAAGATTTTGACTTGGGATTTTTAGACAATGGGAAGCAGCAGCTTATTTCTCCCTTTGCATCATTTAACAACATGGAGAACTACAACTGTTTAAATTTGAAGAAGGTGGACTTTTCTGATACCTAGTTTTTCATAGATTTTGGCATGTTTGAAGAGTGTAGTAAATGACTTTAACTTAGAGAGACAGTTTTGATTTTTTTTTTTTTCCCCCAAAATGTAATGTTAAAACAGTCAACTTGCAAAAATGTCTGTCTTTATATATTTTACTTAAAGCCTATAATTATTTTTCTCCCTTTCAGACAGCCTGTTTTCGAGAAGAGAGAGATGTGTTAGTGAATGGAGATAACCAGTGGATCACAACATTACATTATGCGTTCCAGGATGAAAACTATTTAGTGAGTGTTGCTTTTATGTATATATAGATGGAAATGCAGATTCTTAGTTGTGGTATGAGACAGAAATATAGTTTGTTTATTTGTTAATTTTGTGTTCTGGACCATACAGACCATGTGAGGATCTGTGATTTTGTGCATAAGATTCTGAAGGGTGGAGAGTGGTCAGAAACTATAAGTTTTGCTATAAATATTTCAGGAATGCAGCTTTGTTTTCTAAACCACTTTGTGTTTGTTGATGAACCTTGGTCTATCTGCATCTTCTTTCTTATAATTCATCACTCCAGTTCAATTGGATTCATAAAAGTAAAAGTGCACTTACTAAAATAAATTTTCTATTTGACTTTCACTTTTTGTGATTAACATTGCTGATTACTGTTTTACAGTTAGAAATAGGGAGTAGCCCTGTTTTTAAACAACAGTTCATTTAGGTTGGCCTTTGCTTTTTTGAGGACTTAAACCCACTAAGATGTCATAAAGCAATGAAACGTTCTTGCAGCATGGAAGAATGCCACTAAATGTTCATAAATAAGAGTTGGAAGCTATAATTGTAGATTAAAGTGTCTCTTTAAATATTTAATGTTATTTAGTTTTCAAGTATTTTGAAAGACTTGCAAAAAGAAGCTAATAGGAGGAAAAAGTGCCATTTTTCTGTGGAATCTTTCCCACTTAAAATATGATTTGATTGTGATATGGTATTGGTAATATTTATGCCTGAAAAAGTAAACAACTACACATTGATAGATTTTGCTTATTTGGGGTTTATTGCCCTGTGCTTTGGATTCTATATCATTAGTAAATTCTAATGTTTTCTTAAAAATCTACTATGCAGTCATAATCTTTTTTTCCCCCCAATGCGTCCAATCAAAGAAGTGCTATACATGGAATTCTTGCAGAATTGCAATGCTTTTTGCCATTATATTGCTTTCTGTTCTGTCAGCTCAGATACTTGGAGATTCATAGATTTTGGTGGAGTTTATATAGAACCAAGGCTCTGCTTTTGTGAATCTAACGGTTGGCTTATATACCTCGCAGCCAGCTTCATGCTTTATTAATGTGGGCAGTAAAAATAATCTCATGTTTTATGTAACTCTGATCTTACTATTAACAGTATTTAAAAGAAAATATTATATATTCTGCAACAGCCTGCTAGAATTTCTTTTAATCTTGCCAGTTTCCTTATTTTCACTAAGCACAGAGCAGCTTCTGTTCTTTATCTTTGATAGTCTGCTAACAGAAGCAAGTTTTGCAGCCTGCTGGGGAAAATATCAGTAATACTGTTTTTCATCATTTTAGTGTGAATGTATCACTAGTTCTCTATGTGCTTTTTATTAAAATAAAATATAACAGAAGTGGCCTTTAAAAAAAAAAAAATCTCTGTAGATTGAGCAGTAGATGTGGTTGGGCAGTGGATGTTGTATACCTTGACTTTAGTAATGCCTTTGACACTGTCTGGCATAACATCACAGATAAGCTGACAAACTATGCATTAGATTGGCAACAGTGAGGTGGATTGAAAACTGGCTGAACTACTGGGCCCAGGGGGTCGTGATCAGTGACACAAAGTCCATCTGGAGGCCAGTCAATGGTGGTGTACCCAGGGCTCAATACTGGGGCCAGCATCTTCATTAATGACCTGGGTAGTGGGATGGAGTGCACCCTCAGCAAGTTTGCAGATGATG
Source organism: Aquila chrysaetos chrysaetos (assembly GCF_900496995.4). Taxonomy (NCBI): domain Eukaryota; kingdom Metazoa; phylum Chordata; class Aves; order Accipitriformes; family Accipitridae; genus Aquila; species Aquila chrysaetos. Next base: position 5,692,207 of record NC_044016.1, read on the forward strand.
AAAAAACAGGGAGAAGTGGCTGATATGCCAGATGGCTGCGCCATCATTCAGATGGACCTCAGCAGACTGGAGACCTGGGCAGAGAGAAGTCTCATGAAGTTCAACAAAGGGAAATGCAATGTCCTGCACCTGGGGTGGAATAAAATAAACGCAGTACATTCTGGGGGCCATCTGGCTGGAAAGCAGCTTTGCTTGAGGTCCTTGTGGATAACAAGCTAACCATAAGCCACAATGCACCCTTGCAGCAAAAAAGGCCAAGAGTATTCTGGGCTGCAGGGAGAAGTATTGCCAGCAGGTCAGTGGAGGTCCTTCATCTCTGCTCAGCCCTGGTGCAGCTGCATCTGAAGTATGGTGCCCAGTTCTGAGTTCCCAAGTGCAAAAGAGAGATCGAGCTACTGGAGCAAGTCCAGCGCAAGGCCAGAAAGATGATTAAGCTACTGGAGCATCTTTCATGTAAGGAGAGGCTGAGAGAGCTGGGATTCTTCAGCCCAGATAAGTGAAGGGTTGAGGGGTTATCGTCAATGTGTATAAATACCTGATGGGAGGGAATGGAGACAAGGGAGCCAGGTTCCTCTTGGGACAGGACAGGAGACAACGGACACAAACTGAAACACATAGAATTTCATCTGAACACAAGAAAACACTTATTTACTGTGAGGATGGTCAAACGCTGGAACATGTTACCTGGAGGAGTTGTGAGGTCTCCATCCTTAGATACTCAAAACCCAACTGGACGCAGTCCTCATCATCCTGCTCTAGCTGACCCTACTGGAGCAGATGAGGTTGGAGTAGATGATCTCAAGAAGTCTTTTCCAACCTAAACAAGTCTGTGATTTAGGATTAAATGCCCATGTTAAACTTCTACTAGTTACTAGAATTTGATGTCCTTAAATCTGTGCTTTTTTTTTCTCTTAGAAGGATAGTGCTGTTGTACAGTAGTATTTTGAGTATTTGAGACTTGAATAGATCTTGATGGCTGTGTGCATTTAGAAAGTATTTTTTAAAGCTTTTTAAAAAAACAGCTTTTTTTTAAGGAGATGGGTCTTTGACATTGGATGGGATGCTATGTATTGACTGAATTATTTATTAAAAATTTAGTTGTTAAACTTAGCTTCGATTCCTATGGATGTGTTTAACAAGCGCACAACTTAATACTGTGAGTTACAGTTTAAGTGTTGGTATATTTCAGGAGTTGAGGGTTTCCTTGTGATAGGCTACTGCGTTGCTCTTGCAAAATGGGCGGTGCAGAGTCCTGTGTTGTAAGAGCCAAACTTCCTTTATTTTGGTATATTCAATAACCGAGTTGTACTGGTTTTTAAAAATGGTGAAGAATGAGTGCAGAGATCCCACATCAGTTATGGGAATCTTAAGAGGTTTTTTAAATATATTTTCGAAGCAGTAAGTTAAGCTCTTGCAGATGTCTACAGAGTGTATCAGTTAATAATCATTATATTACGTTCCAAAGGCTTAATGTATTTTCTAAAACTGTAAAACATGAGAAGTTAATACTGTAGATCATGTTTCAGAGGGAGTGTAGGAGCAGCACTGAATATAAGATATTTGTCATGTGTAAGGCTTGTGAGCATAATTTAAGTTTACTATTCATGTCACAAAGCAACAGATGAAAATTTGATTGTCAGCACATTTAAAATTTTGTGGAAATGCATTTTGTACTTTCTTCATGCACTTGGAATCAATGAGGATGCCCAGGTTACTCTGTATCAAATTGTTAAAATCTTTGTTCATCACCTTTATTGTTACAGAAAGTATGAGGGGAAAAAAACCAGGTGTAAGGTTTCTGCCTGTCCCACATCTTCCTTATAGCTGGTACAATTTTGCAGAATTTTTTCCGCATGCTTTAATTTCTTTTTCTGAGGATGGGAAAGATTTGAACAAATGAGGGGAACTAACTATAAAAAGTCCCTTTAAGTTGCTTTATCAAAATTTTAAAGAATCAAATTGGGATATACATTATTGCATCTTTTAATATTTTTTATTATTTGTCATTCATTATACACTATTGGTAAGAGTCACTGCTTCAAATGTGGATATATATTGCCTTCCTAGAGGCAGAGGTTGGAACTCTAGGCAAAAGCTTTCAGATACTATATACTTTAGTGGGAAATTATTCTAATTAGTCTGTCCACAATGATGTTTGAAAGTAATGTCATAGCAATGGGTGTTAAATTAGATTGCTTATAATTAGTTCGTTAGTTATAATTAGTTTGATGATTTTTTTCTTTTCCCCATTTGCCCTTCCAGTCACTGTTCCACAATTAAAACAAACTAAGCTAAGCTAAAAATGTATTAATCATGAGTTTCCCACTTCTCTTATTTTTACTTTTTCTAATCATTTTGACCATGTCTCTAAAGGAAATGGCATTTCATTCTGTCATAATGCAGTAAAATGGAGAAAGGTTCTGATCTCTTTGAAGTCTTTACACCCGATTCAATGGCAAGCAGGTTTTATGTTTCATTAATAAATCAGAAATCAAATGTATTTTTCTCCACCATTTCAATTAGAGAAGGTGACACTTTCCTTTGTATGTTGGCAGATCGTGTAGTGTGCGCAATGTCAACAGTATCTGGAATTGTACTATGAGCCACTGGAAATCTCTCAATCTTTGCCTTAATCTGAGTAGTCTAAAAACTTTACTCTCCAAAATTGTTTGTAATGGGAAAGGAAGATGACAGGAAAAAAGGGAAGGGGAAGCCTGGGAGATTAGGGCCCTTAAATGAGATCCCAAGTTAACACAATTGGTTTTGTTTTTATAGGTCTGTATCCTTTACTCCTTTTGAATTCTATCAAAGGGTATTGTTTTTATAAGGGAATCCGGAGTATCTAAGTATTTTATGTTTGGTGATGGGATAGTGGATGAAGCTGATACTATTTTGTCATGAGGCTTATTGTATTTGGAGAGGTATAAATATGAAAAATATTCAGGTAGGTTAAATATTAAAATGGGGCTGAACCAGCTACTGTTTTCAGAACATGTAAGCATCTTGGTTAGCTTTTTTAATGCCCATAATAATTTTTGCAATAAATTAATTTTTATGCTTCAATTAGTTTTTAGTCTCTGATTCACTCAATAAATTGGTTTTTTTTCCACTCTATTTTCTTATCATTCCCACTCCATAGTACCTGGTTATGGATTACTATGTTGGAGGAGACCTGCTTACATTGCTCAGCAAGTTTGAGGACAGACTACCTGAAGATATGGCTCGTTTTTATTTGGCTGAAATGGTGATAGCTATTGATTCAGTTCATCAGTTGCATTATGTTCATAGGTAAGTAATGTGAGCTCCAAATTCCTGTTGGAGTTACGGGGAGTTACTCGATAAAGTGAAAATAATTCCTGTTAAACAGTTTAAGCTAGTAACAAGTATTTGCTGTAATAGTAAGCATGATAGAACTGACCTGCCTGTATCTTCTGGTTATTGAGAACTGTTGCTAACCTTGTACCGTATGGTCAGAGACATGAATGAATATCCAAATGCATGTGATGAATCTTGCACACTGGCATGTTTCAAAGTTAATGATCCATAATATATAAAAGCAAAACTGGAAACCTGTTTGTGAAATACGATCAACTTTGAACAGGTTTATTGAAGGGTCAGATTCTGTTTCTTAATTAATTTGTTCAATCTATACCAAAGTTGAAAACACACCATTGTGTGGTCTGCTTTGGATTTGTTTCCCCATTTTCTTTTGGACTTAATGAAATTATCTTTAAAATGAAGTGAGGACATTTTGCTAAATAAGTGGAAGTACTTAAATTGTGGTACTTACCTTTACCTTGTTATACATATTAAAAAATATCTATTCTGTTCAAAGGAAAATACTAAGTCATTTGTGTGTAGCTTTTTTGGAGGTCATGATTGATTCTTCTACAAAACGAGCATAATCTTTTCTTTAATGAATCATTCTCTGCTGAATTCCATGGTAGTTCTTGTATGCAGGGGAAAAGATTACCTTACAAGAGGCAGAATTTTCAAATGCACTCAATAGATGTACTTTGCTCAGACAGAAATCACGAGGAAAACTCCCAGTTGTTTAAGCTGAATCATTAAGTTGGCAGAATGAGCTTGTTTGATAGGTCCATCTGATGCCCTTAATCAGAGTCTATACTGGCCATTCCTTCTTTTACTGTTCCCACTTGGCTGCTTCAGTCCAGAAAAGTTGTTGGTTGTTTTTTTTGTCCAAAAGGTGTATTGCGGTTGGTTTTGGTTTGTTTCTTTGGTTTATTGTTTCCTTTGAGATTGTGGCTTTTCATGAAAGAGCTGTAACTAAGGAGTGCTTTAAGGTGGGGTGGTGCTAAGCTGCAAATTGTTCTTCTGGAATATTTTGAAGTCTGCTAGTTTTGTTGAAGAACTGTGTCTACCTGCTAAAACGAGTTCTTTGTGATAACGCCTTGTGGAAAAACCCAAGCAGAGTATTTTTCTTGAATTTTGAAGATTTCAACTGTTTTATTTCTGAGAAACTGTTTGTTCGCTTAGGACCTGATGTGAAAGGTTTTTGTATTCAGTTTAATTTGGATCCAACTTTTAAATGTGTTTGTGGGTGAACTGTTGAGATGCTATCTCCTGTTACCAGGTAGAGAGTACTTCACGTACTATATAAACTGCTGTATTTTACCCAATGTATCTGCATATGGGGTAGTAACTCTTCCCAGAAGAGCAGATGCCCACCATCTCTACCTTTACCTCCAAACAGATCAAAACCTTTGTAATTCAGCACTGTTAGTGTGTAATATGCAGCAGATGAGATGTTTCCATCCTCAAATAGTTAGTGTCCCCAAGATGAAATAGGTGTTGGTATAAAATTTTGGGTGAAAATTAAGTAGCATCGCAGTTCAAAACAAGATAGTAATTATTATGCTTGCATATTTATTACTATGAATGTTTAACAACAACAACAAAAAAAAGGCTCTATATGTTCCCAGTCCTTTGTTGTTTGATTTGTGGCTTTGCCAGTGAGTTTCCCATGTTTATAAAGTTCTAAATGCCACTTTGGTATTTTATCATTAATACTACTGTAATACAATGCCTGTTTATAAGGGGATGTTTTGCAAAGATTAAAAATGTAAAGAGCACTTGAGTATATGTTAAATGATCAGCCTTTGAAATGAGACCTGTTCCACTGTTAGTTTTATTAGGATATTTGCAACTGGTGAAGCAAAAGAAAGAAAAAGAAAACATATCATCTAAATGCCACTAATGCTCTTTTCCTGTAAGTTTAACTGTGGTGGCCGCATTATTTTTGGGAGTGTGTTGCACGCAGCAAAGGGCACAGGAGAAGAAGGAAAATACTACTAAAAGATGGATAATGCAACAGCTGTAGTAGTGATATTTCAGATGAATAGCCAATATGCATCAGGATTTGGTCTGAGTTGTAGCTAGTGAGCTAGAAACCATGCTTTAGGCATGTTTTTTTTCAAGGTTTTTTCCATACAATGAGGTAGCAGATTGTTTTGTTTTGTTTCCTTTTAGTGCCCCAGTTCTTTCAGGATAGATTTTCACATTAACTGTAGTGTTGTACTTTGACAGTAATTTTCTTTTTCTCTGAATGTTTTTGTACCTTTTAAAAATTGTATTTTATTTTTATTCTGAGTGTGTCATGCCTCTTGCTCTTCTTTATCGTTAATCACTTTTTTTGTTGTCAGTTAGTTTTGTTTGGGAGTGATACTGACTGCAGTTGTGGTTTGTGTGCAGACCACTCCAATGACAAATGCAAGTCACTTTTCTTTCCTAAAGTACATTGGCCAATGTTCTGAAAGATCAAATAGGAGCAACCTCAGCATTACTTAAACAAAATTGCTACAACTGTATTTCAGGTTTTGGAGACCAAATTTGAATGCCATTTCTGCACTAGGACTGTGGGATTATGGGATGAATTTATAGTGGGAAGGAGATCAAAATCTAGGTAGTAGTAGAATTGTGCAGAGAAATTGCATGATGTTTTTGAAGCTGTCTCCTGATTCCTACTGAATTGAAGGAGAAAAGTTGCTAGCTGAAAATAACATCAATACTACTGGTTTTAGTATATTTTAATTTTTTCCCTGTTTTTATGTACTTTTTAGTTTAAATAAATATGTGATATAATGTTTTTGAGATAACATCAATCAGAACATAAAACTTTCATAATTTGTCATTTTTGATGAATTAATTTCTGTGAACAAGTCATGTGGTATTTTACCTGGTAGTTAAATGATGGCTCAGAATGTTAGTAAAATGGTCTTTTCTTTAATGTGTATCTTAGCTTTTGCTATTGTTATAAATGCACCAGCACTGGGATTACCAAATGTTGTTGACAGCTCCAAGACTACCTTTAGAAAGAAAACTTCACTGAAGTTAAGTATATGTGCAGGTGTTCAGTGAGGAAGTACATACGTATGTGTATCTCTCACAAATGCACGACTTAGGAGTTCACGTAAATCTTATACCTACCCCTGATACCTTAAATTACTGATTTGTACTAATGAAGTGATGCTAGCTTGTAGGCCAAGGTTAAATATTGTGTTGTGCTAGTTTTCTGCAAACTGTAGTATTGTACAGGGTAAGGTTTTATGTTTATTAGGAATCAACATCAATTTGTGTTTTTATTTTTTATAGATTTTTAGCACCTTTTTTTGGTTTTTGGCTGAAAAAAAGCCTCTACATGCATTAATATTCATTTCAGTTTCAAGGTTGTACTGTTACTTAATTCCTCATGACATATGTTAAAAGTTTATATTTGCATGCATTATCAAATACCCAGGTGTGGGCTGGAGTAAAAGTCTTACTGGCTTAAGCTAGGTAGCTATACTTTATGCATGTTGTGTTACCTCAAACATATAAAACTTGTTTTTCCTACAACCAAGACTAACTCCTTAATTAGTTTATTGGTGAGCCAAGTTTTGTCTCCATTTTATGTAAGGTGGAAATTGAGGTGTAAAGTGCTTGTTTTTGTCTGCATCCTTTTAAGTAAAAAAGACTTTAGAAGGCTTGGTTGCCACGGAAAGAAATTTCCTCTGAGGACTGCAGAAGATACCCTCTGGGCAGGTACTAGTCCTAGGCACAGTGAGTGTGCACTGGTGGCTTTGCATGCCCCTTGAGTGTGCCTGTGCTGCTGCCTTTTGTGCTGTCTTCTGAGGCAGCCCTTACTTTAGTAAGGGTGCGTTTAAGTCTGTCTCTGTCCTAAATTTAATTTGGGACATTCCAGCTTCTTGAATAGTACAGAATTATAAGTGTTAATGTGCTTAAGTCATTTTCATCTTGACTTTCTTTCCTCCATCTGTTTGTTCTGTGCAGGGTTGCACAGTGATTCAGTGTAGAGCGAATTTGCAGCTATGAAGTGTTCAACATTTAGGCTCATGATCCTCCAGACCACTGCAAAAATATTCATTTAAAATAGTTTTCATATATTGGCACACACCCATGTTAAACAGTCTTCATCTTCTGTTGAATGGTAAAACAATCCTCACTTACCTTCTTACTAGGAAAATATTTTGGAAGGATTATGAAACACCTATGTTAATTAGTATTTTTGTTGGTTAAGTTTATGGGAGGATAGTTAAGACTACAGGGCAAGCTCTCAAGTTACATACATTTCAGATGTCATCTTTTGCATGTGAAAAGATAGGCATGCAAAGCATAAGACACCTACTTCCATAAGGTATGCGAGATTACAGTTAGCTTGATCAGTGTGTTTCTGAATTTCTAGTTGCCACTGTCCCTCTGCCTGAAGGATTTTAGCATTCTAAACCACCAGATGCATTTTTTTTTTCCCCCTTCTCTTCCCATTTTCTATATCGACTTCTGAAATTTAAGTTGGGCCTCACTGGAACATTTGATTTCTTAAAATGTAGAGCAGCAGAATTCTCTGTGGAAGTGACATCCTTTCTGAGAAATACTGAACATAAGGGAATAAATCCGTTAGAGGGATAAGAGAACTGTCTATTCCCTATCAAGCCAGCCTCTTCTTTGCTTTTAACAAGAAGGTACTATTTGTCCTCAGTAAAAATCATCTTGGGGGACATCCCTGAAATATTTACTGTAGTTAGCAGGCAGCTGAAATCTGGGATTCTTTGTAGGATGCATTTCACTTGAAACTATAAGTTTCAGTGCCAGCATATCCATTTTTGACTTGCTGAATAAGTGGTTTTCTGTCTTCTGGGTGTATCCCATCTTTCCTGATCATTAATTTGCTCAAGTGGAAAATTTGGGGGTGGAAGGCCCATCAAGGGAGTTAGCTGCATTGCGCGGTATGTCTGAGTTGAGTTGGCACAAGGATGAGCCAAGTGCTCTGGCCTTTGGTAAAGTGAACCGTAATTGTGGGTTTGAAAGAAAGCAACAACATATTTTAAGTGTTTACCAAACTTTGCAACAGACATAATGTCGAACACATACATGAAGATGTCCTTACAAAGTGCTGAGAGTGAAGGAAACAGGGCTAGAAAAATAAGGAAAAAATAACATAAGATTATTTTGATAGTCTACTGAAAATGTATTGCTTTGAAATGTTGCATGGTTTAGTTTTACATGGAAAACTGCAGGACAGAAAGTTATTTTAGTGAGTATTTGGTAAGTTAGTGCTTCCTTACAAGGTATTCCTTTACAGAGGTAGGAGGGCTCCGTGAGTCTAGGCTCTGTATTTTTCTCTCCATTTTCACACTGAGGAGGGGCTGGAAACAAAGGTCATCTTTACAGACTCTAGGCTTTTGTTTTGCCCTGTGACCCTACATGTTATAAACACTGGCAACTGCTCCCATAGTCCCCCTTAGGGTGGCATCCGACCTGCAGTGAGGACTGTATCATGGTTAGTACTATTTGACTAGAATTTGTTGGTAGGATTTCTGAAAGAGTCTGTGATGACCTAGAAGTATTTTGAAATAAAAGACCCATATATGCTTGGAATGCCAAGAGCTAGTGGATCACACTGGCTGTGCTATCATGTAGAAGGCAAATGGTTTCTTGCAGTATTGTGTCTAGTGGTAGTGTTAATTTAAGTGCAAGCTGTGTAGTGGGTGAATGAGCTAGCATAGACCTATATTCTGTGTTATTCGAGCAGAAGGAATTTAGAAACCTGAAGTCTAGTGCCTTAAGCGATAGTAGCCTTGAGTAGTCCTTTCAGCAGAGATGCTTTTACAGATGTATCCTTCAACCTTTTTTCTCCCATTGTTCCTCTCTTCCCTAAGACCCAAGCTCCAAACATCCCTTCTGCTGTGCTGAAACAAAGGTTTGTGGGGCTGTGCAGTGAATTGAATGAGGACACCAGTCCATGTTAAAAGTAACTTTACATTTTAGCTAACCTGGATCAATTCTCCAGTCTGTTTGATGGAGAATAGGAGGAAATATCTTTAAGCTGGTCTTTCCAATAAAATCTATGTTCATCACATTGTGCCCATTTTTTCCCTACATCCGTTGAGTGGTACTTGAAATATCTGGTGATTTATTCAACTCTATGATTTTAAAGAAAAAGGGACACAAGAAGCAGTTGGGGTATCTTAAATGTAGTTAGCCATAATACCCTCAGAAATAAACCCTTCCCCTTTCATGTCTTATACCTACCTCCAAAGGAAGGAAATTCTTGATTATTGTCAGTTGAGGAAGGCTAGCAAGGCAAGGAACGCACCCCTCCGTCTTTCTGGTGAGTCCCCACCAGACGTTTAGCTAGGACAATTACACCTTTATTAGAAAGAAGACTCATATGAAAAGGAGGAATGTGTAGATGAAGATTTTTTTTCTTTTTTATATAGATTGGTGTATTTTCTGGGCGCTGTTGCTTGAAAGGCAGATGGATGTGAGCACTCTGTCAGATGGTATGTAATCCTGTTTAGGTAGGAACTGGATGTGGTTGTCATAAAACAGAAGTGTGTAAACCGACCTAAAAGTGAAAATGAGAGAGACGGACAAGAAATAAAGTTTGATAAAAAGGACCCTTTTCAAACCTTGTGTCTTAATGGGAAAATTCTTAATGCCAAAAGTCATATAAAAAAAAAAAAACCCTGGGCTTGCCTTCCAAGTAATAATGTTTATAGCAAGGGTCAGTGGATGCTAAATGTGATGGAACTTTCCAAGACATACTGCTGCCACTAGCATAAAGATTCATTTGACTTCTATGGTGTTTGCAGAAAAAAAAGTCCACATTAGAACTGTCATAGCTCTGATATGAGGTCTGTTTCAGTGCCTTATGAAGTTGGAGGTGTTTTCAGAAAAAGGGACATAAGAAGCAGTTGGAGATGGGGTATCTTAAATGTAGTTAGCCATAATACCCTCATAAATAACTTTAATACCTTTTTAACTTAATAAATTTTTGAAGACAAAACATTCCCATTTGAAAGCTGTTTTTATGTGAGTTAAGCTATAATTTTACACTCATTCTTTTCTGATTATTTCAGACCTGGAAATATTTTCTCCTACTACTTTTTTTTATATCCAGAATCAACATCAGGAAAGTAGGACAAAAACATTTTCCTTATTTTTGAATTTTTAGTCCTGGTGGCTGTGGTTCTGAGGATGTAATTAGCTCATTGTTTGGTGGCTGAGGATAGAGTTGCTAATTGACACTTTGAGTGATTTTGTTCTCGTTTGTAAAGTTCAGAACAATGCAGGCAGAAATGAGGATGGCAGCTGTGTGATGGAGTCTTCATTAGTCTCAATTTTTTTGTTATATTAGAAGGAAACTAACTGCCTCATGTTTTTTCTTCTACAGACTTTCCATTTCATTATCTCTTTGTGAACACAGTATTTATTTCATAACTACCTCCATAGTGTCTCAAATTTTCATTTATTAATACCCTATGTGTTCCTCAAGTTCCTCCTTAGAATGCTTTTATTTTATTTACGATTATGGGCCCTTTGCTTCTTTCTTTTTATTTGAAATACAATTGGTTTTATGTTATTAGATTAGACTAGATCAGATCAGAAGCTGCACAGGACAAATTGGTTATCATCTGAATTTGAGTGTCATGTAGATTTGTCATTGTATAAATAAGTAATAATAACTTGGCTTTATTGTTTGATATTCCTGCAGTGTTAGTATAAAACCATAACATTGGGATGCTTGAATACATTATAAGAAGTGTTTTAAACCATTGTCTTTTATCTAGTTTCTTGCTAGAGCATTCTTCCCAGTGAGTATTTGATATATTTGGATTGAGAATGTCTTCACTATCTGAACTTTCAGATATGGCAAGTAGAAATATGGTGTTTGAATTTCTGAATTAAATTGCTGTCGCCCCAACCACTAAATGTAATACTTCCTTTTCTTCGTAGTAAATTAAGATATCCTTGCAAGATACTGGTGCAAGAATCTGATTACTGAAAGGGCAGTTAAGGAAGTATCAGTCCAAATAACCTTGTCTGCATTGAAGCTGTTATACAGTAAGCATTTCCCTGTTACATTTCCAGAAGAGCTGTTGTACTGTTAGAAGAGCCTACCTCATGTTCCTTTTTAATAACAGCAAAATATTACTAGGTTTTAACTTCTTACATGAGAAAAAATAGGTCATTTAACATCCTGCAAATTAGAATACTGCTTACAAAGCAGATGCTTGCATAAGGTCACACTTGGTTCAGTTATGGAAGGCTTCGTGGCTGGGGTCAGGGAAGCAAGACCTTGTGGAGCTTTATCTGAAAAGTTGTATTAAAATCTTTATTGACTCAGGTGCTGTGATGTTTATGCTGTTCAGTTTTTCTTTATTAGCTATTGGGGGGCAGCCTTTAGCATTTCCTTGTGCAGCAGGAAGCAGTGATATTTCTGCCACTGTAACTCAGTAATTTTAAATCAGATACAGCGTGTAAAGTCCAGGAAAAGGGCATTAGAAAGGTACAAAAGAGAAAATACTGGCTAAAAGAGAAGAAAAAAGGGGAGGACAGGCTAAAATCTGATCTGGTGTAACGGGAGCAAAGCTATGTCTTCCTCATATAGGAAAGTGAACTTTTAGCACAGAAAGGAATTTACTTTTATGCAAGTACAGCTCTTTCAGGGTTCTGGCTAAGTTCAAGGGCTGAAAATTAGGCCTTAATTTCCTATTTGAGGTATTAAACATTGAGGTAAAAACATTCTGTATTTTTTTTATTTTTAAGCAAGCATTGTGCTTTATGCTTTATGTTAAAAGAAAAAAGTATATTATACAACTTGAATACAAAGACTTTTTCAATAACTATTCTTTATTCTTAATAAGTGTGATTTTAGTGTGTTTGAGCAAACAGTGCACTCTTTATGTCTCTTATTATTTTTAAAGCTCTGAGATATTTTTCTGCCAAGCTACTGCAGGTACTGGAGATACTGGGATGCATTTAGACCAAATGCATTTCTTCCTTTATAGCCTGTGGCTACAGTTCCTTCCTTAGTCTGTTGCTGTCAGAAGTTTTAGGCAGATGTTACAGTGCTTATTATATCTGGATCATGCTTGTCTATATGTTTTGGTTTTGTTTTCTAACAACAATGAAAGCAAAAAACACATATCAAACTACTTATGTCTTACGTCTGTTATTACATGGCATAGTAGAAGAACTGCAGACATATGCTTCAGGTTTGGTCTACCTTATTGCTGCATGTTTCCTTCACTTTTGGTTGGAATAAAGATTGTCTTAAAGGTTGAACCTACCTGAACACATTCTGAATGGTTTATGGGATAAGAGTCTTTAGGATACATTTTTATTCTTTTCCTTAATTTCTGTTTTGTAAGAATGATGAATGTATTATTTTCATATTCTTTCCCTCTAACTATTATCTTTTTCCTGTGATTTAAACATGATAGGGGCCTATCTATTAAACAAAACTATTGTTTTTTCTGAAGAGCTGCTTTAAAAAACTATAAAATATTCCTGCATAAAAGTATGAAAGTGCATTTTTGATGTCTAGTGCAGTGATCTTCTAGAAGAAGCATATTCTTACAATATTCTTCAGATGCCAGAGATATCATAGACTAATGGTAATTTTACATATAAATATATTGGTATGTTATGTTTCAACAAGCACACTTATTTTTAATATGCTTACTTGTGTACGTGCTGCAGTATTTTTGCTTAGCAAAAGATAAATTGTTACCGGAACTACTTCTATACTGAACAATCTGGTACATCAAAATCTTTCTACAGTCTGCAGCTGCATGCTAAGCATGTAAAGGGCTGTCTTAGTGACTGAAAAGAGGTAACTTTACAAAGGGCCAAACAGACAACAGAGTGATAAGCAGAAGCCAGGAGAGCTTTACGAAAACCAAAGAAGCAAGAGCTTGAAATTGATAGTGATTCTTGACAATGAAGTGGTGAATAAGCTAGGTATCAGATGACATCCCATTGAGGTGTATGGGAGTTTTACACGCTCGCTCTGAAGATGGCTAATTATATCCTTAATATATGAAGAAAGTGGAGTACAAGTATAGTGAGAAATAAGCACATGTATCATTTCATATGGTGGACATATTTTCATTTTTATAGCAGAGCAATAGAGCTATGGAGTTTCAGTCCAAGTTAATTTTTTCTCTGACCTTGTAGGTGTAGTAACAGCCAAGCTACAGTCGAGAGTAAGTAGAATACTTCCAAAAAGGCTAGTAGGTTTTGGGACTGCAATAGATAAAGCAAGATAAGAAATCAACATGTGCTCTATTTCAAAGACTGGTTTTGATCATGTAGAAAGTGTTGCAAAATAGAAAGAAGAGTTGGAAAAATATAATGTTTCATTATTTACATGTGGGTCTAACTCTAAAGAATTTAGTAGTGATGAAAAAGAGCTAAATTTCTGTACCACAATGACTACTTTGTTTTGGTTTGTTTCATACTATTGGAGCTACAGTTATTTGGCACATGTTTGGTAGCCTGATTGAAGTTTCTTATGTGTAAGTTAAAATTTTAGGGATTTGTTTTACAGATCACAATTTTTGAAGTAGTGTTTCATGCCAGTTTTGAGTGTGGTCATTCTTCAAGTTGTCATTCACTCTTAAAGTTGTCAGACAACTTTCAACTTTCTGAAACTTTAATGACAAGGATTGTAAATAATATTCCAGGTGACATTTTAGAAAGAACTTGTGTTCTAGCTGCAGTATTTTTCTCTCTGCTAGAATATTTCTCCCCACAAAACCAAGAGCCATGGTTCCATCACACTGAAAGAGTACATGCAGGTATAATTATTTGGTGTACCCAGTTCCCCCTCTGTCATGTACAGTTGATAAGCTCTTAGTGTGTAGGTGAAGTTTCTGCTGTTACACTCAATAGGCAGATATTTACATTTTACACTATTAAATTTAATGCGATTTCTGTTATTATAGTCTTCAGTTTAGCCATTTCTTTATGTCTGATATTCCAGTCTTCCTGCTGTTACTTCTGCTTTCCAGTTTTGTGATTATCTACAGATTTTTATTAGCATGCATTTATTTTTGTGCCAAGGTTATTAACTAAAATGTTAAATCAGTTTCAAAACTGACCCCGGAGGATTACCACTAATAATCTTTCTCTGATATTGTTTCCTCTTTCAGCACTGTCATCTCTCTTTTAGCCAGTTCCTTACCAATATCTTTACTAGTGCTGTCATTTGTTCTTTCAGTGGCACTCTTTCTCGTGTGAAAAAAAATCTATTAAAACATTTTCATGTGGGATTTTGTCTCAGTTCACAATACTGTGACAAAAATTACCTGATTCTGATGAATTGCATATGCAAAGGAATTCAGATTTTGCTCCTGGTGTTTGCATGGTCTAACATGGTATTCCTCATAATCATTCTAAATATTACACATTTTGTTTAGGGAAGTGAAAGTTGTATAATGTTAGTATAGTGTACGTGTTTTCTGCCTGATTAATTGCAATAGCTCCAAATAACACTCTCTTTCTACTCACTTGCATCACAAAGCTGGTATTCCTTTTTAAGAATGTAAAACTCCCAAAGGTGCAGGAAATTAAATAATAAAAGCATGATTTACAGTGATGGCTTTTGTCCAGTGTACCCAAAAAAGAAAATATTGTCAAGTTGCAACTCTTTCATAAACATTGATTCAGTCTTTGCTTACCTTGTTGCTTTAAACCATAGTTCCTGGAAAATAATTGTCTGAGATTCTGTAATACTAATGTCACGATTGCTTTTGACAGTCAGGTGCTTAGAAGAGTTGTGAATGCTGAAATGTAAAACATCATGATTCCCATTTGATTAACTTGTCCCTTATTAAAAAATCAGAAGGGTTCTGAGGATGTCGTGGGCAAGAAATGCAGTATTTTTGTGTTGTAGTATCTGACTTCAAACTAGACCTTTGCATCCCCTGTCACAGATTTAATTCCAATTAAAGAAAACTGATTTCTAATAAAGGATGGTGTCTGACCTTGACATGCCTAAAATAAACTTAAAAAAACCCAAAGTGTCATCAACAATTGTACCAGCTCCGTTAGAAACATGAACAAACATAGAAGCTGCTCAGTGCAGTTTCCCTGGGGAGATAAGAGTTCTGTTATCCAGGTTTGCTTGTTCAGTTATTTTCCTGCTTTTTCTATGAATATACCAACACCCAAAATTTCTGTCCCATAATTTTTAAATCAGTTAGTAACTTCTGTATGTTGCCAGTATCTACATTAATGCAAGACAGCTTGCTGATTTCCCTATTTACCTTTTGAATGTGTTGCCATAATCTTTCTGTGTTGCTGTCTGCCAAAACTGTTGCCTGTCTCGATGTATTTGTGTCTCTTCCCCCAGTTTACGCTAACTGAATGTGTGTATATTACAGTATCTTGATGAAACTAACATGAAACCTGTAACATTTTGGACAATATCGTGTAAAAACCAGATTTTCGCTTGAACCTTGAGTGTGTGTCTTCCTGTTGCAGGTGCTGATTTCTGTGGGTTAGAAAGTGTTGTATAATGTTTTGGCTGTGCTTGTGCGATTCAGATCAATAAGCATTTCACAAATATGTGTTGGCTCTATTATTATTTCCCAATTCCCTAGTACCAGATTGGTGCAATGTAACATGTGTATAGAATATTAGCAGCATCAAAAATCTTCCAATCCCTCTGTTCTAGAGAGAGTGATGAAATAATAGAGTTGTTCTGAAAAATCAGGAAATTCTTGTTGCCACATGAAAACAGAGAATATCTTGAACTGGGATGAAGAAGCTTCTGGTATCCTGTTAGAAATTTTGACACAATCCTGATGTAGTTCTTGGGTTCTGTTATTGAAATTCTCTATAACTGGTCTGCTTGAACACAGTGCAGCAGTTACTGAAGACAGAATGTACTTTTAAGGTAAAAATGCAGTTAGTGTGTGAAATAGTTGAAAAACACATGCTTGTGTGGGATTCATACTGCAGGCTTCAACTTAATTTGTATTTTATGGTAATGATAATTCTTGCCTGAAAGTGTCTGATGGTGTGATACTAGTTTGTGCAACATTCAAATAGCATCAGTAATAATCTTATTGAGATTTGTAATTACATTTGCGTAATATATTAAGCAGAACTCTCAATCGCTTATCTGCTGTGTGCTACTTCACAGGAGGTTAGAGCTGGTCCCTTCAATAGGCTTTATTAGGGAGCTTGAAAGCTGACTGTAGACAGATAACAGGAAACTGGAAAATTGGGTCTAGCTAAGAGGAAAAACATGATTAGCTCAAACAGAATTCAACTGGTAAATCTTTGTTATTGTTAGTAAGTAACTGATCTCTCAGTACTGCATACTTTATAAAAGTATCAATAATTGATGGTTGTCTTTTATCATTATAATTTTTTATGGTCTTGCAACAAAGTGTTTAAAATACTAATACAACTGAAACGTAGGAAAAAAAGCCCCCAAATTCTCCGAACTTACCTAGCAAGGTACATGTGACTTATTTTATGAAAAGTATATCTTGAAGCAGATAGCTGAATTACTTGCCCAGTCTGGTCTTGCAGGCCAGCCGATTCACCTGGTGCCAGAGTGGAGGATATCACGTCAATACAACAATTGACTTGAATTTAACCTCAGTAGATGCAATTTTCAGGAGAGTGTCAGAGGCTTTTTTGTAAACTTCTAGTCTAATTGATCTTTTTTGAACCATGATTTTACATCAGTGCATATGTATTTATGACATTCAAATCTCAATGCTGGGGTTTTGTTTTATTTGTTATATTAAAGAAATGTAAGTTAGGCAGTACTTTCCCACTGTTGTATAGTTTGTATACTCCTCAGGTCCAGATCCATGAGAAGAAAGAAGATAATTTACATAGACATTTTAAGGAATGTTCTTATTTATTAAAGGAACCGAGTATTGAGTTGTTTGTCTATCGGCTGGACAGGGTGCTGGGCCATCTTGTCTAGACCGTGCTTTTGCCAAGAAAGGTTGGACCAGATGATCCTTGAGGTCCCTTCCAACCTGGTATTCTATGATATGAATCTGTGATCTATTTAGAACAGGTAGTCTCAGGTTGGCTACTAAAAATTCAATATTTAAACACCATCCATTTCTTTCTGATGTTTCAAAACAGAATGGGTGTTTTTCTTTGCATCTGTGAAAAAAAAAAATAGTGTTAGGCATGTAGGTAACTTTGATTACTTATGAACATTGTTTTCTCAGGATACTTTGGTAATGGTATTGGTAATGTCAAGAACTGTGGAAAAACTTTTCCATTTTTTAAAATAAACACCCTTCTGGGAGCCATTTGCTTGGTGATGAGTTCAGAAAAGTCTCTCCTGGTTGGAGGTGAGGCACAGGCATCAATCAGGAATGATCTTTGATTCCACACTTTTGAACAAAATTGAGTAAAAATTTTACTTTGTTCTTTACTCAGACTTTTCCTGAAGCAGATCAGTTATAACACGTCCAAGGAAAGTTTTTTATTAACTCTGCTTATGTATCACATTAATAAATAATTTCTAGATAGAACTGGTCTACTTGCTAGTTTAAGTTCAGAACTGCTGTTCCCTGCTCTAAAAAAGTTTGCTTTTCAGTTTGGTTCCGAGAGAGAGAGGAAAACAATGGTTGAGTCTCAGCCAGACAATAATGATTAATACAGACATTATTCAAGTCACATAAATTCAGATATTGATCAAATCTGTAAAAACGAGCATCAAAACTAGCTAAAACTTCTCATTATGTGAGTTCTGAAATGCACCTTCTGTGACATTACATATAGCCAAGGACTTACTGTCAGTCTCCTTGTTGGCCATTAGGTGCACAGCAGACAAGTAATTCTGCTTAAACAGGCAAGCAACAATGAGATTAACTGTAGGTTAAGTGACTGAAAATAGCAACTTTGATCCTCCAAGTGAGCAGCTATTTAAATGGAGGAGGATACTAGACGGAAAACAAGCATGGGAGTGAGGGAGACAAGAAGGGGAGGAAAACCAAGTGACTTGGGGGGGGGGGCGGGGGGGGGGGGGGGGAGTTGTACTTTTGAATATTCCTAAATAACTGTTTGTTCAAAGATAGTATTCTCTGGCTTTCTTTTAAAAATGTGAATTCAACCCCAGCTTTCACTCAGTAGCTGCACTTCCTTATTTGAATCTGTCTTTAATACAACATTCGTAATTCAGGCATATCAAATCCACCATATCTTAATCTCTAATGGAAAAAAATTAGCGGTGCTATGAAGTGCGTAGTTTCCTACTATATGTTTTCTCATTGTAACTTCTCAATATGAATTCTGTTGTATTCTGTCAAAGGATCTAAGAATGTCAAAGCTTGAATCACTTTCCATAGTTTTCACTGAGATGCAGGCTTCTGGTTCACCTGGGTGCTTCAGCAAACTTAACTCTTACCTGAGATACAGCCTGACTCTTACCACCTTCCCCTTCAGCTGTCTGCACAGGGTGCTGCTTTTCAGCATTTTAAAGACTCAAAAATTCTCTTTGACAAATTCCTTCCTTCTGCAGTTAATGACTTTTGTATGAACATTGAATGTGAAAAAGCACAATAGAAAAAATATTCATAAAAGTGGCTGTTACTGAAATAATCAACAGTCAGGCTAAGAATTTGAAGCACAGCCTCACATGGGTCACATCCTTCTGTTCACTGTTCTCTGCCCTTTTCCATTCTGCTTCCATACATGTTTGTGCTGTACAGCAAAGAAGGGTCAAGGAGCTTGTCTTTCTGAGGAGAAAAAATCCCCAGACTGTATCCCATCTTGCTTGGTATCCCATGGTCAGATGAAGGATCATAGCCTTAGTCTCTTACAAAAGTCTTTCGCAAATCATCTGCAGCCTGAAAAGTAGAAAGGATAGAAGAACCCCTAAGTGTAAGGAGTTAAAATGAAAATCCCAGACCTCATTATATAGGCCAGAAATCTGTTACTTTGAATGTAATTTTAGTGTCAAAAAGGAAAGCACCCTACTCTCTCAACATAGCAAAATAAGAGGGGAAAAAAAAAAACTTTCAAGTAGTAAAACTGTTTTTCAGTTGGGCACAGGAGACTTCTGAGGAGTCTTCTACCTCACAATCCCTCTGGACATAGTCAGAAACAAACCTGTGCGTTTTTCACGTTGAATTAACTTAGCCTAACTGAAAAGCTAATGCCAAATAATAATGTAAAATGTAGCTTGTTTTACCTGTCATGGTAGGACTTCTGACTCAAAAAATTCATTTCCAGCTTCTCTTCTATTCAGGTTTGGGGAAGGCCGGTTGTGGGGGTGAGACAGACATGCCAGAGCTGGCTGCTGCTGTGCAGTGCATGAGGTCTTTTCAGCAGGCAAGCGCTACCTTCCCAGTCAAGACTCTGAAGCTGAGCAACTAGGCACAATGTTTACTTTTCTCCCTTTAAAAAATTATTTTGGAGTCCTGAGTGATACAGTAAAGAAAAAAACAAAACCAACTACATCATGACAGAGGTGGGAGGATATGTATGTTTCTTCATTTTTGTTTTCCTCATGGATTTAGAGCCGTTTATGTCCCTCTTCAGCTCCTTCCACTGGTGGGTTCTTTCACCCTGTGTGCTGTCCTCCCTGTGGAGGACTTGGTTGAGAATTTCATGAGAGGGTCATGATATGATTCCTCATCTGGCTATGGAATAGCATGCAGGAAATGATACGGTCCTCTGCTGCTTCTTTCTTTTCAGTATAAAGCCTTGCAAGTCTACACTCCTGTAAGGCACTCATTCTTTTTCTTGCTGCCTCCAGCAAGGCTTTGATTCAGCCTATATCACATTGGTCAGGTTGAACTAGCAGCTATTCATGTGGTTGACACAGAATGAATAATAACATGAAATAATCTAAATTTCCAGTGAAACACAATTTTTCTTCCTTCCCTTGTGCACATATATAGATGTGCTTTCACACATGCTCTTACACTTTTTTTCTCTGTACCTAAAAATTAGTCACTTTGCATTTCTTGTATTTAATGGCAGTATCTTCTGCTGTATTTCAACAACTTGTGCATAGAATTCCTTCAACATGGTTATTCATTAGTGCATTTTATTTTTTACAGATAGCCAAAAGGTAATAAATACAATGCCATATTTGCAATACAGTAAAGAACATGATCAAGCTGGGGGGAAGCAAGAGAGGTTATCCTAAATTTAGTTTTATTATTTCAGGAGTAGTAGGTTCTTTGCTCTCCACTGTTCTACTTTTTACTTACTCACTAGGAAGGGATCTTCTTTCCTATTAGCATTTAACCTATATACTGTTAATTTAGGGCACAGTTAAGTAGAAGGCATACTTGGAAAAGCCAAGCTTTTGTCTGTTGTTCTTCAATAGCCTGTTCCCCCCCCCCCCCCCTTTTTTTTTTTTGGAGGGGGGGTACGTATTCTTAACAACACTGACTTCCATTTAAAAAAACAGGAATCGCAAGTATTGTGTAACTGTTGAGTAAACCTTTATTGGATAAAGGGGGAAGAAGGCAAAGGATCTGTGCAGCACATGAAAATGGCTGTATAGTACTGTTGTTTTCTGAAACATTCTTCTTCCTGCTGGGCAGTCTTTCAAAAAATATGTGAAATTGAAAGCCATACTTGCCTGGGGGAAGAACAGTAAAATATATAGGATATAACAGTGCTTCTTCACATGTTGTAAGAGCTATGGCAAGTATTTGATGTATATATTTGTTCTGTTGGGATGGCACTGGTTCTCTCCTCATTGTAAACCATTTTTTTTTAGCCTCCAGGGTTTACTTTGCAGCTTTGCTTCTTATCTTTGTTCTGTTTACCACATAACTGAGGAACAAGAAACAATTTATTTAAATTTTTGTAATGTGCCCTCTGTTCCTTTACACTTTACGCATCTTTAAAGTATGTTCTACATTCTTCTGTGTGGTTTTTTTTTTTTTCCCCGCTTTAATATATTTTTATAGCTTCATGGTGATTTTTATTGCTGATCAAGTACATGGATGGGAGAAGGATAAGATCAACCTCATATTAAGACTGTATATCCTTCCTTTGGCAAAATGAAAAGTATCTAGTGATCTCAGAACTCGTTTCTGTACAGACCTCCCTTTCCCTCACCTCCCATAATCCTTGGTGTATTTATATCTGTGTATTTATTCCCAGAGGAAGATAGAAAAGGACTAGGGAAGAGTTGCTGAGGGCTGCAGTATGGACCCAACAGGTTAGTTTGTTTCTTCATCAGTCCCAGAAATTTTCTGGTGATTTGCAACTAACAGCTTGCTTCAGCTCAGGACACTTATAAATATCTCTGATAATTAAAAAACATATGTGTGTCTTACACAGATACACATACAAACACATATATAAGAATATATATTAAAACTTGTTAAATTGTCCAGACAGCTTCTGAGAACATTCGTCTGTGAATTGCTTTCTTAGTATCATCAGTGCATTTAAAAAAAATGAATATGCAAAATGTTTTTTTGACTGTCATTGTGAAACCCAATCAAGTTGTCAGTTTATGTTGTCTAATTTACTCTGAGAAATACTCATTGCAGTCAGCTGTTTCAGAGACCATGTATGGTTGACTGAAATGCAGAGAGCAGAGACTGCATATCTAAAATGAGAATCAAAAGGAAAGAAAACATTTATCTGCCTAGAAATATGTGTTAAGGTTTTCTAGTGTAGGTAGTAATTTACAGTACAACAGCTGGGCATATTCTGGATTCCTCGTTAGCCGCCTCTTTCAGGATTTCTTTGACAGATGGCACTCACAGATGGACATAACATTCTTAAGGAGCTTACTCTTTCTACTCCTTTACCCGCCAGTAACTCATGATACTATTAGAAATCTAAAAGCTTTGACATGAATTAGCCTTACTTAGAAGACTTTAATTTTTTAATCTTTAGAATATGCTGCAGGGTAGTGGTTGTAGAGTTCTTAATCTGTTTACTTAAGTTCTTAGAAGCCAAAATGGAATTCTGATAAAGTTGACATGGCAAAACATGGCAAATATACAGTCTTTTTTTATTGTTTTTTAAAATGTCATGGTAATATTTGTATTCTTATCTTTTGGAGGAAGAGTGTAGAATGATACAAAAGAGTACAGTTTAGCAACCCAGAAACAGCTCTGTCAACTGAAGTTCACAGAGTTGAAACAAGCTGCTTGGTATTCCATTATAATTACATTGAAATCTTAAGTGAATAAACCTAATATTTAAAGTTGGTTGGTCAATGAAACTTGTTTTTACCACCATCATCTTGAATTAGTTTGGTTTTTAGTAGGTTTTTTAAAGAATCATCTAAGAGACTGCCACAAAAAAGAGCAAACTATGTTCAAGATATTTGGATACACTTCTATGATAGTTATTTGTCTGCCAAATACTTAGTGTTGTTTCTCAATATTCGTGCAACTTTGGACTTGAACTCGAAGGCCATTATTCTCTCAAGTGTTGACTCAAATGGCCGTTTTTTCTGATGAATGTTGTTGGTGTGGAGTTTCTGTTGAGGAATGTGAAACTATAAGCAGAATGATAGATCCAAAAAAAGCATTGTGACAGCTGGGCAGGTTAGAGAGGCGAAAATAGTGAGTGCCCTCAGCCAGGTCCTCCACTGCATGTATTTGTAGCTTATTAGAAAACTAGAACAACACCAGATGGAAGTAGAGAGACTAAATCAGTTTTTTTGTTTTGTTTTCTAAATGCTGTGTAAACTAAGGGTTCTCAACTCTTCCTTCACAAATAGTACATAGTCCACCATGGCAAAACTTCTGGTTCACAGTCTGTTTTCAACTGGTTTTTTTTTTTTTTCTTCAGGGCCCCTCTGGTGTAGGCTGCTTGCTAGGTGAGCAATCCACTCCTTGCCATCACTTTTTTTCCCAGAGGCTCCTTCATTTCAAGTTACTGTTCTATTTTCAGTGTAGGCAGTTAATTAGTCTTATAAAGGTATAATTTAAACACCTGTTTTGAATGCTCCTGCCTGTAAGTAGTTGGGTTCTGAAGAACTATCAATAAGCAAACAGTCCTAATGTAAATCCTTTTCTCTTGCATATATTGATGTACCTGTTCTAGCACCTGTGTATTCCTGAGAATATTCTTTCATAATAATAAAAAAGCACGCACATAGTTACTGCAAATTTACAAACAATTTAGCTAAGGAAAACATCGTGAGAAAAGTAATCCACGCACTGGAATATGAGGTTCAGATAAGTAGTCCAGGCCAGAATAGTGCCTAATTTGCATCTTCAGCAAATTCCATATATATTTTACCACCTAAAAGTCTTCCTATAAACCTTTCCTTGTCTTCCTTTGCTTGTTAAGTTCAAAATTGTTGTACAGTGAGTTTCAGTAT
Source organism: Aquila chrysaetos chrysaetos (assembly GCF_900496995.4). Lineage (NCBI taxonomy): Eukaryota > Metazoa > Chordata > Aves > Accipitriformes > Accipitridae > Aquila > Aquila chrysaetos. Next base: position 5,715,812 of record NC_044016.1, read on the forward strand.
GGTTAATTAGGGAATCAGGATGAGGACAGAGTCCTCAGTTAAGAAAAGCAAGAGACATTAGGGGAAGCTATGATTGTAGCTGGGGCTCCTCATGTGAGGCGCAAACCATATGGTGAAGTTATATTTCAATAGAATAAACCAGCTAGCTGATCCCTTAACGTTATCTGGCAGCAAGTGTAAACTCTTCTTGAAATTGGTATGTGAAAGACAGACTCTGCTTTGGGGCAATAGAGCTGTGGTACTGGTGGTTACCATACTTCTGAGACACAAGGAGGAGACTTGTACGCTGGGCTCTGCCGTAGCCACAGACTTGTGTGCTGAAGCCGTTCTTATAAGGAGATGAGTCTCCTCTGATAGCCAGGACTTCTTAGGCAGGGAAAACCTGTGCCAAGGAGCAGTGGTGTGGATGGCTACTCATGTCTTCTTACCTACTGGCTGGAGGCCAATCTTGCCAGCATTTATTATCTTAGCAGTGTCAGCAATGTCAAAGAATAACCTTGATTGATGAGCATTTTGGGATAAATAGGGGCTTTCTCTTTGTCAGATTTTAGAGCAGGAAAAGGAAGTTTTTCATTTTAACGAATTTTGTAAGCCTCACTAGTACTAATCGTCAACATATGATCAAGACAATTTTGTGGTTTTACCTGTCATACCCTTGTGGAGTTGAGAGAGAGAGACTTTGACAATTTTTGGTTTATGAACTGCAATTTCCAGTGCAAAGATAGGTACATCATTAATACTAAGTTTAAAGATGCATTCTGTCTTGAGCCACAAGAACTCAGAACTATATATGCTGCTACAACTGAATGTGTAGTATCTTTGTGTTAGGGCATTTCAGAATTAGATTTGGGGAGCTTTGATACAATATAACCAGAAAGTTGTTATTGAAATAAAATTGAAAAGGCAGCTTTAATCATAATTTCAGAATCACAGGATGGCTGAGCTTGGAAGGGACTTCTTGAGATCAACTAGTCCAACCCTGCTGCTCAGAGCAGGGTCAGTGAGAACAGATTGCCAAGCACCATGTCCAGTTGGATTTTGAGTAGTCCTTTCAAATTAACCATAATTCTGGACTGACTTTGATCAATGAATGGCATAGTACCTCCAGAGCTTTAGAGTATCGTTCTGTAGTTATGTTACAACTTGTCTTGTTTTGTGTAAGAATATTTATCTCATTTCCTGAGCGTTGTCTCCTTGAACTTTACAAATTGCATTCAGTTAGTAGCAATTTTTGCTAATTTCCTATGCTGACGTTTGGACTTCTCAAACCAAATACTTGTTTTTTCAAATTGGCTTTTGTTTCTAAAAAAAATTACAAAATTCCTCTTTTGTTTCTCCCATGTTTTGCTTGCACATCTTTCAAAACTTTTATGCTTGTGCTTCAAATATTTTGCATCCTGAGAGACCATCATAAATAGCTATTTGAAACTATGAAAATGACCTGAAAAGAAATAGGCTCTCATGTTTTTATACATTAATTTTTACTCATCAATACTATTCTGTTCTAGATCAATGCATTATTAAACATTCAAATGTTCAGTTCTTTATGTATTCCCAATTTTATATTTGAGTTCCTACAAGTTTTTCAGTCTTACATAAATAGCTTGGGTACGAGACAGCTCCAAGGAAAGTTACAAGCTTCTATATTCTTGCTCTACTGTAAGAGGCCAGTTCATTTTTTGGGGTTTTTTTTTTTTTTTTTTCATTTGTTTTTTAACAGTTCCAATGTTTGGTAGGCAGACTATTTCAATTAACTTCCTTTTTTTTTTTTTTCTTTTTTCCTATTTGAACTTTTACCAGTTTCAGAATGCATCGCATATCAGACTTTCCATTATGTCCATGATTGTTTGCCATGAGGAATTGTCTTTCTGATAATGTCTACAACTCTTTTATTTCATAGGTGTTTAAAATGACATCTGTAAATCAGCATTGTAAGGTACTAAATTTAAAATGGTTATAAAATGACACTGTGTGTTCCTGGTTTTAGTCTGTAAAACTGACAAGACAATAAAATAATCCTTAGACATCACAAGTGACTTTGCCCTGACGTCTCCTCAAAACACTGCATGAGGGGCCTAGCCTGGATGTGGGGGTTTTCTTCATAGATATCTGGTTCTGTCAGTTGATTAGCATTTTAGATGAAAGACAATAGCTACAGGGAGTATGTAGCTGCCAAGCACTTATCAAAAAGAATTTTTCAAATCACCCCTTATTTTTTTAAAAGAGGGGAAGAAAAAGGATATAAGCAGCTTTTAAAAATAATTATCCTTGTTTTGGAACTGTTATATGTGAGAGATCCATTATTTGAAAGCAAATACATATGCACAAAGGCCACAGGGAGACATTTTCCTGAGGTAAATTAATTCTAGGACATTATAATACGATGTAGTGGAGCATATATTTATAAGCCAGTAACTGCACTCAGTTCAAGTGTTCAGGAATGAGTATCAGTGCCTGAACAAACTCAAGATGTATATGTGTTGGCTGATATACTCATTCCCTGTTGTTTGTTATTATTTCCTTTATTAGCATTTGAAATTCATAAAGAACATTGGATACCATAAAGTAAATATGTTATTGTGTCCAGAATATTTGTCTGAGTGGCAGAAATTAAAGACTGTAGAGAAAAGGACTGGGAGAGGACTTGGAGAGGTCAGCTAATACTTTTCTTCTACTGTAAGGCAAGATCAAACTATAGCTAAACCACTCTTGACAGATGTTTGTCTAACAAGTTCTTAAAAAAAATACAGTAATGGAGATGGTGAAATTTCCTTAAGCAATTTGTTCCAGTGTCCTACTGTTGTTATTGTGAAAGTGTTTTCTGATGTCTCATCTAAGTATCTTTCATTGGGATTTAAATTCATTACTTCTTGTGTTGCCCACACTCAATGTGGATAACAATTAGCCTTAGTCTTTTTTTGCGTTGTATAAATCAAGTCTGTGGTGCAAGTTCTTTGTAGTAAAATAGGAATGTAATTACCTTATTTTTAGTGGACACAAATTATTTCTCTCCATCTGGATTAGGGATTTAAAAAGTATGCTTTGGCAGAATGTATAGTCTGAAACAAAGTGAGTTTGGATTCAATACCTGATTGTGTATGTGATGTAGCACAGGTACTGCATCTAGTACATGAAACTTTGATTTCTGTATTGTCTTTCATTTAGTTTTGTAATATTACGAATAATAAAACTTGGTTGGGATGTGTAACAGTATAAATATACAATTGCACTTGCTCATCAATAAATAATGACTATATCACAGACCTAGAACCTTTATTGCCTTGGTTTGTTTGATGTTTCCTAAAAATTGATGGGAGTCTGTCCACTGACTTTAATGAGATTTAGATGAATCTCCTGCTGCTGAGAGTAGTGAGATTCTTTTAGTAGAGGTGAATTACTGGGTGTTCCTGGAACAACACAGACATAATTATTTATTATCAAGAGTTAATGAGAAAACAATGGAGTTTTACAGTATTAAAATACCGTTTAATAAAAAAAAAAAAGTTGAACCTCCTCATTGTAATTTTAAAATAAGGTGGTTTATAGCATTTATTTTATTCCATGTAGTTGCTTTGCTTATTATGGCTTAAATTTTAAAGTGTTTAGTCTTTGACTGTTCCTGTTGACTTCAACACTATATGCAAGGCTACTCTTTTTCAGTTGCAGTCTTTAGTTTGTCAGCTTTATATGAAGCAGGTTTTGTTTAATATACAAACACGATGCAACTGTTTGGGTGCTATGTAAATAATAAGGTTGTGATCAAAGTTATTTAAATGATTTTGAATTCAACTGAAATATGCACTTTTTGGATTCCACCCAAAAGTGGAGGAGTGCCTGTTTAGGAGAAGGCGCAGTAGAGTCTTGATAAGAGGCACGGTTAATGAGGTACAACATATTCCAGTTTTCTCATGCTGCTATCTTGTGCAGCCTATCTTCTTGGGATTACTAAAGAATAACTGCTGACTGTCCAAATCTAATTTGGCTCAGTGCACATCGGTCTTTCTGCCAGATGGAGTGTATTTCTAGTTTTGCTCACTAGAATTCAGATAAACTGTGGTTGGCAGAATGTGGCAATTTTGATTTTGATATAACCCAGTACACTGTAATGGAAAATAGAAATAAGCTCCTGGACATCAATGTCCATAGGTCTGACTGTGAAAAAAAGCATCAATTGACTAGCATTCTTGATGGAAGTTCACCAGCAGTTTCACTCTGCATATCTAAAGCGGGCTGTCAGTATGGCATCACTGAATACCTTAATAAAAACTGCACAGGCACCAAATTTTCTCCTTTCATTGGAGTGCTGCTAAAACCAAATGTCTTCATTTTTTATCATGGATGTAGCATTTCTGTGTGAGGAGGAGTGTGGAAGAAAAGTCTGCCTGAAACAACAGAAGGGAGTGAAATAAACAGTTAGCCAAAATTCTGTCCTGACTAAGGATAATCCTGTGTTCTGAAGGAATTTTGAATAAAAAGTCCAGGCATTCTGGCAGTAAGATCTTGGTTATATTTTTTTGGAGTAGGTAACTTGGTAAAAGATAACATTGTGGATAAAAGAGTGGATAATTATAATCATTGATGTCTGTTTTTAACCTTTTTATTTATACTTTTGGGGAATCCTCTTGCATGTATAATGAGAAAATAACGTGCTGTGAAATCCTCAATTAGTAATAAGTTGTCTGGATCAGTTTCTCTGTGCCAGCAGTTACACCTGAAACTAATTTATTTTTCTCATCTGCTGTTATTTTAATTTGCATTGGTAGCATTAAATAAACACTCTTCATGTGAAGATATTACAGAAAAATAATTTAATATAAGCTATTCACTCTGTTCTTTATGATTCAAGGACAGCATGTCTTGGGGCATGTGACCTGTTTAGGAAAATTAATTAATTTCCATGCTTTTCTAATATTAACATTAGAAATAAAAATTTGTTCTCCAAATTATCCCTTTCTTATCCAGTAGGCTAAAATAAACTGGTAGCTCAGCTATCACATCACTCCTTTGACTTCAGACAGGTCCATTTCTTTTTTCAGGCTCAGCTCATATTGCAGTTGTTGAATTTAGAACCACAAAAATTTTATTGTCATTTCAGTTCTGCTGCTTTTTTAAGAGCTCAGCTGTGTACATAGGGACAGTCCCTTAGCATTTGAAATGTTTATTCCAGTGTGGACATACTGGACATATTGAGGGTGCCCCTTGTACCATCTGGCCACCTTTTGTTGATATTAGTTACAGAGAAGGACTCACCTTTTCCTCCATTTCTGCCTGATCATTTTTGTTTTGAAAAAAGAATAAATACAATACAAATGCATAACCAAAGCAAGCACATTCTGCATCATGACTGTACAGTTACCAAGAAGAGGGATCCCTGCTGGTCACAAATTCTTTAATGCCAGTAGGGTTTTTATCACATAAACTTAAAGGTGAGGGCCTGTGAGTTGGTCCATTGGCATAATATTTGGTAGTGTCTGACATGACTGCTGCTTAATCTTCCTATTACAGTTCTTGCATTAAATGTCATTCTGTTTTTGATGTATCTTCCTTTCTGTTTGTCTGGTCCCTTGCCTCCATGAGGCTGCCCATGAAACAAAATTAATTTGATTCTTCTGGAATCTGCTGCTTCCTGTGCTGTAGACCTGAGGAACTCCATGTGCTCTTGCAAATAACTGAATAACATTGATTTAATGATTCAGACAATGACATAGATGAACCTCAGGAACATGTATGCTTTGAAACCATCAGATGATCAGATAATTCACGTTGGAAGGAACTTAAGGAGGTTGTCTAGTCCGAATTTCAATACACAAGACCTCACGATTCCTAAAGTTTTGTTTAGTATCAGAAATGAATCCATGAGAAAAAAAACCCCAACATTCACATGTATTAAAAAATCTTTTTAGTTTGTTTTACAGTTGGAATGTGCTATGGATTTAGCGTGTCTCGGAGGGAATACTTTTTCTTGATTCTTACTGAGCAAATGAAATTTTACTCTGGCTCATTAACAGAGAAATCAAAATGAATGGCAATAATCCAGATATCTGCTGTAGTCCTATTTCAGAATGTTGTTTATATTAACACAGCTAGTATGTAAAATGTTTGGGTTTTAATTATGGCTTAAGTAAGTAAACTGTTTTAAAGAGATGTGAGTGATGTCATCTGGGTAAATATGCCAACCTGAAGAACAGCTCCCCAAATTAAACCAAGAAGCATTATGAAAAATGATTCATTAAAGATTTTTCAAAATTTTTTCATAAGCCTCCACACTCGTTTGTTGTGCAAGTGAAGTTTCCAGTATCACACAGATTGTTCATTCCTATAGCATTCTTCAGATAAACAGAAGCAAGTAATGAAAGTCTGCAAAACAAATACAAAGAACATCACTTTATCCAAGCTGCTATACAGTGCTGATTTTTCTCCTACAATCAAGGCCAATGCAGCTCAAAAATAGAAGTCACTTCTGTACTCTGTGTTGGAGTGATGGTTGAAAGAAGTTTATTTGGTCCAGACTTCTAGCTCCTTTGGTGCTGGTATATCACTCACTCACAAAAAAAGCAGAACAGCAGTCTGCTCAGTGCACATCCTCAGGTGGCAATGCTACAAAAAAGTTGATATAAGGAAGGTTTGTATTTCTTTGGGTATGCTGAGTACCCGTGTCCCCTTAATTCACTGTGGAGTACATTTGAAGAACTTGTATTAGCTTGATTTGTACCAGGTCTAGCTCTGGCAACCTGTGCCCGTTGCACATTGGGCTTTCCACAGAAGGTGCTCTCGAGTAGGGCTGAACAGTCTGGGACTTGGTAGAACTCAGGGTCTCCGGAGGGCACAGTGGTGTCTGAGCAATTGCCCCAATTCAATACTTGTTCCCACCATAAGTCTGGTTCATAAAATGGCTTCCAACTGCTTCTGCTTCTTGAAACTGAATTATTATTTCATATTTCAAGTGAGCAGACCTTTTTCTTTTATTGTAGTGAACTAATTACGGGGTTATTAGTGCTCCATAGCCTTCTAGCCAGATGATATTAATTGCTTGACTGAGCACTAGTGTTATCGTTGATTGATGTTGAAATGGTTTGCCCACAATCCCCTAGTAACTCTTATTTACAGAGGTTCAGCCCAGTGGTCTAGTCACTAAACTGTGTAACTTTTCATTATCTGCTCATTACTTTTGCCAGATTTTAGCTACGTGCTCTAGAATTTTCCTTCCTGAAGCAGTAAGTGTCATCTCTTTCCAGGAACAATATCAAGAAACATGCATTGCTTTTCCTATATAGATTTTAAATTAATAAAATAATTCTTACAAGCCCTGCAGGAAACTCTTCTGCTCTGCAATATGGAAACACTGTTGAAATCCAGGAGAGAATCTTCCTTGAGTCATGGATGTATTTTCATTCTTCTGCCCCCCATCTAGATATTTTCAGGTTATAATTTTCCCCTCAATCTGCCAGTTGTTACGAGTTTCAAACAACCACATGCAGAGTTTGGTCCCTAAATGCTTTTCATCTTGTTCTGCTGTAGGTTTGCACTGTTTCAGAGCTGTAAGAATGAAGGCACTTGCCCTGCAATTTTGGGACATGCTGGTAAATAGATGCTAGAGACAACTTCTTGTTGCTAATAGTGCTCTTCCTTCTGGTGCCAAAGAAGATTCCTGGGCTACAGAACAAAAATTAGACATGAGGAAAGAGTATAGTAAGGATTAGAGGAATCGGAAGCCAGTGGGAATGGGAAAGGAATCTGGGAAGTGACTGTGGGGAAACAGTGACTGCTGAGATCTGAGATGGGAGGAAAAAAAAAAAAATAGTTAAATGTGTACATGCAGGAGACTAAGACTTAGGAGTGAAGAAGCTGAGAGGGAAAGAACGAAATAAAAGGGGAGGAGATTTGGGTTTGATAGGCCGTGGAGCATTGGACATCTCAACTTTTGAGGTGAATCTAGGAGACAGGAATAAAGCTGCAGCCGAAATGGAAGCATGGGAAGAGGGAACCAGTTTATACAGTGAAGAAACTAGGATAAGCCAGGAAGGGTAGAGTGGGTGTGAAGAGGGAAGACTACGCTCTGTTTAGCACAGGAGAAAAATCAGTTCTGATCACTAAAGGAGAGTGACCAAATGTCGTTCAAAACAAAAATCTGGAACAAAACTCATAATTCTAATGAAATCTAACAACTGCAGGCTCAGTAGACATGCAGGGTTTATGACATACTATTTTTCCCCATAATCACCACCTTTGAACTCTTCAGTTACACTGGCAATAATTACTCCCCTTCCTTGTTCCCCTCCGGGGCTCAAAATTTTCTTAACTTTGCCTTTGCTTATAGCCTACTCTGCTCTGCAGGTGCCAGCAATTCTTGTCTTTCAAACTGTCTTTTATTAACGTAGTTCAGCTGAATTCAGAACAGTTGTTCATAACCCATACCTTCTGTTACAAGAGCTGAAAAGAATTTGTATGCATTAAGTTGGTCTCTCTTTTTCCTTAACTATAAAAATTGTTCTTATGAAGTTATTACTGAGCCTTACAAACTTTGCAAGAAATATTTGTTCCTATGAGTGCTTTCAGTGTTTCTTGCAGGTTTGTTTTTGCACAGTGCTGCCAACAGAGTGAGATTTTTCATGTTTTCTGCTGTTTTGTGAGATCGAATGGGGGAGGTTGGGATGATTTATTATTATTATTATTATTATTATTATTATTATTATTATTATTATTATTATTATTATTATTATTTCTCTTGGGAATATATTAGAAGATGGAACATGGATAAACGGAGCCTCAAGGGTGACTCATGTTTTTGTTTAGCTTGAACTAGGTCCAGCTTCTAAGAGGAACTTGATTTTAGGTGCATGTTTTTGCAAAGTGTTTTAAACTGAAGCTATAATTCTGGAGGTCTCAATAGCATGTGTTTGTTTTTATTTAGAAACATGTTTAAGGAATGTTTTTGGTGGGTGAATGTAAAATAAATAAAACTGTCTCAATCTGGAGGTTTCAATTCTTTGGCATGTTCAGTGTCAGCAAAAATCAAGTAGAAAAACGTTATTTAGAGAATGGATTCAGTTAATATTTATGATTTTCTTTGCAAAGAATTGTCTGTACACTCAGTTGCAAGATGCAAAAGTATGATTTCTTAAGTAGTGTTTGCTTTTTACTTTGTAAATGTTTCTGCATATTTGGAAGGTGGCTAAAATTTGTTTTTAGCATGGGCCACTGCCTGCTTGTCTTTGGGTAACACAAATTCAGAAAGTACTTTTTGAAACAGCACGCTGTTACCATATAAATTGCCACTGAGTGTATAACAGTGCAACACCTTCATACTATTGCTTCTATAATGTTGTTCAAGGTGTGGTTCTAATTTTTTTGCCATTATTATAAATTCTCAGTAAACGTTGTTTATAACTCAGTTTTTGTTAAAAAAAAACACCACAAAAAAAACCCCAAAAAACCCAAACAAACCACCAACCAGCAAAAACACCCAAACAACAAAACCTTGCTCTCATGTGCAATGTGAATATCTTAGCTTGTGAATATTTTGAAATTTGTCTGCAGAGCCATTGATGACATTCGTTTATAAGTCGTTAGGGGAATGAAGCAAAATCAGGGCTTCACTTGTTTTTTGTTTGTTTTAGGGGATTTGTTCTTATGTCTTATAAATGACTGTTCACTGAGAAGGTATTCGTAGTACTTTATTCACACAGTTGTGATTTACCTTTTGAATGTAATAGGTAAGGATAGAATAAGAATGTAATAATGCTGTATGTTTAAAAAAATGTAGTTTAATGGATATTTCTAATAACTGTAACTGTACTTTAATGAAAAGGAATTTCAACATGTGAACCTAGTTTGCAAGTTGAACAATAAATGTCCCTCTGATAACTTATAGAGCATAGATGCTTTTGTCCTAGTTGGCTGCGTACTAGGGGCATACACTTTATCTGTATTTCAGTATACTTAGGTATCTGTAAAACATGAGACAAAAAAAAAAGTCAAATTTGCAAAATAAGAAGTATTTATTATGTTGCCTGCTTAGAAACATTTTTCCATGTGTATCATGACCTGAATGAGACAGCTGCAGAATTTGGCCAAGCAGAGCTGCAGTAGTGTGTACAATGGCTTTGTTGGTCATTTCAGCAGAAGTACGACAGACGTATGTAGTGAGCTGAGATGTAAGTGAGAGAAAAATGATGATGAAAGACTCTAAATTTAAAAATGTGTTAATTATTGTAGGTTTTCATTGACCTTTGTTCTATATTAAAACTTAAAGATTGTTTTCCGGCTCCAGTATAAGCATGCATCTTTTACTTGTACTTCACTAAAATTCTTCAGATGATTTAAAAGTTTTATGTTCAAAAGTTAAGAGCAAGTAGGATTCTCCCATCTACCTGTGAGAGATGAGAGGAATTTGACCACACAATTCTTATTAAAATTAGCAGGCATTATATGATCTGATCTACACCCCCTGTCATGAAATGTCCCTGGTGCAGATTTCACCATATGATGAGTGATTGTGTTCCGTCTACTTATCTGTTGCTGGTTTTGAATAAGAGTGTTGCAGAGTTAATGCTTGGACTATGTGTTATGTACTAATTCTGAAATGTGTTTTAATTGCAGGGATATTAAACCAGACAACATCCTGATGGATATGAATGGACATATTCGATTAGCAGATTTTGGTTCTTGTCTGAAACTGATGGAAGATGGAACGGTAAATTAGAAAGAATGATATATTCCGAAACACCTTTTCTTCAGTCCTTTGCTAGCTACTAAAATGTGTGCTAATAATGAGAAAAGGTGCCTAATGTTGAACTAAATGGAATTGTAATGGTATTGGTATGTAACTGACCTTGGTTCAAAGTATGACTGCACACTGCTTGGATTTACTGTGTATTAAAAGCTTTTTAGATGCATATAGTCAACTCATGAATAAATAAAGAGAAGCTGCACTATCAGTAGTGAGTAGGTGTTTGTTGATGAACTATGAATCTCTCAGTTTTGAGCTCTGAGCTCTAATCTGTATTGAAAAGGTAAGCTTTAGTATAAGCAGGATGAGGTACTGAAATATGATGATGTGCTAATTGTAGTATATTTAAACTTGCACAGTATGTAGTAGGTGTGACTAGAATGTAATTCCAGTATGTTAATCATGTCCCAGAGTGTTACAAAGTACTTGAGTTAATATATGTGATTACCCAATCTATAATTACTTAACAGTTCTAAGCCTAAGAATTGACAGTTTTGTTCTTTTTCTGTTATTAAATATTTGTAAGAGTTTAGCAAAAGTATATTATTGCAATGCCTATTAATGTAGTGCTATGGATGCTTAATTATTTTTTAATTAATTTAGAAGTCTTTGTGTTTAGTTGTTACTGTTACAACCAGAACACTAGGCTAAATTTATACATACATGCACAGTGCCACAAACGGCAGTGTCCGTAATGATGGAAGTTGATTTTAGTCCTGGAAATGTAACTTCTACAGGTTCAATCTTCAGTGGCAGTTGGAACACCAGACTACATCTCTCCAGAAATCTTGCAGGCCATGGAAGATGGAAAAGGGAAGTATGGGCCCGAGTGTGACTGGTGGTCCTTAGGCGTTTGCATGTATGAAATGCTTTATGGAGAAACGCCCTTTTATGCTGAGTCCTTGGTGGAGACCTATGGGAAAATAATGAACCACAAAGTTAGTGCACTTTCTCTTTCTGTCTCTCTCTAAGCTAATTTTTAATAAGTAATAGGGTAACTTGGAGGCTTATTTAAAAACGAGGTTTTATGTACTAATTATGTTAATGTTCATAAATGTAAAACAAAAATTATGTTTCCATATAGTAAGTTTATGGTTATGAATTGCAGATGGCTTTGCTTTAGGATAAAGCAGTTCAAAACTAAGTCTGGATTTGGAAACATGGCTGTTAGTTCACTCTATGGAGTAAATCTTGGCTACATTACATCACTCCTTTTGTGTTACTTTCTTCTGGCGGATCTGTTGGTTGGCTTATGCAGAAGATTCTTAAATGTTCTTCCACATGGAGGTAGCTGTAGAAGTCAACAGTGTAAGAGAAATTTAAATAAAGAAGAAAAACTAGGAGACCAAAAAAATTCAATAGTTTTCTATCCTTTGGAGAAGTTTTTTTCCTAGAAACCTTACTGCATGTATTTAAGAGCTGGAACATTTGCACGTTTCTTTTTCTGCATAATGATTTTCACTAAGAAGGGTGATTTTTTCCAACTTTTTCTTGGTAATAAACTATTTTCTCTTATTTTAATCTTTAAGGAGAGGTTTCAGTTTCCTGCCCAAGTGACAGATGTCTCTGAAAGTGCAAAGGACCTCATCCGAAGGCTCATTTGTAGCAGGGAACATCGACTTGGACAAAATGGCATAGAAGACTTTAAGAATCATCCATTTTTTGCTGGGATTGATTGGGACAACATTAGAAACTGTGAGGCACCTTATATCCCAGAAGTCAGCAGCCCCACTGATACATCAAACTTCGATGTGGATGATGATTGCTTAAAAAATTCTGTAAGTATAGAATTCACGTTTTGACAAATCTGCTTTTGTAGTATACTTTATAACAAAATACATGTAAATGGCAGTTTATTTCAGTGTGTTCACTATGTCCTGCATAAATAACAAATAAGTGCTGCTTTGAAGAACTGTGGGGCAAATACATTCATAGTTTGGAGGCTGATGCTCCAAACAGATGTGTAAGGATAACTTCAGTTCAGTTTTGTAAATTCATTGTAACTTTACACTTAGTTAACTAACACATATATCTGCTACTTGCAGTAACAAGTTCTTAGTGGCCGTGTCTTACAAAAAATAATATGTTTACATGTAGATAGTCTGCAAGACACAGTATTTCTAGCAGAGCATGGTTTAGACTTGTATTAAGTTTGCATAATGCATTTTATTGTTGTGCTCTACTCTAACTGCTCATATCTCTGTCAGATTCCATTCAGTTCATTCCCACTAAAATTTTTCCAGCTTGTTTTCTGACTTCAGTTGAGTTTTGGGAAATTTAGCAGAAATGTTACAGCCATTTTTTCAGGAACAGTCTTAGTGAGAAAGAAATGATTTTGCCTTTACTTAAAAAGCTTTGCAACTATTGATTTTTAACAACCTTAGTGTTTCTATCCTTTTGAACAGGAACTTTGACAAATGATAGAGGTCTTAGCAGCAGAGGAATGCCTTGTGTTGTCTCCTTGGAAATACTTTGGGGGGGGTGAAAGATGCAGAAACCTGCTGTTTGCATGCAAGGTGAAGCATTTTCACCATTTTTGCTTTTGTTTTCTGAACTGCCTGTGCATCTCAGTTCCACTGAGCTTCCTGGACTTGCAAATAAGTGATAGGCAACCTGAATTGATACAGGCAAGATGATAATTGTTTGCATTCCTTTTCTTCCAACTGCACAGTAAAACATGCAAAACACTTTGACTAGATGAAATCCAGTGGTAGACATATGTGCTGTGGACCATTAGGTCTCAGAGTCCTTTCATATAGCCAAATTAAGCAAATCAGTCTAGCTGCCTAGAACAACTTGCCTTTTTTTTTTTTTTTTTTTTTTCCTTATTTGCATCTGGTATTGCTCGTCGCCCTTCACAACTAAAGTATTTTTATCTTAAAACTTTTTACACAGTCTTCAGATATCTGTTTGCACATTATTCTGTCCAGGAACGGCTATCAGGGTGGGGTAGCAGGAATGGATGATCTGTGTAGGAAGTCTTTGTGAAGCTGTTTGTGAAGCTGAAATACCTTTTAGAGGTTATTCATACGTTCTAATGTTGGCCCTGGGGGTCTTCCATTTTAGGGCCTAATCTCCCAGCTGAGGCACTCAAAAGGTGCCTGTGTTGTGTGAATGTTTCCCCGTTGTAAAGAAGCAGGGAGCTGCAGGTGAAGAAAGAATGCTCCTGTGATGAGTTGTTGGACTCGGACTTGAAAACAGAGTCCAGTTCTTAATTTGCTTTAGACTTTGGGGGTGAAAAGCAATGCCATTGAACTGTTCGAGATGAACACTAGTTTCTGGAGCTTCATTTTCAGTTGCCTCACTTGAAACATGTAAAGGTAGTTTTTGTTGTTGTTGTTGAATTTAAGGTTATATTTTTACCATTTCTTTTTGCACCTAGCATGTCTGAAAAAAACCTAGCCTGAGGCATTGCATGACTGAGGATGTTTTACATTTTTGCGTCAACTAGCGGACATTGTATTTAATATTGCTTCCCCTCAAATTCTTGTATGTAACTTTGGAGGTGTTTTCCCTGCCGTCTTTCATACACATCTTGTGAGGAAGGTTCACACACTTGCATTACTATTGCGGAAGTCAGCACCACAGATAAGCCCATGAGACTTTTCTTTTAAATTCTTTGCAAGGTTTGAACGGCATACAGCAAATGAGGAATGCCCAGTGCTGAAGATAAAAGGCAGTGTTGAAAAAGCCATGATAGTTATTGTTCTGCCTGAACTTGGAATGAGGCTGTGGTCCCATGAAAAAATTATATACGTAATAATGAAATTCAAACAATATGTTAGAAGTACACATAAACACAAAGGACAAACCAATGGTGTTAGGCAGCCTAAGTTCTGCAGGTTTTTAGCTTTTAACTGTTTGGTTTAGTAGCCTTACTGATAGGCATGATAGACATAGATTCAGTTATAATTTTGTCAGTATGATAATACAGTTGAATTCACACAAGTAGCAGGAAATAAGTTTTTTGATCTCTGCCAAAGAATCAGCAAAGAAACAAATTCTCTACAGAATCTTACACTGTTATCAATACATATGATATTTTAGAACCAACACTCAGTTACCTGTGTGGTAACTGAAAACTGTCATATGGGCTGTTAAAATCACACAATTATGCATTTGGTCTTCTTTAAAGTTATTCATAAAGACAGTTTTGAAACTTGAATCTATGAAATATGAAAATAAAGTATAAAGAGAAGTAAAGAATTTTACTTTTCCTAACCATAGTGTGTAATAATTGATATTTTTATTATCAGTTAGTGGAAAGTTAGGGCTTTGTAATTTGGTCTTGTCCTTAGTTTCCAAAATGCTCACCAAGGTGGACTTGATGTAGTTATATAATCTAGCCATGCCATTGGTGGGTTTTTTGTTCGAAAGAAATCATTATGTTACCTTCTCTTAAAATTTAGAACCTTTTAGCACTTTCAGTGTGATAATCTTCTTAGGGAGTTTCTTTCGATGACTGTTAAGGCCATCTCTAGTATAGCAACATAAAACCTTGCATCTTGGGGTTAAACAGGAAACTTCTAACAGGATATTTAAGAATATTAGAACTTAATAATGGTTTGAATAATATAGTAACAGGGTTATTTTAGCCTGAGGGAAGCTCAAAGATTTGTCTTGGTTTGTAGTTCTTTGTCTGGCAGGAAAAAGGAGCAATGAAGGAAGAAATGGTCAAAGCACTAATGGGATTAGAAAACCCTGTTGTGTTACTTCTTTCTAGTAAATGTCTGACTGTTGTTTTCTCCAAATAGAGCGAGCCTGCTCAGAAGTGGGGTTGGTACATTTAGAGGCAGGAAGCCCTGCTGACTGTATAGCAGAGAGGAGTATAGGAGGGAATAAAAGGCGATACTCTTTGTGCTAATAGCTTCTTGGAAAAAAGAAGGAATAAATTGGCTTTTAATAGGCATAATATTCTGCTTTCCTCTAATGATAGCCTATTTAATTAGAACAGCATTTTTATGCCAGCATGCTGTATTTTTGTATATTGCATGCTATTATAAATAGGTTTAGGTGATGCCATTTCATATTTGGGCTGTAGATAAGGATGACTGTGAATATAGTTAATATAATACTATCACTAACACTTCATATATGGTTAAACTCGAAAAAATCTTTTTCTTTTGAGTCAAGTGGTATATTACTTAATCCACTGTCCTATTATTTTTCTAGGAAACAATGCCTCCACCATCACACACTGCATTTTCTGGCCATCATTTACCATTTGTGGGTTTCACATATACAAGTAGCTGGTAAGTTAAGAGTTCCAACAATGTCTGTAGGATAGTTGCATAGTATGTTAAGTTTCTGTCTGTGAAACCAACTGCAAACAGATACCAAAGAGTGTGGTTTGCTGAGGAAATTACTAGGCCATGATCTAAAATGCTGTCTGTCCAAAAGAATGAGCTCTCTGCAGGTAAAATTTACATGGATTTAAAGGTCAGCCTGCATTCAGAGGAGTTTTGTTGAGAAAGGTGGTTTTCAGACAATGCATGAAGTTAACTGCATATGACAAAGTTAAGACCAGATGTGTGGACCCAGAAAGAGCTTAGCTTAATAGACTTTAAAAACAGTTTTATTTCTAGTCCTTTGACTTTCCTGTAAGTCTGGATGGAAATTTTTTAAAAATTACTTTATTGATATTTGGTATTAATGTGGTATTTGTCATGTTCATCTCTACTGCTAAATTAAACAGTAACCAGGAAGTCCATGTATGCTCCTTGATCATTTATGAAAATAAATAAATAAAGAACGTTTACAACCATTGAAAAACCAGGCCTATGTTTCTGCAAACACGTGCTTAATGCTGGTTATGTGACATGTCCTGTAGACTTCTTAAGGGTTATTTGCATAAGTCACAGTATGTGTACATGAGTATCCACAGAATGACTGCCACAGCATTTCTGATATGTATATGCCCTAGTTGTCATGTGATAATTTCACACCATTTGTTGTGATTGTGGTCGTTAAAGTATTTGGGAAACTTGATTGATTATTTTAAAACAAACTGTTACTGTAATCTTACTAACTACCTAGATTGTTGCTTTTTTCTATCTGGCTCATGTAGACTGTCCATAATGATAATTTTTAATCAGGAGTTCATTCACTTTCATGTAACAAAAAATGTATTGAGGAGATCTGTCATGCTAGGTAAAAATGAATTCAATTTTTAATGAGTACATACTAACAAGGTATTATTTGACTGTATAATAAATTACATATTAATTAACAATTTAAACAACTATTTATTGGTTGATATATATATATATATTTTTTAAAATTATTTTAAACACAGCCTGTTGTAAAATCCAATATTGTTTAATTTTTTCCCCCCAGTGTGCTTTCAGACCGCAGCTGTCTAAGACTGACAGCTGGACCACCCTCCATGGATCTTGATGCCAGCATTCAAAGAACTTTGGAGGATAGTTTAGCAACAGAAGCTTATGAGAGGAGAATAAGACGTCTAGAACAGGAAAAGCTTGAACTAAGCAGAAAACTGCAAGGTATAATCATTAGGAAAAAAAAGTATTTCAATCACTTTTTTGACTTAGATTAGCCTGCAGCTTTGTAAGGTACAGTTTATACTGTGGAAAAAAATAAATATACCTCCTGGAATGCTTTCTAGCAGAAAAGAATTCTTTTCATTATTTCCATTGACAAATTAAACTTCTGTTACTCTTTGTTACTATGGCATAAAGATTTTATTCTTAAAACTTCTAAGAACTTAGTTTGTCCAGCTGACAGTTACTGAAAAATTGGCACTTGGTAGTTGTAGATTGTAGAGTCCTCAGTAGAGGGTCTTTTGGCACATGTTAATTTACCAGTAATATCTTTTTGACCTCCTCAGATGTCAGGCGTGTAATTTGTCCCTCTCTCTTCCATCTTTGTCTAGAGTCCACCCAGACAGTCCAGGCTCTGCAGTATTCAACAGTGGATGGCCCAATAACAGCAAGCAAAGATTTAGAAATTAAAAGTTTGAAAGAAGAAATCGAGAAGTTGAAGAAACAGGTAACAGGTATGTTATTAATGTAAAAACTGTAACAGGAAACAGTATTTTGACAAGATTTTTTCTCCTAATGTAATGCTAGGTTTACCTTGCTTTCTAAAAGAGTCTTCCAGTCTATTTTTACTTTTCGTTTTACCCTTCACTCTTCATTAGTACCTCAACATTTTCTACAAATTCAAGTTAATATTCAGTACTTCAATAATTCCAGTTGCAAGGGGGAAGGAAGATTTCAATGACTTCTGGTATTATTATTAGTGGTGAAGTTCCACTAGTTTTAAATTGTGGTGTTGCTAATTTACATGAATCAGGCTCTACCTGAGAATCTGTGAAACCATGACCAATTTCCATAGTACTACCTTTTTTTCCTTCTTTTTTTCTTTTTTTTTTCTTCCTTCTTTCTTTTCTCCTGCAATGTGTACTGCAAGAGCGGATGAAGCACTTGTTTGCTTGGTTTTCGCAGTATCAAAAGTCACTGCAGTCTTTTCAGAAGTCATAGTCACTGTAGCATATCTTAGTATTCCTTGCTTTGTACATCTCTGCAGTCTGGTATGCAGGTAGATAGGTAGTAAACTGGAAGGTAGGAAGGTGTTGTTTCTTGCTTACGTGAGTAAACGTGAGGGGTGAAGACTTTAGCCTAGCAGTTTTGATAGTCTTAAAAATATTTGATGGAAGGATAATTTATTATGGTTTAAGCATCAATTGATATTTTTCATTATCTCATTTTCTGTCAGATTTTCCTTGGAAGGGCCAAATTTGTGAGATTTGATCACCTTTTTGATTATATTTTCTTTGAAACTACAGAGGTTTATAGTGTGCTGTTGCTTAGTGCATTGTAACTAGGTGTGGAGTAAAAGCTAGTTCAAGCTGGAGATGTGGTTTTCTGAGTATTTTGTTGGAACAGTACTTTTAGAACAGTGTGGATTATCTGGGAGGTGTGCTATTTGCCTGAAACTACGGTGATACTGAGTTTTCCAAGTGGCCGGGAGTAGTGCGAAGTGTGTTTTCCATGAGAGGACACTATGGGCTATAAGGCTGCAGTTCCATGAGCAGCAGAACAGACCAAACAAAACTCTGCCACCAAAGTGGGTCCTGCTCACAGTGTGGCCCCTCCTGTCTCCGTGCATGCCCTGGACTCTCTCTTGACTTTAATTCACTCAATTAAACAAACAAAGAACTATCTAGATGCAGAGAATTTAATCAACTTATGATCTGATAAATCAGCACAAAGTGGGCAATAGGAGCAGACAAGGAAAGGGAGATAAGAGGGGGAAGAACCACCTCTCAGCTCTGCTATCAATGAGTTATCGTTTCTTACGAAACTGAATATTTATTTCCTTTCTATTTAATTCCTTTGCTTCTTAGAGTTCATTAAGATTTTATGATAACTAAAAATTTGGCTTTCAAGTATCTCAGTACTTCAAGTTTGAAAAGTGTTTTTGAAATCTATGCAGATAAAGAGCTGAACTTCTTTAATTAATGTCATACTGCCTTTCTTTAGAGCTCCCACACTAGTCAAAAAGCAAAGATCTACTTAGCCCAGTATCCTGTGTCTTTTTAGAGGCTGCTGGAGACATTTAGGGAAAGATTCAAAGAAATATGATACATCCAAATCCATCTTTTTCCAGCCTTACTCTCCTAGATTCAGGCAATTCATGTTTTAAGAACTTCCAGAGGGAGAGCTTTTATTTCACCACCATGTTGAATGTAGCTGTTGGTGAACAAATTTTCTGTCTGTTTAGCTAGTAGCTTTTTAGCCCACTAATACTAATATTCATTATTCTTGATTTGTTGCTCTGAATTAAGTTAAAGGGAATTTTCTCTGGTAGTGATTCATAGCATAGCGCTTCAGCTATCCTGCTCCATAACGTTTTTTTCAAACTAGGATCTTGAGAGCAGAGACATCTTCAAAGGAAGAGAAAGGAAGTACAGCAAGATGGTTTTTATTTAGGAAAATTAACAAGATTGATAGAGACTGTAAGGTATCAGGACTCAAACCATAGAAATGGGGAGTACAAATCTGATTCCTCTGGTCAATCCAAATAGGAAAATGTCTGCATTTTATGTGAGAGAAAAATCGGACACAAGTAGTGGTAGATGGATCTCTATTTTATGTTCATATTTTACCTGTGGCAAGGGGAAAAAAAACAGCAAGAAAGGTTGAAGGAAACCATTTAAAAAAAAATTTCTTCAGGTTTATATTTGTGAAAAGACTTCATGGAGTTCCTGGAAGTGTCAGGAATGCCAGCAGCAACACCCACAGAAAGAATAACTTGAACTTAACTTCCAGACGTTCTAGCTGGTGTGTTTAGACTCTGCTGTTACGTTATGGGGCAGAAGCATGCTATGTATGAGCTGTAGACTGCAGCATGTAGATTATATGCTTTTAAAATTGTGTAGTCTGAAAAAAGACTGTTATAGATATACAGTTGGACAGCTGCTCTGGCATGATGCAGCAGTTTTGTATTGTACTATAAGCATTATTTTTGGATGTGAGCATGGCTTAACTAGCTCAGGAAGGATCACTCTGATTTGAGTGATGCCATGTTGGCGCTATGTCAGGACAAAGGTTTTTGTGAAGTTTCTCTCCAGCCAGTGTCCCTCCACTTGCTGCTGTAATGAGGAAGAAGACAACACAATCAGAAACCTCTGTTCTGCAGCAATCCTTAGTTCCGGTTTTGGCTCTTTGGGACCACTGAAAAGCAACGTCTACAAGAACAGCTTTTGAATGGGACCAGCTCTTCATAGAAAAGCATCAAGATCAGCTTTAAATTAAGTTTTATTCTTGACTGTTGAGCTGTAACTTAGATTTTAGTTCATTGCTAAAGGTATTACTCTTCCTTTGGTAATGAAAAAAAATAAATAAGGTGTGGAACATTCCCCAACACAACTGATACCCCTTTCAAATTTAAGAGAAGTCTGTCTGGTGAAGGCAGTTAATATTGAGAAGGTTTTCCCTTAAGTATCCATTAAGAATGTTCTGCTTCACGCCACATATATATTGGTATTTTTATTCCTACATACAATGTGCTTTTGTTTTTTGGGTTGGAATTGAATAATGTGATCAAGTGAGGAAGATGTAGAGTTATCTAATCCATCCCTGGTCACCACATAACTTCCCCAGTGTGTACCTGAATGCCTTGTCTGGTCCAGGCAATATAGCCATTAGTTAGAAGACATTCATTTGTGCCTAGAGTTGTAACTAATACAAGCTAATTTGGTAAAATTGAGAAAAGAGGATGTTGTATTTTGCTTGATTTTATGGGGGTTTTTTGTGAGATAGATTTTAAAACTAAATTAGTGACAGAATACAGGCACAAACCAAATGATGATCATGTCTGAATGCTTCCAAGTTTAGGGGAGCTAGTTCCAAGTTTTCTGGGTGACCTTTAAAATATCTAAATTTCCAAACCTAGATCTGATTAACTAAGAAGGTTCGGTTCAGGTGCAGAGCTGAACTTTATGCTTTGGGCTCATTTCTTGGTTAATTAAATGTAATGTAGTAACATCCTACAGTGTTTGCATATAGTAGCTAAAATGTTAGCAACAACTAGCGTGATTAGATGGAAAATTACCATTTACGAGACATATGTCACAACTAGCTTTTGGTTATATTCTTTAACCTGTTTTACTGCCTCTTCTGGAGCTGTAAGAATAAACACCTGCTTAAAAAGATAATACAAAATGAACACGAAATTGCATCAAATTTAGGAGTTTCACCGAGGGGACCTTAGAAAAATACATTTTTCTTGTCTATCTAGTTTTCCAGGAAATGACAAGCTAGCATATGCTTTCTATTTTTGAGGTCAAAGTTACAATTTTTGTTCACTAAGTTACATAGGAGAAGACTTTGAGGAATCTTTAATATTGCCAAATATGTAAAGGGCAGCGATGGAAGAAGAAAACAGAGCTGTGGAACAAAGTAGTTCATGCACGGAAGAGAGATTTATCTTGGCTCAGGAGAGCCATATATAAACTTTCTTTTTGCTGGTGACTTCAGAGTAGACTACATAAGAGAGGCAGTTAATAATTTCTGGCTTTGAGCTACATCTCTTACTTAAATGCATTCTTTTAAATTTTTAAACAAGAGTCAATGAATTAAAAGAATAGTGAATATTTGTCTGGGTATAAGGTAATGGTATTCATTTGCCTATAAAATTCTTGTGTTTCAGAAATTACAGCTCTTAGAAATGTATGTGTTTTTATATTTGATTTCTCCAAGACCCAGTCTCTTAGGGTTGCATTTATGAAAATGTAGTAAAAGGCTCTTATTAAGAGTATAGATGGGTTCCTGTTCTGTGGGTAAATACGTATGGTCTGAAGACCTGCCACAACTGAATTCAAAGGCAAAATGTCCACTGGTTTCACAGAACTTGGAATTAACCTACCTTCATATATATCGTGCTTTAAATTCTTGTTTTTAAGTGAAGGACTAGGAGGGAAAAAAAACCACCCACTACCTAGACTTTTTCAGTTGTCATAGTTTATGGATTTCAACTTTGCATGCTGTAGCATTTGAGCATATTTATATGACATTATTTAGCTGTGGCATAGAAATGTACTGTCATTGTGTATTTGACAGTTGGTAAGAAACTGACTGTAATAGTTTTCCTGTATTTATAGTAGTAATAAAGCAGATCACATAAACACAAGTGGTTTTCACACTAGAAATAAGTAAAATCATCTGAATTTAATTTTAAGTGTATCAACAGGAGAATGTTTGCCAGCCCTTGAGTGACCCATTACTTTTACTGTTTCTTTCTGGGGGAATTTGGGGGGAGGAGGTAGACTGTTTATAATTACAGTGTAATAAAAGATGCATTATATATTACATCACAGTGCATAAAAGTCAAATGTATATGTGATGTTAAAGCATACATTACAGAATTATGTATAGTGCATGATTATTATAATGTGAAAAGACAAGTTGTTACTGCTTTCTATGTTGTTTTGCAGCAAGCTGTGACCTTTTATTCTGTTCCGTTAAAAGCAGATAATGGCAGTTGAAACAACCTACTCCCTATTCTAAACCAGATAAGATTTGCATTAATTTGCAATTAAATGGAAACCAGAACAAATACGGAAGGGGCTTCAAGCAGCTAGACTATGCTATTCTAGAATAATGATTTTTTTTTTCCTTAACATATTTAGAAGTCTGCTGCTTTTTCTAGATTCTGGTCAGCTAGAACAGCAACTTGAGGAGGCCAGCACTGCAAGGCGGGAGTTGGATGATGCTTCCAGACAAATAAAGGCTTTTGAGAAACAGGTCAGAACACTGAAGCAAGAGAGGGAAGATCTTAATAAGGTAAAAGCATTTCATCAGCAACTCTTCTAATCCCTAAAGACTATTTTATTTTTGTTCATTTTGCTTGAAATAACTTTCAAGTATAAAATTAATGAGCAGACAACAAATGTGTAACGTGACCTACTTTGCTTTCTGCCTCTTTTTTGAAGACAAGGACATTATTTAACATGTTTTATGTATGACTGCTGGGTGGTCCTAGGTGACTGCTTCCAGATAGTGAACAACTCCATGATCCAAATTGCATGGTGGCTGCAAAGAAGGCTTTATAGCTTGAGATTAAGGTGGTAATGATAGTGGTTAGAAGACAGTAGAGAAGAACTATTCCAGAAAACTAATTTAATCTGAAGTACGGTGAATTATGGGTGAGACTGTAGCAGGGAAAAAATGTTAAGAATATGGTATTAAGGCTGTGTCACAGGAGTGTTTCCAGAATAGAGATGTGAAAAATTGCCCAACTATGAAGATTGAAAAGTAATTTGAAATAACTACACGTAAGGAATACTGGGGTTTATTTCTTCTTCTCTGTCTCCCCGATTCCTTGTTTTCTTGTTTATAATGTACTTTTTTCATGGCTTTTTTTTATTCATGGTTAAATCAGCCTGTAATCAGGTGTGAAATACATTAGCCTGTTTCTCATCATGATTATATTGGCCCAGTATTTTAGAGTCCACACTCAGTGCTGATGTTCCAGCTGTATTCAATACTGTTTCTTTTGACCCCTAAGGCACTTAAAACCTTGAAAGCTGCCAGTTTGTCCAAGAAAGACCATCTCTCTTCTAAAACAACTTGTAGTGATTAGGACCTCTTTTTAACAACCTTAGAAAATGCTTTTAAATTTGTATAGATGTCAACAGTGCCAAATATTAATTCTTCCTGCCGCTCTTCTTTTCATCCTCAGACTTGCTTTTCCTTGCTTCTTTTTTCTACTCTGGTTTGGCTGAACATCATTAAACCATTTAAACTGTTTTGGTCCCTCATTCGTAGTGTAATAGCACAGATCTAGGACACAGCAAGCTTTGTGAAGGTGTTGTGCTGTAGAGTTATCGCAGCACTAGCAGTGTTATTTCATGTGGGTTCTTTTAAAATAATAACTATCATATATTGCTGTTAATTACTACAGTGTTGTGTTGCCTGAAACTTTCTGTAATATTTGATGTTATGGTACAGTGTGTGGAAATCATACTCACCATTGCAGGTCAGTTTTCAAAAACTTCTAAAGTAGAAATTTTCATAGAGCAGAGTTTTCCATTCAGTTAATGCAAAAAAAAATTTTTAATCATTTTGCAGTTGAGATAAGTGCTGTTCTTTTTATTCATTTAAGTAGTTCTTGAAAAACTATGCTGATGACATTTTTTTATTTAAGAAAGCAAGGTATTTTTATGTTTTAATGAAAGTGCTTGAAAGCCTTTGTGTTTAACCTATAATAACCACGTAAATTCCTGCTTAGTTTAAGTTTATGCAGTTTTACTAACTTTAGTAGTGTAAAACCTGGCCTCTTTCCTTATTTGTAGAGGCACATAATCTGTATCGTAGAAGCATTCATGAAAAGAAATGAATATATAGTTTTTGTTCACTCTGGAGAAGGTGTTAGATGCGCATCCAAAGACAGAATTGGCCTTGCAGCTTTCTAGGTTTATTACTTAATTCTTTTTTTAAACTGTAGGAACTGGCAGAGTCTAGTGACAGATTAAAATCCCAAGCCAAAGAGCTGAAAGATGCACACAGCCAGCGGAAATTGGCAATGCAGGAGTTCTCAGAGATGAACGAGCGGCTGACAGACTTGCACTCTCAAAAACAAAAGCTTGCCCGCCAGCTCCGAGATAAGGAGGAAGAAATGGAAGTGGTGATGCAAAAAGTAGAAAGTTTAAGGCAAGAGTTACGCAGAACAGAGAGACTTAAAAAAGAAGTAAGTGGTGAGAAGACTGTTTAGAATCTAATAGCTTTATGTAAGGTTTTCTAAGTAATTTATTATCTGTAAATCGTTAACTCTTGATTGTTGTTTCGAACAGTACCAATTTTGATTTCTAAGAATTTGAAGTGTCCAGTTTAGTGCTGAAGATTTATCTCTTACATTGAAAAGCATCAGTAGATTTTGAAAAAAAGTATAAGAATCCTACCTATTAAAAGCGTATGTACTTTTGTAGCTGGAAGTCCAAGCTGAAGCCGCAGCTGCTGAGGCATCCAAAGACAGGAAATTGCGAGAGAGGAGTGAACAGTACTCTAAACAGTTGGAAAGCGAAGTAGAAGGGCTAAAGGTTAGTCTGTTTTGATATTAACACCTGCAAACTTACTAGTCAACTAGGACTTGGATCTGTTTGATTGCTTTCAGATGTAGGACAAAAGGGTATTGTTGGTTTGTCACTTCAGATGATGCTGAATATTAATGCAAGCATGCATCGCATTATTGTCCAGTAAAATGAACATTTGCTTAATGCCCTTTTCAGGCCAGTTTGTTCACTGCTCACTGACGTATTTCTTTAATAGTCGATGAGTTCTTACCAAATTGGTTCCATTATTACTTTGTTTAACTTTACCTGTTAAAAGCAGGTTTTTTTTAGTGTAGGATGGTTGAGTATTTGAAGATTAACCTGCAGCATTTGCAGGTTTCTGTATAGCTGTTTTGTGTACTGTGTTGTTCCTCAGTGTGTAAGTCAAAACAAAGATTATTTCCTCCACAATAGATGTCAACTGATGTAACTGTAAAGGAAAAGTTTTAGTGTATTGTGCCTCTCAGCCAAAAGTTGAGACATTTTTGCACAAGAGCAGCATTGAGCATGAAGACTTTGTTTATATTGATGAGATTGCTCAACCATGTAAGTGTTTTTAGGAGCAGAAATTTAAGTAAGCCAAGAATGTTAACTATTATTTTATTCAGTGATTAGCGTTTTATACGGTGCTCTGAAGAAATTACACTTTCTCAAAAACTGAATGAGAAAGTTTTTCATTTCCATATGAGGATTGCTGTTCATTTACTGCAAAATCCTGTTCCCAATGTTTTGTCCAGTACGATAATTCTAAACTTTTTGTGCAAAATGTCAGATTAGGCCTATTCTGGTCTTAATTTACATGAATAACGGGTTTTTTTTATTAAAATTCTGTGGGACATTTGTCAACATTAAGTCACTGCACAGAAAATTTTGGGGTTTTTTGCAAACGTTCTTTTATTTTGCCTGCCTTTGTTAAATGAAAATAAGGAAATCCATTCAGTATGAAGTTTGTTTTATAAAGCTTCTACTGCTGTGAATTCAGATTGTTATCTGAAAATTAAGATGTATTTCTGCTTTCATGAATCTTCACCATCAGCAAAGAGTTTGTATGACAGTTTAAGAGGCGAGAGGAATTTATTGGAGAGCTGTTGAGAATAAATGATATGCTGATTTATAACAATGGGGCAAGTTTATCAGAAGAGGAAAGGGGACTTGTAGCTTTCTTAGTAACATTTCACAGTACAGTAAGCACACCTTGGATCAAGTGCAGTTGTTGTGATACTGCATTATCCATTCAGTAAAAGCTCTGCATGGCTCCTTAGTTAAGTTCAGGGGGCTATCATAGAGAAAAGGTCAATATTTAAAGAAAAAAGGAAAGTTTCTCCAAATGAGGCGAGCAGAAAAGCCCATAACAGATGGCAGGTTAAGTGTAAACAGGATGTTGAAGGCTAAATAAAGAGAATTTAGAGAGCACTTTGCGAAGGATGCTCACAGTGATTGTGGGAAGTTCTTTAAATCAAAAGCAGAAAGCCACCTCAGGAGACTCATGGGGCTGCTTGTTGGCAGGGATGAAAAAGTTAATCTCTGAGCCGATAGGGCTGTGGCAGAAATGCTCAATGAGTTTTTTGTGTGTCAGACTACTGCTGAAGCAGGGGAGATTGCCACACAGAGCACGTTCTTTGCAGTAGGTTGGTCAGATGAGCTGGATCAGTCTGAGGATGATGTGCAGGAAGCATTAGAGCTGGCAGGTGAGTCAGATGTGAAGTCACCTGGACTGGTGGCCTCGTCAAGGGGGTTCTGAAGGAACTTGGGTGAGAAGTAAGTGCTGGCCAAGATGTGCACCTTCTTATTACAGACAGCCCACTATGCCACTGTAAGTCTCATCCAGAAGATCCTGGGAACTGCAGAGGAGTGGGTGCAACTTCCTTAGGAAAGGGGTAGAGGCTGTAGTAAAGAATAAGGTCAGCGAGTGCTTCATGGATGAAGCAGAGCCTCTTGAGAAGAAGGCAGTGTGCCTTCTGTACAGCCAAGTCCTGCAACACTGACCTGCTGGGGTTCTGCGAAGTTATCAGTAAGTGTGTGGATAAAGGAGATCCAATGGATGTCATGTATTCAGATTTTCAAAAAAAATCAGGCTCAGTATGAGTCAGCAGTATGCCCTGGCAAACTGCATCCTGGGGTACATTAAAAAGCATCTAACTATAAACGTGCCAGGAGATGCATTATGTCTCAGTTGCACCATTTGTCTGCTTGAAACAGGCATGTATGAAAACACCTATTTGGAATTTGTGCTTACATCAATTCAAAAGATATTCTCTGTTTACTATATTACTCTAGATCTGTAAGCCACTGTATAGTACCATCCAGCTGTCTCTTCCACTGCACCATCTGTCTTATGGTCTTAATAGTATCTTTTCATTGTGGAAAAAAAATGTGAAATACCACTAAAACATTTTATGTACCTGATAGATGATGTTGCAAAGCCTAAACTTTTTATGTGCTCCGTTGCCATATATGTGTAGGCAATTCAGCATGTTGAGTGGTAGCAAACAAGTTCAATAGTTAACTGCCTGTGCATGAAAGAAAATTCCTATACCGCTTTCTTTTTTTTTTAAATCTTTCTTTCTTCAAACCATCTCCTGTTAGGATGGCATCTTTCTCCGGTTTACCATTCTGCATCCTAAGGGCAGGATTTTACCTTTAGATGAAAACAGATGGTCATTTTGATGAGTTAGAGAAAACAATGCGGTAGCAGCACGTATCTGGCTCGTACATTTAGAGGGTTTTGCAGTGTTCTGCTGACACTAACTGCAAGGCCCAGCTTTCTCACAGAATGAGTCATGGTAGAAATTCAGCTCATCTGAATGTTCTGCAATGACTTTTAGCTCTTAAAGTCTGTTCATACATCAGCAAAAGAAAATTACCCAAAGCCATGTTTAGTTAAGGGTAACTGAGAGGATTTTAATATCTCATGGCAAGAATGGAGGTATAATTAACACAATATCTTCGATCCTCCTAAAGGTGTGAGGCAGTCACCGTAAGGAAGTAGGTTGTCCAGTTACCTGCACTTTCTCAAAACACTGTGTTTTTATTAAGTAATTTCCTTTCCTTAGACTACCTTTAATTACATATTTTAAAAAATAGAAAAAATTCCAAACCAAGTTATACATATGTTTACATTAAAAAATATTTCCATACTTGGATTTCAGTGCATGTCATGCCACTATCTCATTTTGAACCTGATCTTGCTCCTCCTCTATGTTATGGCAGGACATTGAGTTTAGTGAGTGCAGCATTTGGTGCAAATGTGTATCTATCCTGAAGCAATGTGTAAAGCCTATTGAAATGCCAGAAGACCTCACTAAGAGAGCTATGCAGCTGCGAAAAGTGAAGTAATTACTCTTATTGTTTAAAGCTTGTTTTTCCTATTAATCCACTATGATGTAAATGGTCAGTTTAAGTAAAATAGGTCAGGTTTCCCTCCTGACCGATTCAATCCATACAGTGTTCCTGTAGCTAGATTTTAGCCTTCAGTTAAGCCTCTGCTTGTCTTAGTATAGCTTTTCCACAAGTTCTTTGTGCTTTAAAATATATTGACTGTATATCATAGTCTTTATTCTGCGTTCCTGTAAGTCACTTGAACTTAATTGTTGTCAGCTGTGTGAGTGGGAGCATAAAAATCTTCTAATTCTGTGGTCACTTTCTGACTGCATGTAAGGGGAGTCAGAATGTGGCCAGAGATGTGTAAAGTGATGATCAAATTTTGAATGGCTTGAAAACTATTACTGTATTTAAATCACAAAATGATAGAGTACAGTTCAGATTTATGCTCTAACAGATTTTCAAAAAAATTGATAGATGTGTTTAACTCAAGTCTGTAATGGGATATTTTCTAAACATATTTATGAATATTGACTTGTTATTAAGCACCATTTTCAGCATTCTTGAGTGCTAACTTAGGGCTGTTTATTTTAGCAAAAACAGGTTGGTCGCTCACCTGGGGTAAGCAGTATAGAACACCAGCAAGAGATCACTAAATTAAAGGCAGACCTGGAAAAGAAAAGTGTTTTCTATGAAGAGGAACTATCTAAACGTGAAATAATGCATGCTAATGAAATAAAAAGTCTGAAGAAAGAACTGCGGGATGCAGAGAGCCAACAGCTTGCCCTCAAGAAGGAGATTATGATTTTGAAAGACAAGTTAGAGAAAACCAGGAGAGAAAAGTGAGTATTGTATGGAACTTGCCTTTAAGCTCAAAATATCTTTTGAAGACTCCTAGTATGTTTCCAAACACAGTACTGCTTCCTTAATTGTAGTGCAGACAGGTGCATTTTGGCTGAGCTAATGCCTGGGTTGAAAACAGTCACCTTTAAAAATAAAACGGAACAAAAAAATCCCCATCCCTGTACTGAAACAGTTAATTTTGCACCAAAATTCTTGCACTGGCTGACCATTCCAAGGTATGTAACTTGAGTTGCAGACTTGCAGCTTGGCGTAAGTCAACCCCTGAAGCTTATGTTGCAGTTTAAAATAGTTTTTTAACTTTTTTTTTTTCTGTTTGGTATTTCCATCTTTTGATGCAAAACTAATGTGTTAGAGATCAAGTATTGCTTACATTTCTGCCAGCACAGGAACAATCACTTAATGCGGACTAAGGCTAATCCATGCTGGGTTCCATCCAGTGTTAACATCAGTCATCAGACTACTGTAGGCATAAGCTGCTTTATCTCTTCTGACATGGTAATGTGTCAGAGACCTGCTTTTTTCTCTCCCACATGGTGAAGCTTGTAACTGGCCTTGAGAACGTTCCTTGAGGCATTCATCAATAAAAACAAGTTTTTCTGTTGGATAGTGTAGTAATGGAAATAGTCATAAATTGAATGTGTTCATTTTCATTCATAAAAAATTCAGAATGCTTTAGAGACACTAACATAGATGCTTCTTTTTGCTGCTGTAGCAAGATGGCATATTAGAAAAGCCATGGAGAAGTTCCTGCTGAAAGCTTAGCCAAACTGTAGCAAGTCCTTAAATATAAGTAGTAAATAAAATAGAGACTTTTTCAAAAAAGCTTATGCAAATAGAGGTGAAAATACTGCTTCTCTGGTAAATTGTTTCCAGCAGGGGAAGTAGATCATACAGCCTAGAATGCCATGGATGAACTGTGTCTTCCTAGAATGCAGCTATTCATAGGCTGGACATATTAACATAGTAGTTTGCTGCTTTGTTCTAGGTTGAGAAGTAAAACTTGCATCAGCAGCATGTTTTCATTGTACCACAACTTAATGGCCTTGCTGACCTATCAGTTATAAATGCACAAAAGGCTATGCTGTCTTGTAATATGCTATGCTGTCTTGTAATATATAAAGGTGATAGTATGATACTCCTTTAATGCCATGTCAGTGCAGTAGTGTCTCAGAAGGAGAAATATTCAATAAAGAATCATAAATACCTCTTTCTGCAAGCGAAACTGTTGCTAAAGATCATACCTCCAAACACTGACCAGACCACAAACTCCTTGGAGATTTATCAGAACCATTCTAATGTTGTACAGCTGCAAAATTTCTAAGTAGATGTCCCATCTAGTGAAATAACAAATGGCCTAACAATGCTGATCTGCTTCATGCTAGCTAGTTCATAAACCTTCTTTCAATCTAGTTTATCTCTAGAAATAAAAAAAAACTGGATGCAAATCTAAAATGAGTGCTGACATAACCATGTGTTCCTGTATGTATTTGAGGTGTTTGTGGAAGAGAACATTTTAAAGTATGAACAGGAATGTGTCACATAACCAGTACCCAACATTTGGCTCTTAATGGGAAGGGCTTCAGCATCATATGAAGTCAGGTGTCCAAGCACATGAGTGTTTAATGAAGACCTGATCTTAACCGGGTTTTGTTAAACGTATCTGCAGAATCTCATGAAAGTATTAGGACTCCACAGAAATACAGAAGTCCACTGTTCAAGGTGTGCTACGGATTGACTTCTGCAGTAGTTCAGGGATTTAGAAGGGAAGCTAAAATATTAGGAATGGAAGAACTGCTGTTGCTGCTTGATTCTCTATATTTGGTAGTTTTTCTTAAGAGAACATGAATTTTTTTTTGTTTCTGCTTACACATATTGTTTTTAGCTTTTGTAATCAGGCATGCAAAGCTTTTTGTGAGTCTTCCAGTACAGAGGTGTTCAAGGTAAGCATTGAAAAGGAAGCACCTGGAAGCTTTATGCTGAAATAAGTGGAATTATTTCAACAATAGGCTTGGAGTGGGCCTGGGGTTGAAGTGTGCGTATACAGTTTGGCAAAAAAAAATTCTAGTAGTCTAAAAATAATCTTTAGTGTATATTAAAAAAAAAAAAGGCTTTGGTAAGAGGACGTGGTTGCATTACTTCATAAGGGCGATAGTATAGAGTAAATTACGTAGGTTATTTTAAGCAAGGGTCAATAAGAGCTTGGTCAAAATCTGTGTGTACTTTTTTATGTAACTTGCACGTTGGTGTTTCTGTTTCATTTTTTAAAATAGATATTTTTTCTTTGTTTCCTTCAAATTCAAGCTTTCTTACTTCTGCTATTTCAACAGTGTAAGTCTTCAAGGAGAGAAACTACCTTTCTATACAAAATGATTGCCCTTTGCTAAAGTCTCATAAACTTCACACTATTAAAATTGGGAACGTAGGAACACAGCATCAGGCCAGTGATCTATGTAGCACGATATTCCATTTCTTAGGATTGTCATTATTAAATACTTCAGAAGAAGGTGCAAGAAACTGTGTAAAATAAATCATGTTTGTAGAAGTTTCTTTTAAGCCCATCATTTAATGATAGATTTATAAAGCAGAGAGCTTTATAAAACAGCATTTGCTGTTTTTAAATTGTGTGATATAAAGAAGCCTGGGGGCTGGTGTTTGTTTTAGGTCTACTTTTCTTGGTTTCAAAGCAGTAAGATAAAATATTTCTCCACTTCGTACAGCTGCAATAAAGAGCTGGAGTGACAAAGTGATACCATAACGCTGTATTTCACATTGCTTGCATGTGGTTTGCTACAGTTATTTTACTGATAAAAAGAAAGCTGAATCATGTATGATTTCTCAAACTTGAAGAGCAGATACATAGCTAAATTTTAGATGAGAGAAAAAGCTTGATGGGAGAGGAGGATGCCAGGCTTCAAAGCAAATGCATTATTTTGATCTTCTTGGCTGTCCAAGGTACAATTATGGAATCTGTCACCGTTCAGTAGTTTGCTGAGTTGATATCTGGGTATGATGGATTATACCCACATTTTCCTCTGTTTAAAATTTATTTTTGTTTCTGTATTATACTGTATCAATCTGACTTACTGGGTAGTGACAATCACCAGTTGAATTATGAACATAAAATACAGAAAACTACAAATATGTTGGGCTCTCTTACCAATCCAAAACTTCGTTATTCTACCACCATTTATGGCTGCTTTGAACCTCAAAGCCTTAAAAGAATAAGTTTTAGACAAATACAGAATAAAAAACCCTGAACAAAACCATAAAACCAAAATAAAAGAAATAAATTAATTAAAAATTAGTTTGGTCTAACATCTGAGAAATTAGCTTTGAATCTATGCCTTGCAAACAGAAGCAGGACCTGTTATTAATTCCCCTGACAGCCAGCGCTTTCATCTCCTCCTGTCTTTTCCCTAGACTGCTCATCATATGCATGGAATCTGGTGATACAGAAAAGGAGTGGTGGTGAATTTCAAACTTGGCGTTTAAACAGTAACGATAGTATGTTACTTTACTAGGATGTAGTGTTATGTTTCAAAGGATGCCTAGCAACATAGAATTTCACCATGAGTCTGACATGCTGTACTAGATTTCAAAGAGTGGTTGAAGCACTAAATGAATTTCAAATTATGAATAGGAAATTCAAACCAGCATTACTCTTAACTGGGTTCACTGTAACCACTGACACTTCTCATCTTTTAAGGGTGTTATCTTAATTTGGCAGTTATTGTAGTTCTGCATCTCAGAAAAAGAGACAAGGATGTAATTTCCCTGTTGCATAATGTAAAATTCTGATCAGTATCCAGAAAAAAAAGTTGTAATGCTCAAGACAAGGTTTCACCTGGATTTTATTTTTACAAAGTTAATCTTTTATAGTGAGCACTTTTTCAAACCTTTTAAGGCTTGGACAGTGGTATTTACTGAATGGTATTTATTGTATCTGGCATTTATAGTATAGTTCCATCAACCTACTGATGAACTTTGTGACACTTACCTGAATAATTGGTGAAACAGTGAATACAAGATGCAAATGTAGTGAGTCTCCAAAGAGCAGATGTGAGCTGGGAGTTATACATCTAAAACATTACGGTACACCACTTTAAGAAAATTACAGTGTTTTTTGGCAAACAGAGGACCTGCAGCTTCATTTATTTTAGGATTCTCATATTCATTTTGCATGATAAATTTGATGTTAAGCAGAATCAACCAGGGGTTCTCCTCTACTGAATGACATCCACAGGAGAAGGGAAGGTTTGGGTGAAACAGGTACTTTGAAACTCTTTCTCAGAAACAGTGGTCCAAACCTGCTCTAGAATCTGGTGATACTAGGAATATACAGGTTTTCCATCCACTTTTTGCAAAGAGTAAGCATATGGTACCTGAATTAACAGTTTGTTCTCTGGCTGTTCTAAATTGTCCAAAGACTAGCCCATATAAGATTTTCTCATCAGAGACCCAGCCCCAAGTCCTCTAATTTAGCTTCTGTATGTTCTGGTTTCATATGTGGTCGCTTTTGCTTGTCATTCTGTGTGAAACTTGGAATTACAGAAATGTCTAAGTTTAAATACTGTTTCTGTGAGCTGAGAGTTTACCCTGAGTGTCTTAGAATATTGACACACGTTTCAGTCTACAGAATTACAGCTGCTCAATATTTGAAGGATTCGTCTAAAGAATAAAATACGTGTAAGTGGATTGATAAAACGTTAGTTCAGTGGAGCTCTATTAATTCCGTACTGAAGGAGGGATCATTGTCTAATGAAAAAATTCAACAGGCTGTCTTATAGTCCTAAGATGGTAGTATAATACATTACTTGCTTAGTTTTAATAGGCTATGGTGTTACCAATACAGTACTTTCAGCTAGTGTGTGCGTTGATTTTTATGTATTTAAGTGAAGAGTGTGATGAGGTTTAGAATAGGAAACTTTCTAATTCTACTTCATTTTATTTCTTAGCCAAAGTGAAAGAGAGGAATTCGAAACAGAGTTCAAACAGAAGTATGAACGAGAAAAGATTCTGCTAACAGAAGAAAACAAAAAACTTTCAAATGAGCTTGATAAGGTAAGTGCTGATTAGTTGAGTCCTGAGTTTATAACTATTGTATGCTATGTACAAATTGGACAATACAGAGCTGTATTGGTTGTGATTAATTTCTGCTATCAATAAAGACTTAATGTTACACAAAAAAGTAGTGATTAATATTTGATTTGAATAGTGAAGTATCTGTATGCATCTGAACTTGAGAATGTGTGTATGTGTGTGTATATATATATGCATGTATGTGTATTTATGTGTAGGAATTGAGTTAGATGGTCTTACAGTTCGGTAAGACTGATTTTAGACAACATGTTAAGCCAAAAAAGATGATTTCTGTATGACCCAAATATAAAAATACATAGTTAATGATGTGATTACTTAGAGTATACTTGCATGTCAATTACTGTGAAATAGCAGGACCCCTCCCACCCACTGAGATTAAGTGTTACTTTGAGATACTAAAAAAATACAAATGATAAGGCATATTAATTAATGTGTGTTGAGCAAGGAATAATTATGTTTCGTGCATTTAGATTATCTCTTTTTTGTTCATTTTGACAGGTTATTCAAGTTCATTGTGGATTAGCCAAGTCTTGCTAAACTTGTCTATTCTTTTTGTAATGCATTACATTTTCTAAAAATATGATGAAAGTACAGTGTTCTTCAAAGTAAGCATGTTTGCATGTCAGTGTTCAAATTAAAGTACATTTTCATACCAGTGTAAGACACATACTGTATATGCCTATATGTAGGCTTAGTCCAAGAACAGTAAGAGACAAGTCACTTTGATAGTTTTTCTGCTTGGTCTCTCTTTAAATTTGGTTAGCTTTGTATTTTTCTTGTCAAATGACATTTAATAAAAAGGCATATTTAAATCATAAACCCATTTAAAAGATAAATATGGAGTGGAGTACTCATTAGGAGTAAAAAGTAGAACAGATTTAAAACTGTGATTTTTTTTTTTTTTTTTTTTTACATCATTTCCATTTATTAGTATATTTCAGTACTAAAAGAAGCCTTTCACATGAGATTAATTCTCCTAAGCAGGTCTTCCTATAAAGTCTATTTGATCTCTGATTCCACTTTGACTTTCTGAATAATTATTTAACATAATGAGGATTTAGTTCCCAATACCAACTGACGTTAGCTGTGGCTTTTGTTTTGCAGAATGTGCATGTGTGAATGACAGCTATGTGAATGCGAGAGGTTAATTGATAGGTGTAACATACTGTACTTACAGATGTGCATTTAATTTCAATTTCCCTGTCTGCAAGTAAGTAAAATGAAAAACAGGGGAATGTGAGACACCTGGAGAATCTCAGGACTCACTTGCGCCTGTATCTCTTAATCCTCTCATTCTCCATGGTTACTAAACCAGGGAGAGGTTTGGCAGTTTTATCTGAGCTATAACAATTTTTGTGTCCTTGCTTTGCTCTTTTAACGTAGGTTTTTCTATATAGAACATTCCACACCTATATGGTTCAATGCAGAAACTTTCTAAGAGTTGTAGAGGTATTTGGAGACTAATTCTCAGAAAACGAATTAATTTGTTAGAGTGAAAATGTAGTTCTAGTCCTTAAAAATGGCCTTTCAGTACAGCTACGGTCATACATGAGAAAAGATTCTGGCTTTTATTGTTACATGGTGTTTATTGTGATGGGTAGTGGCAATTTTTAAAGCAGATGCATGATGTGGGAGAGGGGAACACGTGGCTTTGAGTCTGCACAGAGATGGCATCACAGCAGCTTATACCTTTAACAAGTTGTTTAAATTCTCATTCAGCTCACCACCATGTTTGAGAGGCTGAGTATGAATAACCGGCAGCTGGAAGAAGAGATGAGAGACCTGGCTGATAAAAAGGAGTCTGTGGCCCACTGGGAGGCCCAAATTACTGAGATCATCCAATGGTGAATACTCTGCTCTAATGTCATTGCAAAATCCCTTCAGTACGTGGTAGGGCTGTTACTGAGGTTTTTGCCTTTGCATGTGGCACTGGCAAGTGCTTTAGGTGAAATCTCACACCTGTCTGGGATTCTGCTGTATTTTTGATTGATATTTTAATAATATACAAATCCGGAAAAATGTGTTCCTCCTTAAGAGCGAAAGTGTCTTACCAAATACAACTTTTTTAAGTGCAGAAGAATCATGGCCATTGGGTGTGGCTTGTGGCTTTGGAAGAATGCTGGAAGGAGTCATATGCTGAGCTCACGCCTCTGAGAGGGAACAAGCCTGGGAAAAGCAGTGGCTGAGAGTATTTGTGTCTCGGCATTAATTTCCTTCATCTGCTTGGCATGTGGCAGAATGAAACAAATACAGTGCAACTTTTATGTGATTTTTTTCACAAGAAGGGCATTTGAGACTACCGCAAAGCCAGTCAAGTGATGTTTCTAATAATACTTTTGCTAAATAATGATGTTATGTTTCTAAAGTCTTCTGTCCAGTTCTAATAAATTAGGGGAAAAAAACCCACCCCAAGTTGAAGTTACTAAGAGAAAAAGGTTGTTTTATCTAGGTGGTCTTTATTTTTCTTCTCCATGCCTGCTTCTCGCCCCTCCCCTTTTATGGTCCATTGCAGTGTCTAGCATCTACAAAAATAGTTTGCATCCAGACATTTTTTTTTACAGATCATCCACTTCTGGGAAGATTTCATCATCATATACTAATCTTTTTTTGGTTTACTACTTGATTATTTCCGCTCCCCTCTTTTGCCATCTCATGTTAGTGAAAAAATCTAATTTGTTGTGTCAAAGATAAAATGGGAAACATTTGTTTTAATGAAGCCTAGTTTGGTATTGTGGTAGTGTCAGTATAATTTTGTTGTCAAAATACAGAGAAGTTTGTCTTTTGAATATAGCCATGTGAATATGTAACAAGAAAGGAGGGCTGTCCTCTGGGTTTCTGGAAGTGTTTTAAGCAGTGTTTTTTACATAAAATTATGTAATGCTGATCTGTGTTATGAAGTCCATAGTGTCTCAAGGCATTGTATTTGTAGCAGAGGTTAAAAAATTTAAAAGGTCCACTTTGTGCCTGTTCCTTTTAAATCTTGTCTCTCGTAACTGTGAGTGTAGTAGACGGCCTGCATCACAGAAATAAAGAAAAAATACATAAAAGTTGTTTAAGTGAACAGTTAATTTCTAGCCAATCAGAAATGTTTATTCAGAAAAAAATCAAGGTAAAGAGAGACAAGTCTATTATTTCATATTCCATATTGTTTTAAGGTAATGCTTATCTGTCTTAATGCACCAAGGTAACCAAACCCCATTTTTCAGATTTACATGTGAAAGCACTCATAAAACTTGGCAGTTCTGGACAAAGACAAGTCAGAATTAGTTGTGGATTGTTTTATTTAACACTATGTAAAAATGTACCAACAGTCATTAAGAATGTCCCTTCTCCAGTTTATGAGAGTGTTTAATATTTTAAAATGTACTACCAATGTGGTTCAGGTCTATGATAAAGCATGTTGCATGTATTAGAGATGTCGTGGGGAGGGTAAAAGAGGTTTGGGATAGAGTTTTTTATTATGTCTAAAGATACTTAATGAAAAAAGACCAGGAACATGAAAGACTAACTTTCTGAATGAAAGATACCGTTTTACTGATCTCTTATGATAATATAGCGTCTTTTAAAAAGTATGGAACTAAAAATTAAAGAACTATGTGAAAAGGAAAAAAAAAAGTAGTTCTGTGGGCAAACATTAAGGAGATAAAAAAAATTGACTTGGTTCCAGTTTTTAATCACTGTACACATCTCAATTT
Source organism: Aquila chrysaetos chrysaetos (assembly GCF_900496995.4). NCBI lineage: Eukaryota > Metazoa > Chordata > Aves > Accipitriformes > Accipitridae > Aquila > Aquila chrysaetos. The sequence continues at coordinate 5,754,096 of NC_044016.1, forward strand.
TCCCTCCATACTTCTCTCTGCTTATGTTAAATTTTTTCCAGCTATGTGAAGCCTTATCTTGGCTCACTTTTTTTTTTTTATTATTATGTTTAGATTTTCCATGCATTACCCAGATAATCTGATCATGTCCATCTGCTGTCCTTAGAATTCAGTACTGCATACTGAAACTAGGTCCTTCTCTGGTGATATTTTGCTGTGGAACATGGGGTGCTATATGAACTATCTAAACATCTATAATAATGATAAACATTTTAAAAGAAAAAAATAATTTTCAAGAAAACTAGTCTTATTTAATCAGTCACAAGCCTATGTTTTTCTCAGAAGAATGTGCAATTTCAATCCATACCTGTCCACCTCTTCAGTGTGACAACAGAATCCCTTGGAGCTAACAAAGTAGGGTAGAGCTTGTAGGCTCCCTCTTCAAAACTACACAGATTTTTCACATAATATTACTTTAAAATACATATTTTGGGTGCATACTTTCCACTTCTTAAAAATGGGTTTTGCCCATATATGAGGATATGAGGCAGTAGATGGAATTAATTACTGGTTTTGTAAACAGTTTGCTCAGCTGCCTATGGTAGTTCAAGGGATTTGTTCTAGCCCTGTTCTAAGTAACACAAGCCCAAGGAGTCCCTTACTTCCTTTGAGTGCTTTCCATCTAATAGATACCTCTCTCAGGAAATCTGCCCCACTATTCGAATCCATATTTTAGGTGGTTAAGATTGTCACTTTCTTCACAACTCCTTGGGCCCTTCCAAATAATTTGCGAGTAATTTTGATGGCCTATCATGTTCCCTTTAGCCTTTCCCTGCTTTCTTATTGTGCTCTCTTGCATCTTTTTAGGGCAAATGTACAAAAGTCTTTTTATTTTTGCTGTTATTATCCCAAGGTGCCATAAATATAGCCAAAATTTTAATATAAACACTTGCATCAAACTTTCATTTCAATTTCTAATGTGGTAGTAATAGACCCTCACGGATCCTTCGGCCTTAATGGGGCTATTATATTGACAAGTTTGTATTAGCCAAATCACTCATCGTGCCTTGACAAGAGTAAATACTGAGGCTTTTATAGTCAGCTATAAATTTTCCTAAGTGAGATGGGAAAGAGATTCATTGCATTGGAGGTTAATGCAGTCACTTTAAAAAGGAATCTTTTAAATAGCCATGGTACCGTATTTCTGTTCTGTTGCAGAAGGGAGGTTGATGGAAGTCTTGGTAGTGATTCCCAGAGTACTTGTCAAGAATCTTAACTAATTAGTCTCTCTGTGAGGGATTCATGTAACCTAGTTCTAGAAGTCCTAAGGTAGACAACTAAAATAAATCCCATGACTAGTATTGTAGAAGCGTCTTTTTCTCCCCACTGATTGAAAAGGAAGCCTAGGCAACTAGTTCAAATGAAGAATTCTGTATTGTTGATATGTTTATATGGATGAGCTAAATCCTACCTGATTTACCTATAGAGTGGATGTCAGGCTTGGATTCAGCTGGCCAGAAGCTGTGACTGCTGTCTACCAGAAGAAAAAAATCAACAAAAAACCCCCAAGCAAACAAACAAAACAACCCCCCCAAACACTTCTGCATTAAATCAAACATAAAAAAGCCCCAAAGTTTTTGGGGTTTTTTGGTTTTGGGGTTTTTTTTGTTTGGTTTTTTTAATCTGGTTGCTCTCAGAAGAAAGCACATGTGAATTGTGGAAAAGGTTTAGCAAAAATTATGGGCAAATTCAACCGTAAGAAACTCAAAACATGAAAAATTCTGAGATGCTTTGTGTTTAAGGTAAGAATAATCAGAAGTTAATTATAAAATAGAAATTCTGGAGGACGGGGGAAGTTTGAGGGTTTGGGAGCAGAGTGAAGTGTTGAAAATTTTTAGAGAAGTAGTTCTAAAAAACCAAATTTTGTTGGAGAAGGCAGAGGAAAAAGAAAAAATTAAGTTGTAGGCTTTGAGCAGAGTGATACAAAGACAGAAACTTAAAAGCATTGAGAAACTACAGGAGAATTGGGAGTCATGGCTCTCAGACTTCCTTGGGGTTTTTAAATCAGGAAGATGCAGCTTGGCATATGACCCCAGGGCTCTAAGACCCCTCCTGTTCAGCAAAAATCTCTAGTCCTCTGGGTCCATTTTGTTTTGTAAAGTATCCCGGAGAGAGAGACCCAGAGAGTCTGACCTTCAGAGCAGCCTGACAAATAGCATACTAGCAGTCAATGGTTATTTGAAGGTGGTTGTGATGTTGGCTCCAACCAAAAAGTTAAATTTAATTTTACAGGAATTTGTACTATATTGCTGTTCTAGGCTCTTTATAGTTAACAAGCTAAGTTTACAAGGGCACTTACGTTATATGTGAAAACAGAACGGTTAATCCAATCTAAATTTTCAGAGATGAAAGAATTGACTCTGGGTGGGACCTGAAGAACTTTTCTTACTCAGGTCTTTTGCTGTGCTTGTTAGGGCTCTCTGTAAGAAGGGGAGCAAGGAGAGAAACATTAGTAAGAGTAAGTTTACCTTTCTTGCTCTTTTTTTTAAAGAGCCAATCAAACAAAAAAAAAAAAACCCAACCCAAACCAGCAAAACAGCAAATCAAAAAACTCCCAAGAGCTCCTGGGGGCACATAATGTTTAATCAATGTATCTCATTATCGAGAGAATGTTGCCATCTAGTGGGCAACAAAACTGTAGCTCAGCTCCAAATTGTACTGCTTTTATTTACTGTCTTTAAGAGTCTGAGGAGTTTCCTTGAACTCAGTATAGGTTTTTGCAAAAATTGACTTTATATGTTTATTTTCATTTTCTAGATTTCTACATGTTCTGTGGAACACCTCTCTGAGGATTTTACATGTGCAGCTTTTCAGCATTTAGAACCTGAAGGTTCTGTGCATCATAAACCAAATAACTGAAGTGTTTTCTCACCTTCCATAAGGAAGGATCTATATGGCATGATAAAAACTGACAAAGAAATTGGGCATGGAAAGTTTTTCATATTTAATTAGAAAAGTTTCAAAAATATGGCCCAATTCAATTTTATTTTTGATCTGACATTGTCCCTTTTTTTTCTGCAAAGATTTTACATGTCATTAAAAATAGAGAAGCTCAAATGCTGATTCCTAAATCTGTTTTCCTTCCTTGTACATCAGGAGAACTTACCTTCTCACCTTGAGAACCTCACATTCTTTTTATTCCTGCTTACACTCTTTTCTTTTTACTATATATTTAATTATGCACCCCCCCCAAAAAAAAGGCATCTTATGCTACTTCTCACATCTTTTGCCCACTCTTGTACCCTAAGTGGTTTGTATAGGCCAAGGTTATCTGTATCTGGTGGTCAAAATATGTCATCCAGAATGTTACAGGAAAAAAAAGTTGGTATGCTGCTTCCATTGAGTTCTAGTATACCTTGGGAAAAATAGTAACTCATTAATATCAAAACTCTCTCTGACTTTAATAAAGTCAGGATGTGGTTTTTTCCTAGGCTCCTCCTCACCTCTTGAACTAAATTGTAAGCAGGAGACAGAGAAGATAAAGCCCAAAGCATGATGTTTTCATGTTGGGTGTGAGTTTTATGGTAAATTGTCACTATTTTTGCATTAGCCCCCTCTGTATTAAAGCAGTCTTTCATATATAAATCTTAAACTGCACAGCCAGAAGTTACTGTAACCTGTAGACATTTAGCCCATAGCTTTCACATTGTCATCTTGCCCTAAGGCCACTGTGGGAAAGCTCTTCTGTTCCTCCCTTGCCCGTGGCAGTTCAGAGTATGTGCTCTCTGTCTTTCTTGCCTCCTGGTGACTATCTATAAATCTTTGTTGAAACATTACATTATTAATTAATGGTAAACTTACAAGTAGCAGCATTTTCATAATTACTGTGTGTATGAACCCCATAGTATCAACCAGAGAAACTTATATTGCTTTATAGGCATGGAGGGGGAATCACTTTCTGCAGAAAGGTCACTGTGAGACAAGATGAACCATCTGGAGAACTCTCATCTCCAGTCCAACATACTCAGGATTACAGTTACTAAGGAAAGATCAGGAAGCAAGGATAAGTTAATTTCCACAAAATAGAAAAACTATTTTCCCACTTCCCTGTAAGTTATTTAAAGCTATATGAGGTTCATTACTTATAGCACATCCTAAACATTTCTGTGGTCAGTGTTGATAGACCTAACTGTGATCAAGCTGTGGTATTAGACTGCTGGTCTCTGAGACCAGCTCAGAGACTTGGGTATGCCCTGTTGTTGCAGAACTGAGTTTGTTCTTCTGTGGGCAAGATGAGTATGTTCAGAGCCAGGCCTGTAAGGTGAAAGGAACTGTGTGTGTGCGTAGGGAGGGTGTTGGGGGGGGGGGGGGGTGTTTGGTTTAGGTTTTTCATAAGCTACTTAGTTTCAGTGAGGTAATTTTTTCAGCAACTTTCTTTTCTATGTTAATACCTGAGGCAAATGAAGAACGAACCTTCTGCTGTAATTAATCACAGAAGTTTGTTTTTTTCTTTGTAACTGATGATCAAAGAATCTGAAAAACAGACATGTCTCCTCCTTGATGTCTTTACACCCAGAATACATGTCTTGATAGGAAGCAAGCTCGGGGGATGAGAGCGCCTCTTCTGGCTTATGCCGTTTAATAACATTAGAATTAGACTCTGCCTATTTAATTAGCATTTCATGAAATAACATCACTGTTTAACTACTATTTCTCATGGTCAATTGATAAGAGTAAAGTCAACCACTAGTTCCAATGTTATGTGGATAGTTGAATTGTTAATTATTGGTTACAAATTTTGTCTTAATTTACTCCCTAAAAATAGATTGGATCTTGAAAGGTTTCTTTCTCAAAGTCTCAATTTCAGGTAGCTGACGTTTATACTGAGACATGTATTACTTACTTAGAATCATAGAATCATTTAGGTTGGAAAAGACCTTTAAGATCATCAAGTCCAACCATCAACCATGCCCACTAAACCATGTCCTGAAGTGCCTTTTCTACACGCTTTTTGAATACCTCCAGGGATGGTGACTCAACCACTTCCCTGGGCAGCCTGTTCCAATGCCTGACAATGCTGTCAGTGAAGAAATTTTTCCTAATATCCAACCTAAACCTCCCCTGCTGCAATTTGAGGCCATTTCCTCTCGTCCTATCTCCAGCCACCTGACAGAAGAGACCAGCACCCACCTCACTACAACCTCTTTTCAGGTAGTTGTAGAGAGTGATAAGGTCTCTCCTCAGCCTCCTTTTCTCCAGGCTGAACAACCCCAGTTCCCTCAGCCACTCCTCGTAAGACTTGTGCTCCAGGCCCCTCACCAACTTGGTTGCCCTTCTCTGGACACGGACTGCTAGATACGTAGTTCTTCAGTCTTTATTCCTTGTCTTAGTGGTGCATATTGTTTAATGGAACTCTGCAGAGCAGCAAAGGCTTAGTTCTGTGGGGGTTTTTTTGTTCCCTTACGTTTCATGATTTTTGTTTTGTATTATGCTTTTTTCTGTTTCTGGTTGCTGTTTTGTTGAAGGGACTTTTGTTTTCTTTTCTTTAGATTCTTTGGTTAAAACACCTTTTTTTTATTATGTAATTGTTTAGGGTAAGTGATGAAAAAGATGCTCGAGGTTATCTTCAAGCCTTGGCCTCTAAAATGACAGAAGAACTAGAGGCCCTGAGGAACTCCAGTTTGGGTGCAAGAGCTACAGTAAGACTCTACTTCCATATGTCAGATTTTTTTTGTTTGCAAAACCACTAATTGGATTGTTTCAGCTGCAGTAATAACCTGTCTGTAGAGTCTGTGTTAGTCAGAAGTTAAACTTTCCTAGAGCTTCCCTTCTGAATAACTGAATAGTAAATGTATTGTTTATTGTTTATCAATTAATTAAACACCAATATCTTCATAATATGATTTTATCTATAATATTGTTCAAGTAGCTATTTTATAATCATATATGAATTTGTTGAAGGAAATCTGTACTTTGGGTTATGAAAGCCTTAAAGTCTTTCACCTGTGAAATGTGAATGTCCTTCGTAGCTGTCATTTGAATTGAGGCACATCAAAACTAGAATTCACAAAATCTCTTTGCTTTTGAGATCATGACAACATAAGACACTCATCTTGCCTGTTTAGTACTTAAGTTCAATAATAATAATAATAACACTACTCAATTTTTTAGTTTTAGATTACTTTGGAATTAATGAACTCTTATGTTAAGAACATAATAGACTGAGAAACATAATTGTTGAAGTTAGTTACATTCTGCATTTTCAGCTTTCTTTCCTCTTACTTTTTCTTCTCTCTTCTTTTATTCTTTACTAGGACATGCCCTGGAAGATGCGCCGCTTTGCAAAACTGGATATGTCTGCAAGGTTGGAACTACAGTCTGCTCTTGATGCTGAAATCCGAGCCAAACAGGCCATTCAAGATGAGTTGAATAAAGTCAAAGCTTCCTGTATCTCTACGGAGTGGTAAGACCGAATTGTTCTGATGGAAATTTACTTTGATACCTCCCAGGGAGTGTCATCGAATCATGATTTTAACGATCTTATCTGTCAAAATTTAATAATGAATTATATGCCAATTTCTTATATCCAAATGTGAAAAAAAAAAAAAAAAGACCACATCTCTCTTCATTGTGTAAGCAGCTGAACACTTACTGGGAAATTTGACATCTTGAAGACTTTCAGAGAAGACACTTTCTCTTTAATAATATAATCTCTCCTAGTTGTGATAACAAGTTTAAATGCAAGCAGAGTTTGGTTTTGTGTCTTAGAACATATTCTCTTCCATTCTATTGATAGCTGCATTGGGTTAGCTGATGAAAATCGATTATTGCATACTGATTTGCACAGTAGTAAGATGCAGTTATGGAAGATTATGAATTCTTTTATTCCTTCCTCAGACCTCTATCTCCCTTCCCTTCCCCACCCCCTCTCACCTCCCCAGAATTTATTCTGAGTTGGGTGAATGCCTGAAGTGGGGATTAGTAGGAAGACATTCCATTTCTAGGTCTCCAGCTTCAGTCTAGCTCAGAGCACTGACTTGTTTTGCAGCTTTAGGAAAGCGGTTGGACAGAGCTGAGATTCAAGTATGTTATCTGTAAAGTGGGAATACCTTGTCCACCTGACTTAGATATTTTTCAGGCCATGTAACATGATGATAGGCAGCATTGTAGATCCTCTAAGAGCAGGAGAACCACTGTTTGCTTTGATAGGCAAGGATGAGAAGTGTGATAGAAAAGCATAGTAGTGTTACCTATCAGCTGTGAATCAGAAAGCACTGAAACAACTAACTGTAAAGTAACAGAGTTCAACATAATCTATTAGTATCACAGACACTGTGAATTAACAAATAAAAAAACCACCAATTTTTAGGCATAAAAATACATGTGGTCTTTTTTTTCCTCATTCATAGGATACAAGCTCTCACAATTACTCATAAATTAGGAACATGAGCCTATTTAATGGGTAAACAGGGGCAGTTAATTGCTTGTTCTGGTTTTTTTTTAAGATACCATACTAAACAGGTCCCAATAGATTTTTTAATTCATTCTGGCATTTGATGACATCATGAAGCTTGCTGGGCATTAATTTTTAAATAGAATGCAAAGATGGACAGAAAAATGTGACTTGTCTCATGGGTTCTCAATACTTACATAGGTTTTTTTTGTTTTTATTCTTTTGAAGTAAATTGCAAGAATCTGAGAAGAAGAACATGGAACTGTTGACAGATATTGAAAGGCTGAAAAAGGAGACAGAAGAGCTTAGATCAGAAAAGGGTATGGCAACTGATACCCAAGTAAATAACATGTTTCACATTGGTGGGTACATCTTATCAATTAAGTGTCACCTTGCAACTAAAATATGATACCGATACCACCAGACTTTGGCATACAAAATGTGAGCACAGCAATTGCATGTTAAGATGTACCCACAGCAGCTGCATTTGCACTTCTAATACATACTTGTAATATGCTTCAGTTTTGTTGATATACTTGAACCAGTAAGGTATTATTAGAGTTGGAACTGCATTATTTTTATTTGGCATGTGTATGATAATTTACTGCCAGAGAACTGTTAGAAGTATAGATATATTTATAATTTTTTTTACCCTTTATGATGGGTGAAGGTATTTAGACTTCAATACTGATCATAGTGTTCTTCTATGAATGTTTTAGCCCTGCCTACACAGAGAATAAACAACTGCAGAGACATTCGTAGCATTCATTTGTTTCTGGAATGACTTTGTTGATTGGTTTTGTAACCACGTAGTAAGCGGTGTGGTCATGTTTGCTTTGCTGTGGTATTAAGAGCATGTTCTGGGATTTCTGTCTAACGGTATTTCGCATTGTTGCTGGGTGAAGAGACTTTTTGGTAATTCTGAAATGAAAAAAAATTTCATTGAGAGGTGATTTATGATTTGGCTGGTTCTTTGCAGTTCCTGTAGTAGCTCTAATATTTCTATCTTATGAGTCACATGGGAAGAAGTGATTCTTCAGACCAAATGGAATTACCTAATTTTCTGTAGGTAACTGAACTCCAGAGTTTCAAAACACTGGCAACAATGGCTGTGTAGGGATGTCAAATATTGTTCAGCCTTTGCAACCTAACGGCACGTCAATCAGTAATGTATTGCAGTTAACATTCATCTCCTATATATAGACCTCCAGGTGCTGGTTGACTGGTAAAAATAATATAAACCTATACAGAACATTAAAAAATTACTCTTGCTGATTAGCAAATAAGACTTAGGGAATTTATACTTGTTCATCTTGATGCTTAGCACTGATACCAGGATTATGCTTCTTCCAAGTGCTTGGAGAGGAACTCTTGATAGCACCTCACTGGAGAGAATTAATGCGTTGTCACGTTTAGCTTTCATTTATAGATTCTTGAACTGTCTTAAATATTTTGCATGCTTACTCAGCTTCTGAAGTCTTGCTTCGTGTTAAACGGTCTGTTAAGAAATTATAATTAATATTTTACCTTGTATTTTCTCCAGTGTTTAAAGCCTTATTTTTTGTGAAAATGGAGATAAACATTTACTCTTTTCTTTAACAACAACAAGAAGTACTTTTCAAGGAAAATTTAGTTATTATGCTTTTTGCCAGAAGTAAATTAATAAGATTCTACTGCAGCTATTCAAATATTTTGATAGAAATACACCTTAATCCAAAATCCTTATTATCTTTGGACTTGGTTTTCTCTTATAAGAAGAAATTTATTGATGTTTGAATCATGAACTGTATAGAGGATTCAAATGTAGTCAATGTACAGTGGTAGCGTAACTTCCTGTGCGTGGAAATTGATTTCTAGGAAGGGATTACTTAGATTAGCACTTGAATCCTTTGCTCTATAAATGTGTTCCAGAAAATGAGGAGGGTGGGGAAAAAGATTACTAAAAATGATTCTGTAAAGTAGCAGGTAATTTGAGAATTGTTTTTAGTCTTTTACTGGGGTTTCAGTGTATTTCTATTTTAAAAACAAAAGGGTTCTTTGTAACTTCTTTGTTCACTGTGGGTTATATTTAGACCAAACAGGGTGATACGAGCAGTTAGAGCAAGTCACTGAAGTTTCTTAAAAGAAATAAGTGACCTTTGATAGCGTCAGTCTTTCAAGATGCACACAGTCCTGCAGGCTTTGATCATAATAAGTACGTCTATATAATATATTTGTAGTGCTCAAGAAGCTAGAGTTTCTATACATCTGTGATTTATAAACACCCACACAGCGACTCGAATTATTCCCCAAAGAAAAGAAGAAGAAAAAAAGAATATAGCAATTGAAGCAAGTTAAAGTAACAGTCCAGATGTGCCAGCCTCTGGAGCTCCAGAGGATGCAGCATTCCTGCTCTGCTTACTGGCTGAAAACCGTGTAAATGATGCAGTGTGACAGAAACATTTGAAGCTTTACCCAGGATTGCATTACTCCTGGACATTCAAAAGTGAGAGGTGACAGAGACAGGCATAGAGCATGGGTCAAGGAACTCGTACTATTTGGAAATGCGGTGTGTTCCTCAAACAGCCTGTTCTGTACATTTTTGTGGAACCTCAGTGTTAGCTAAAACTGTCTTGTCACGGTAGGCTGTCCAGTGTGTGACTAGAGTAGGGATGACACCTGCTGCCTTAGTGTGTATGCCCGTATGTCATGCAGTGCATGTTGCAAATGGACATAAACACCTTAGAAACCTGTGCCTTCTGCATAATAGACATGTACATACAGTATGTTTTCATGTTGAATTCACACCATACGTCCTAGCTTGGGAAAGGTTAATTAAACATACGCTGCTTGCTTAGTGGGTCTATTAAAAAAGTCTTGTACCTTGGAAAACAGACCAAATGTGACAACTCATTTAAAAAAATGTAGGTGGTTCAGGTGGCTACTCAAACCGTGATTCAGCAAGGCAAAGGTCCTCCATGACAAGATCATTTTTCTGTAGCTTAAAAACCTGCTGCTGTTTTCTAGGTGTAAAGCACCAAGACTCACAGAATTCTTTCTTGGCCTTTTTGAATGCGCCTACCTCTGCTCTGGATCAATTTGAAGTAAGTGTACAGCAATTCTAATTCTCCGTTAGTAGGTGGAACTACTGCTGTTATGTGCAGGTTATATCCATATTTGCTGAGCGTTTGCTACTGTATTTTAATCATAATGCCCCATTTATATTTGTGTATAACAATATGTGAGAATTGTTTGTTGTTTACAGTGCTGACTGTCTTCTCTTGTACACGAGTAATCATAGTGAATTATCTCTCAAACCTTGAATGCAGAAATTTTCCTGATTTTGTAGTGAACTTGAAAAGTGTAGTTGTTCAAATGGCCTTTCTTTGTGTTCAGAAAAATGCTCAGTAACGTGGATACTGGTTTGGTAAAAATGAAAGAAAATCCATAAATAATCCTTGAATGTATTCCATGAAGTCATTGGTACTGTATATTTATTAGGTTGTTTTCATCTTCTGTTCGTTTTACACAGATCTGTAAAATCCAGATAATTCCTATTCATCTCCTCTCCACAGATGCTATATACTTGAAAAATAAATCTGTTTAATTCCTTGTCACTTTTAGACAAAAAACCAGTTCAGGTAGAAAACCTGGAAGAAGAAAAAATGAATGATACTATACATTTCATATCTTCTGTTTTTAATCAACAGGAAGCAATGCATCATTTTTCTTTTAAAAGAGTATCTGGGGTGAAATATTGGTCAAACTGAATTCAGAGGGGACAAGGCACCACCTTTACAGTTATATACTGGTCTAAAATTTGCCCCTGTTTTTCTCCTGATGGGTGTAGAAGGTCATCACGTTTAGCTGTGAAAGAGTATAATCCCTGATGTTATTGATGTTCCAAAATTTACTTCCTTTTCATTGTGTATTCATTAATTCATTCTTCTCTCTTGAAGTCCTCACAATTAATACCATTTTTTAATTTGCTTTTTAATTATTTATCTTATGAGTTACTTTCAATATAAAAATCCTGTTGGAGTGTAGGAATATTTTTTTATTGACTGAATGCTGGAAAAACATTGGGTTTTATACAGGTAGTTTATTGATTAATTGTCAATGAAAGGCAATTAATGAAAACTTACTGAGGTAACTATTACTGGCACTAGTTATTTACAGTTCTTTATTTTGCACTTTTATTTATACTGAACAGTTTTCTTCATCCATCTCTCTCTCTCTCTCTCTCTCTCTCTCTTTTTTTACTGCTGTTTTCATTAAAATAGGATTCCTTTTCCTCCTCTTCATCCTCATTGATTGATTTTATGGATGACGTAAGTCTTTGACTTTCAAACCAGTAAATCCCTCAATAACAGATCAGTTGATTGATTTGGAATATTCAAACATTAATGCGGTCAACTTAAAAAATCTGCAAGTGCAGTGGAGAACACAATATTTCTGTAGTAGCATACTTACACCTATTTATATAGATAGATGTTCAATTTTAAAGTAAATGTTTTTCTTTAGGTGCAGGTGAAGAATTCTTAATTGCAAACAGTTTTTCTAATGGGATAAGCTGCTTCTGGGCCTTATCTACCTGTGGAAAATGGTTCCAAAATCACTGGCACATCTATTTCATTTAGTTCTAGTGCTTCATATTATTATGTTATCATTAGTTGTTTCCAAGTTTTCTGATCACTTCAGTGAAAATGTTTTCACTGCACACAGTTAATTTCTGTTTGCTCAAATAAAATATTGTCGCTTTTTTAGAAGTAAGAAGTAATTTTCTTATAACTGAAGTGAACTTACTACTTTTATTGCCATTTGAGATGCTAGTTTTCTGTCAGGGGACAGTGTTTAAATATTTACCCTAGTTAATTGCATACTAAGGGAATTGAGTTAAAAGCTGAAAATTGACTGCATTATATTTCTTCCAGACTGAAGTAGTAGGCACATAAAAGTAAAAAATAAATAAGCTTTTTAAAATCAAAGTATATACTATGCATCTATGGTAGAGAACCATCCATTACAACTCTGTAGGTATATTGTGTGTGTACATCTGTGTGTGCTTGAATGTATGTGTATACACATATTTATACATATATATTTAAAATAGTATAATCCTATTTGCATTAGAATGTGTTGTGATTAATTTTATTCTAGAAATCTCTGCTGTGAAGGGTGTGTCAAAGAGGGTATAGTGTATGGGCCTGTTGTACTGATTGCATTTCTTTTCACAAACTCTGAAGGAATACTCTTATTCTAGATGCCTTTTTTTCTGTAAATCAGGTATATACCTTAGACAAAATGTGAGGGTACATCTGTGGTACCGTAGTAGAAGGCATTTGCCTGCGTTTTTATATAGCATATAGAAAACTTCGGCTTGCTGATATTGTTGGAATTTTCTTACATGAAAAGAATGAGAGTACAGTTTCCTGTCATGTTAAATCTATAATAAACTAGTAATATTTATATCCTTCATCTGGATTAAAGAAGTGTTCTCCCTGTTGCCTGAGTATTAGGAACGCTTAGTTTGTATCAGCAGGTTCTTTCACAGAAAGTTACCTTTAAAAGTATCTAATACTGTCTCCTAAAACCTGTTAAAAGAGAAATAAAGTACCTATGTGGCAGAGTAGCTGATGGTGTACTAATTTGCAAGGGGAAACTTAGGAGAAGAAAGTTTTCCTGGTTGCTATCTAGTTAGTTTTGAAGGACATCAGTACTTTATTCTGTATTTATTGTTGGTTTAGTTTTTTTTTAAAGAAGGCAGCATATTTTTTTCATAAAATCACATATTTTTTTAAAAATCTTTGCAAGGGAATAATTTTCAACTGTTGGCATGCAACCTTTAAGACATTCTCCTTGTTTGGTCCACCCAGATCAAATCTTTTCAGGTACCCATCTTTTAGTCTTAGGTAAAACTGGAGGTATTAATGTGTATATTGTTGCATGTGGATGACTTACGACATGGAGAATCAAACTTCCCCTGTTACATCTTCAATCTGAGTCCAACAGGAGTGTTTTTTTCTCAGTTGCATTGGGCAAGAGTACCTTTCTGGACTGGGCTGGCCAGGAACTAAACATGTCTAACACTGGGGCAGAATTCTTTCTCATCTGGCAAAACTGCAAAAGAGAGTTGACTGTTCAAAGATAGGAAGAGTACCCTGTGGAGAAATACAAGACTTGTTGAGCTACCTGTCTTTATTAGAAAGAGAAATGAAACTGATCTCTGCGTTAGTAGGTGAAAGGTGGTATAATTAAGTTGTGCTTAAGGTCAGTTCTGCATCTTTCATTTATTGGACAATTACTTGATTCATTCATAGAGAGATTCATAATATATAGCTTCTGAATTATCAAAATGAATGGTTATTTATGCTTGAGCTCCTTGAGTTGGTTCAATATCAATGTATTAGGCTGACTTAAATGAAAATAAAGGTATTAAAAATCCCCTCCCCGCCCCATTCCTCCATTCCCTTTCCAATGTCTCTTTTTGACAGTAGTTACCTTGAAGGGCAGTGGTTCTTGCAGCATCTCAAGAGGAATTGATCTGTGCTCAGTCAAACCAGAGAAGTGTGTGGGTTCTTTATGTTAAGACCAAGAAGAATTAGAAGTCCTCAGGTCAGACTCATGCAGTGCTGCAATATTACATGGGTTTCAGGAAAGCCTCTCCTGTAATGAAGAACCCAAAGTAAACATTACTAATGGCCCATATTTTTTCTTCAACCTCTGTGCTTCATTAAGAAATGACAGAGAGAGTGTAACATAACACACAGTTGCAGTTACATAGCACTCTGCAAGATCTCTGAAGTCTATTTAACATACGGATGTGTAAGCAGCACTGAGTTTGGCCCACTGATTACATTTGGAGTTTACTAGGGTGGGTGTGTCTTGTGTATCTGCCATCCAAATGACATAATTGTTTATAGCACTCTGTGAATGACTGGAGTTAATTCTAATTTTTTCAATGAGGAAAACAGTAGTTTTGCAATTTCTACTGGAGAGAAGCAAAAATAGATGTCCTGCTGCCTCAGTAGCCTGGAGATGCTGAGCAAGAAAAGTGGTAGCTCACTATTCAGATGAGTAGCAACCACTGTTGGTTCCAGCTGTACCTCCTTGAAGAGATACTTGGTCAGGTTGGCAGAACTGGTGCCTAGATCCTCATAGCTGCAAAAGCCCACGTGTTCAGAAACAATCCTTGTATCTCCTGTGCACATGGGAGGATGCAAAGGGCAGTAGGAATGGGTTTTGCTGTCCCTGGTCTCTGATTTTGGTGGGGAGGGAAGTCACCCCTAGTGACTCTAATATACTAATTTCTAAGTCTTTGCTGCTGTTTCTCCTGTGTGTTGCAGGCTGTCTCTCAGTAACGTCGTCTAGGTGTTAAGTCTCCTGTGTTCACTAGAAGTGTCTGATAATGGAAGTGTCAGGTTTTGTTTTTTAGCTAGGTGGATCTTTGTGTATCTCACTAGCTACTGGAAGCAATCAATTTGTTTTATTTAAAGATGAACTTGTAATTATTTAATAACAATAAAATGGAATCCCATTTTCCCTTGACAAAATTATTTTTCCCACTTGCTAGAAAATACTATTTTTCCCCAGTTGTCAACACATTACAAATTAAAAATAGCTTTCTTAAATCCTCCTGCAATCTGTCCTCACATGCAGTGCCCATGGGCTTTGGTTAGACTAAAGAAATTTGAACTTTGTAAATAACCACAGAATAAATCATGTTCTGAATTCTCATTATTAAACAGAATAAGCCATAGTAGTGTGTGGTGAGTGCCCTGACTCTACCTGCACGTTCATAATTAAGTTTAGAATAATTCTGGTTCTTAACAATACTTTAAATTGGACATATTGCACCTCCAAGAGATTGATTTATTAATCTTATTCAAAGTACAGAGATGCTAACTGCAAAGTATTAGTGTAACGTAGTCTGCAGTTTCACTGCTATTGTCCAGTGTAAAACTACAGACTTTAAAATAATTGTTCCTTTTTTTTAAAAAAATGTTTCTTCCCTCTTGTTCCCCCAGAATATCTTGTTTTCAAAATACTTGTAAAAATCAACATGTTTTTGTGTGTCTAAACACTGCCTCTGGAGATATAGTGACGAATTCTGAGCTGATACATGTGTCACTGTTTGGTTTTGTAACATTTTCTCCTCCTTTCTTTGTTAAAGCGCTCTCCTTCCTGTATTCCAGCTAACAAAGGCAGACGTGTAAGAGGCTGTCTTACTCTGTGGCCCTTTATTTTTTGCCTGTTGTGTACATGCCTTTGTTTAATGTATGGATTGTGTATTTACCTCACTGCATGTCCTGTGCTGCTGCTACTGTTTGCTGCTGCTGCTGTGCTTTTTGTTGTTTTACAGCTGTGGGCTAAAAGCTTTTGGAGTGTGTTGTTTGGTAATCCTATGAGCAGAATATCACAGTAACTGGAGAAGATGCTTTGGGTACTTTCTCATTTCAATATGAAAGTTCTGTGTGAAAGCTGATCAGGTAGATGCAGCTTGGGAAGATAAGCAAATGTCAAATGAGGGCCTGTTTGTTTCCTTGCCCTTAGCAGAGGGCATGTGTTGAGTTATGGGAATTGCCTATAGAAGGTAGAAGTTCGGCATTTGGGAGGTATGTCATAGCAAATGATAGAAAATGTCACAGTACAGAGATAAATAAATGGGAAGTGGGGAACTGAGTAAATTGGAGCATCAGGGAGGGCTGCAAAAATTCATACAAGGAAAACAGAGTTGGATGTACTGTAGTCTGTTAGGCTGGAAAGCTCTATGGTGTTTCAAAAATCAAGGTGGATTTTTAAACATGGTGTTATCAAAGCTTTGTCAGACAGCATACCTGGTACGAATTCAATGTCCATTTTAAACTCATATTGCCACTTTTGTTTCTTTTATACACATATGATGATAGGAATAGGAAAGCATACAAAGCATTTATATTGAATATTCAATAAATAAGCAATAATGCCCAACAGCTCTAATAATGACCTTACCTATGCAGTTCAAAGCACACCGCTCAGTGTCTTAGGCAAGCTTACAGTAACTGCTTGTTTTTGTCAGCTGTGGCTCCAATTCAGAAGTTCACCTCTCCTCAAGGTGTGTTTATACACTGGCCAGCTTTGGCTCAGACCTACACAGGTGACACTGTGTAGACAACTAAGCTGTGGAAGACAACAAGGCTATTACAATTTGGTAGGAGATGCTGAAATATGCTTTTGATAATCCAATGAATTAGTTTAAAACTAATTTTAATGGTGTTAATATGGTCCACATAAGCTTTTGGCCATAGTTGAGTCAGGTTGCTTTTGTACTTAGTTCTTCTCATTAAAGCAAGGAACCTGGAGATTACTGCAGCGATACTGCTTTAAAGCCCTGTTTCTGCAGTAAAGGTGGTGGTTAAATTCTCTTCAAATTCTGTAATGGTAGATCAGGTTCTGTGTGTTTTGTGGGCTTTTTATGTTCGTAAGTAAAGTAAAAATGTATTTGTTACTGGTTCAGCAGTTGTCTGCAACCACAAAGGCTTTGTAGCACATTCCAGAAAAGTTCCATCATTCATATCATGCTTGTATTAAATTTTTTTAAGCGACACCGTGAAAGTCTTTGGTATGCAGATGCTACTTTGAAAGGGAAAGCCTTTGGAGTATCTGAAAACATTTATGAAATGATAGATTAGACCTCTGAGTTTAACTTGCAAAAAGAAGAGGAACGTCTGTTTCTTGCTATGAAAATTTTGCCTGTAGTTACTCATTGGGCTTATTTTTTAATAACACTTTTAAGAGGAAGGTAGAATTGTTCAAGGTTAAACAGTCTTTGAGTGGACTCCAAGTTATCATGTTTAGACTGGATAGAAAAAAGTTTTAAATAATTGAAACAATATTATGTGTCTAGGGATTTACTACTTAATGGCATCAATGTTTCTAATACTGGATAAAGCTTCCAATTATTATTTGCTTCTGATAAATCTGAGCATAAAATGTTTGCTTTACTGCTAATTTTGGCCTCCATGCTTGAAACACATGATCTATGTGTAGAAAACAGGTGTATCCCAGTATGAGAATTTCCCATTTTCATTGCAGAAATACTTGCAGGCATCTTAAGGTGCCGAAGTTGATTAAGCTGATGAGTATTCTCCACCAGATAATTTTTTTTTGAAGGCTGTGATAAAACTGGAAGCCATCAAGCTAAACTCACTACTATTTAAAAAAAAAAAAAAAAAAAGAGAGAGAGAGAAAAAGAAAAAAGAGCAACTGCACCTGTTCGCTACCATGACTGAGTTTCTGGAGAACAGGACTGTATATGCATGTATAAGATTGGCTTGGCAATATATTTTATTCCCAAAAAGCAGTAAAGTTTGTGGAATTCTTGGTATGATGTCAATGGCAAATGAGATAAAAAACACTGGAATGTTCAAATGCTTTCTGTAAACGTTGCTGCATATTTTAGTTTGTGTGCAAGCTAGCCAAATCCTTAGCAATGGGAAAAGCCAAGGCATGCAGTGGAGCCTTCTGTAGGCCTCCAGCTTTTAGTTTTATTATTAGTGGAGAAAAGCATCCTCATCTTGCTATAATTTGTTTTAAAAAAATGTAAATTCACACAGAAAACTTTGATGTGCAGATGTCTTGTTTTCAAGGAAGAATCCTGCATTCTTTGATTTTTCAGTTGCACTGACAAAAGATGACTTGTTATCCAAGATACCTGGTTGTACCTATATGCCTTGTTGTTCAGTGTAGTTCTGTGTTGGGCTTAGCTTCATTGTATATCAAGGACTAGGAAAATATTCCCCTGAAGGAACTGTATTCCTGGTAAGGATGTTTTTGTAGTTCAAATGGGGTACAAAAACCTGCTCAATTCTCTCTGAATATAATCAACACTAACCTCAGGAAATATGTTGTTTGCTCTGCCTTTTCTCCTTATTTTCTCCTAAATATGTTTGCAGTGATTTACATGGGCTATATAGGAATTCACTTCTAACAAATCTCTACTACCAGTGGACAAAACACAGTAGTGTTTAGAAAATATTTACCCTTTAAAAATGCTGAATGACAAGTCTCTTCAAGTGTTTATCAGGCCCCTGAACTAGCAGCTCTTTCTTATGCATGTGCTCACCTTTCAGCAGAAGCCTTGGCGTGTTCATATTCAATAATTTTCATTGCATTTTTGTAGTTTAATTAGGAAGTTGCTTGAAACCAAATTTTTATCCACTTAGTTCTCTTAGGAATTCTACTGCTCCCATATCTTATTTTGGTAAGAGTTGAGAATTCTTTTTTAGTGATGTCTTTGATTTATTTTTTTGGTTGTTTTTTGTTTTTTTTTTCTCTTGAATTGTTCTCCTAGATTGATTCAGTTGAGAATTTTACATTGTCTAATACTCCATCACGGGATGAAGATAGCAAGTCTCACCTCCATTCAAGATCAAGGTCTCCTTCTACAGCTAGTGAGATCGAACCAATTGAGGTACTTCAGTGTTGACAAATTTTTGTCTTTTTTTTTAGGAGTAACGGCTTCACTCATATAAAAATTGCTATTGTAAGTCCTTTTGTTTAGAATGAAGCTCACTCCTCTGCAGCAAGACTATTTGGGACCTTGTAACAGCCTTCTGCACTAAGGCTGAACTGTATTTTGGGGAATGTTGCATTTCCTTTCACATATGGTTAATTGATTAGGGATGGGAACTATGTTGAATCAATTATTAGATACAGTCTCTCTTCATAACATATCGTCAGTCATGAATATTTAAGAAATGTTGGCACAAAGTTAATGTTATACTGTAGTTTATAAGAGCACACTTTGGAGTCCTGCTGAAAGTTTTGTCAATACGAAATATTAGCCAGGCTCTGCAACTATAACAATGTATCCCCTTTCCCTGTTAAAAAAATTAACTCTCTGATTATTTTACGTTAGAAAAGATTCAGTCAAATTTTCAAGATAATATGAAGTTATTTTTGAGATTTAGGACATTAATCTTACACATCATTTTGCTGAGAAATGATTTGGTTTTCTGAGTCCTTTCCTATGTTAATCAGTTTGGTTTCATTGCTTGTATGTTTGGGGATGGGGTGGGTGGGACATTGTAGTCTCTTTCTTTATTCATGCTGTCTTTGATAGCGTGCATTTGATGTCTTATTGACCCTTTGGGGACTATGTTCAGGTTACAGATCATCCTCCCCGTTCAATTCACACACCAACCATGAGGACAGCATATATTGGATCGGGACTCTCTACACCAAAGGTATTCAGTCAAGTATTCACACTTTATATATAGTAAGGGGGAAAAATATCACTCCTGGGCAACAGCTTCAGGAGAACTGTTTATCACAATAATCTTACCAGAACTGCCTAGAAGGGTTGTTTATATGAAAGCTGCTTGCTTTCTAAAATTTAAAACCCCTCATTCTTACATTATGTGGTGTGACAAGTTGTACTAGGCATTCCACTGTAGCAGCACACAGACATTTGATTATAGGAAAAACAGTAGTTTGGACATTAGAAAGAGATAAATGAACCAGAACATGAAGAAAGGAAAAGAGACTTCCTAGAAAGAGAGTGTTTTCCAGCATATGTCTCACCAACCTGCCTCTATGCTCTGCATACAATAAAACTGATGTCACTGTGGGCCAGTCTTGGATTAGCAGTAAGGGTAACATGAAACTGTAGATTTGCATTTTTTGTAAGCAATGTAGAGTGAGCGCTGTAGCCAGCACTGCAGCACTGGGCTGGGAGAAGGAATTCCAGTTTTTCTGTCTTCTGGCCTTTTACTTGCATAAATACTGATTTTATATCAGTTGTTGAAATTATTTTGCTGTTGGCCAAATAAGCCAGTCAGTGTATGCGAATTCACAGTGAATTGTGTATATTCAAGCAAATGAGGAATGAGATACAAGCTATTAAAGGAAAAATTTTCTCATAAAGGTATCAGAAGTGCCTCGATGGCTTAGGAATCTTCTGTATATTTAAAAAAATGACAGGTTTTCTGCAACTAATCAATGAAGTAAGTCTTTCTAATAGATCTGTTTCTCTGCTTTGATAAACTGCAAAATAGCAAAAGACTTCATTTGTGTAAAGGGAAGCTAAAAAGTTTGAGCAGACAGCGTTCTGTTGGCAACATCTTGGTAGATCAATTAAAAAAATACTGTAAGTGCACTTGGAATCATGTGAAATACCGTGCACGTAATTTCATTTTTGCAAATATTTTGCTCAGTAAGTAATGATTGGCTTTGTAATTTATTATGTTCCCTGAAGAACCTTCTTACTTTATGATTGCATCAGTTTTTAAAGCTAAGTATTGTTTCCCTGCAAATTTCAAAACAAGGCGTCCATCTGTAGGCAGAAAGCTTCCATTGTAACAGTAAAACTGTCATTAAATATGGATGAAGTTTGAGCGCTTAGCTGTGATATCCTATGCTGTGAAAAACAGGAAAGTGAGTAAAATTTTAATATACCTACTCATTAAAGTAGCCTGCAAAATTGTCTTATTTCAGATCACGTATATTATCCAGGTTGTTTGGACAGCTTTTGCGTTCACCCTGCGCCGTATCCTTTCTCCACCTACCAGTTGTTACTTTGCTGGGAGGTTTTTTTAGAAAAGCAAAGCAGCTTTCTGAATTTTATATAAGGCCTTTTATGAATCATACTACCACGCTACGTAGTCATTTAGCCTTCATATCATAGTATCAGCACTGCCATCCTTGAGGGGAGAGAGAGAATTAAAACACTTACTCATGTAGTCTGTGTTCCCAAGAACTAACAAGAACAGAAGCCCTTTCAAAATCAGCTTCATCTATACTCTTGCTTTTAAATTGGGTGTTCTGAAATTGCCTGTGCCTCACACTGTAAAACTGAACCATGTCGTGCTTTCTGGCATAAAAATTAGAATTTTGAACAAGTCTGGTATTTTTCTTTGAACTAAGGCAATACTCCTTACAGAGGACCATTGAATTTGCAGCTTAGAAAATACTGTGGAAGATTGACCTTGGCTGGCCTCTAGGTATCCAGCAAGCACCTACACACATTCAACTTCTAGAGTGTAATGGAATAATTTTGGCAACTCTCCTATCTGTAATGGAAGCAAACTCTTGTTCTGAGACAAGGTCCAGTTTCTGTGGTTTCGTTTACAGAGAATGGTTTAAATTATCAATAACGAGCACTGATAAGGAATTTTTTTCAGCCCATGTGTTCAGAGCTCAGATCTCATTTCAGCAAACACGAATAAGCTACCTTTTTAAATGCACCTATGCACTCTTAAAGTCTGTGAAGAAAATAACTGTTCTTCAGAAGTGTTACAGGTATTAACATCCTTGTCTGCTTGTTTCACAGCCTAAAGCCCACCAGTTTGTAGTGAAATCATTTAATACACCAACAAAATGCAATCAATGCACGTCTCTGATGGTTGGTTTAATACGACAGGGCTGTACTTGTGAAGGTAAGCACTTGTGAAAGCAGGAAGTGTGAACTGAAGTTCTTAGAGATGCAAATTGCACAGTAAATGTTGAAGTGTGATAATGCAGGAGTCTTCTCTGTATTATGAATAACAGAGTATATTCTCATGCTTCACTCTTTTAACAGTAGGAGCCAAACACTTTGAACATGTTACATAACAGATCACCTAGTTGTCTGGGGACATACTTACTCCAGTTGGTGGTAGAAGAGCTTAGTTCAGTTTACTTAAAATAGCGGTAAGGGGCCACAGTCAGCTGTCAAGTATGCTGACAGCAGCTTTGCTTTCTGAGTCAGGGCAAAATGTGAGACAGCTTTGCCATTCAGTACCAATTTTGCTTCTTTCCAGGACTAATTTATTCTGTGTTTGTACGTGCACAGAATGACACTCATCGTTTAGAGGAGCTTCCAGCTTTTTGTTTACTAGTAGAGTTGGGCCTAGAGGAAATCATAAAAGATTATATCAGTATGAGCTTCTGATTAGGCTCTTTCTCACCTGGATGAAACCAGACTATGTATCCATACACCTCTGAAAATGAGAAAATCGGAATTTAGAGCAGATAAAAGCATGAACTGCTGCTGTGCGCAGACTTACGTGTCTGTCTCAGTGTGGCAAAGTTCAGTGAAACTATTCAGTTGTTGGTCAAAAAAAGAGAGGATTCCTTTATAAATGTCATCATTATCATAGCTTTTCCACTGCAAATAACCATAAAATCTTTTTGTTTCTTCTCCTCCTTGCAAGTATGTGGATTCTCTTGCCACGTGACCTGTGCAGACAAGGCTCCTGCAGTATGTCCAATCCCTCCCGAACAGACTAAGGGACCTTTGGGAATAGATCCGCAGAAAGGCATAGGAACAGCTTATGAAGGACATGTCCGAGTAAGTATCAGGTAGCTGCATTTGGGACACTTATATTAAATCTGTTGTATTCCAGAGCTGGAATTAAACTCTAATTGGGGCATCGGGGGGGATAGATTCAATTATACTTTAAGGTAACAATTTGGAAGCTAAGACCTAAATTTTCACAAAGCAACGCTTAGCATTTTCAACAGTAATTCTCTCTCCATCTCTGTCGGCCATTGTGCTCTGAATTGGTCTTGAATAGTCCATCTCTAGAGATCAGATCATCTTCCAGGGCCTGTGAGTTTTTGAGTCTTTCTGTTGATGCTAGTACTGTCCAGGGTCATTGGAGTGGATACTAAATGTGGTACGTAAATGCTAAAAAAATTACATAGTTTTGGCCATACTCCTGTTGACCAACTAGAGATGGGTTTCTTTCTCTGTATTTGTTAATATAGCTTTGCATGAGTCTGTGAAATAAGAAGAAAGAATCCGTGGTGCTGTGAATTTTTTAAATAATGTATTGTGATGTCTGTGTGGCTGTGTTTGATGCTGTTACTGCACCTGTGCTATTGCTTATGTTGCTTAACATTATCACTGAATAAAAGCTTGTCAGCCTGGATGAGAGAATTGATTTTTGTACTGTCTGTCTGATTTTTGATTGCATGCAAACTTACAGATTGTTAATCAGAATTTATTTTGATACAGGTACCAAAACCAGCTGGAGTAAAGAAAGGTTGGCAGAGAGCACTGGCAGTGATCTGTGATTTTAAACTCTTCCTATATGATGTAGCAGAAGGAAAAGCATCCCAGCCCAGCGTGATAGTGAGTCAGGTCATAGACATGAGGTAAGCTGTTTGGTGCTGAGTGGGAGCTTTTCAGAGGCACTGGGAGATTTTTTTCTGCTTTTCTTTGTTGTGAAATCAGTAAGCTTTTATGAAACGCTGTAATCCATGTTGGGAGCCTTTAATTTTCCGGAAAAAAGCAGCATTTGCAGTGTGGCAGTTTAAACTTCCATTACTGCATCATGTGCCAAAATGCATCTCTTCAGCTGTGTAGAAGGCCTGGAATTAATAAAGAAAAATACATTCTTTTGGGATTGAGTAGAGTTTTTAAAGACAGATAAAACTTTGTTATAGGATAAAACGAATACCATTTTTGATTCAGAAGGGCTGAATAGTTTGTTCCCACTGTTTTCAGTATTAGTGAAATACTACCAACTTCACTGAAGGCTGAGAACATTTAACATACCAACTAAGTAAAGCTCATCTCTGAACTAGGTTAGTTTATCCAGGAAGTCTCAAACAGCTGTAGCTTATAGCTTCTAGTGAGTTTGGACTTTTATGAAAGAGTTGGAGAGGTGTTCTTGGTCCAGGCTTATTTTTTAAGTGTGATTATTTTCATTTTTTTAAAAAAAGGTTTTAATTTAAACAGACAAAAAACCAGATACTCTGAATAGATTTATGTCTGTCAACATTTACCAGGAATTAATTATGCAACATTGCATTTCTGAGTTGCATCTGCAGATAAAGAGGAAAGGATAATTTTAAAAATTAGATCTCAGTACTGTCTTGTTGTGTTCTTCACAAAACAAAGCTATTGGTACTATGGAAATACAAGTAAAAAACAAACATACAGCTTTTACTCTTTAACTCTTTTCCAATTATGTTTGTGGTCTCCATAAGGGATGAAGAATTCTCAGTGAGTTCTGTCTTGGCCTCAGATGTCATCCATGCAAATCGAAAAGATATCCCCTGTATCTTTAGGGTAAGTATTACATCTTGAACCTAGTAACCCAGAAGTACAGGGTTTCACAGTGTGACGTACAGTGTGCAGTCACTGACAGCTTGCTAGTGTTTTATTTCCTTTGCAAGTTCTGGCCGTGTGGTATCCATGGCAGCAGCAGCAATGCATAAGGATCTGTACATATATCATTTTCCTGGTAAAAATAGCACTGGTACATTTAGACAAGCTCTCATCTCCCCTCTACATGGGTTTTATTTTTTTAACCTTCTACAAGACATACTTTTCTCAACCGCCTGTTATTCATTTGGAGTTCTTCTGTTCTTCATGACCTTCTATATTTTCATTTCCTAAAGTTGCCTTCTGCTTCTCAATTTAATTTCTTGTGTTTCTCCTGAAGCCGTTATTTTATGTATTTTCTTTGTATATATGCATTGGATCTCTGAAAACTCCCCATTCATCAGGTAGTCAGTATAGAAATTTACTCTAAAATGCTCATCAAAATTTATGTCTAGCATCTGGTATTAGGATTTTGCCATCATTGGCTTTTTCTAATATTCTTATTCTTTTTACTATATATTCTATTGAAGCTTTGACCTCAATGAAATATCTTTGTCGTCTTATTAATTCCCCTATCATTTCTTTACTATACCATTGTATTTCACTCCTTGTTTTTCTGGCTTTCAGACTGTTCATCACTCTCCGTGCTGAGAGGAGATAAACCTACAAAAGGGGCTTTCATTTTTATCTATAGTAGCTGTACCAAATACATGAAAAGGATCATAGATAGTTCTTCCATAAAGACCATTCCAATCGCATTAAATTATTAATGAAAACTATTGGTTTAAAAAAAAAAACCCAGAATACTTCGTAAGAAGTGCTTTTCATTATAAAAATGCTGTGAGAAACAATTGACTACCTTATTTAGGGCAGACATTTCTGAATTACAGAATAAATACAAATGCATTTAGAATAAAGCAAAAGTTTTATCTGTTCTTTGCTGAGTTATTCATACCTACAGGTTTTTCTGCTGTGTGTTCTTGATTGAGATAGGGTGTTTTCTATTAACCAAGGCTAAATTTTTGCATTCTTAGTTCAGACAGCTAGTTAAAAAGGCACTTATAGGCATCTGATACCCTTGTAAAAATGATCATGATGAAATTTTTTATCATTTATGACTTAAAATATATATTTTAAAATTTTCCAGGTTACAGCTTCCCAGCTCTCTGCGTCCAGTAATAAGTGTTCAATCCTGATTCTAGCAGACGGTGAGAATGAAAAAAGCAAGTGGGTAGGAGTACTGAATGAATTGCATAGGATCTTGAAGAAGAACAAACTCAAAGACCGCTCAGTCTATGTTCCCAAAGAAGCTTATGACAGCACCTTACCCCTCATCAAAACAACACAGTCAGCAGCAATCATAGGTATGAAATGAATAAGAAGTAAGCTCTAAGAAAAATAAGTATACTAAAAGCACGTTTTTTTTGCAAAAAACAAGTTAAATGGCATTATCTACTGAATAGAGAGTAATATTTAGTGTTTTTATCCCATATGGGAGTGTGTAAGGGTTTAAGAGAGAAGTGCAATTCACTACCCAGTACTTTGTCAGATCTTTAAGAATATTCCCCCTATTCTCACATACTCATTATTAATAATTTTGACTGAGAATTGGACATTACTCTTTTGTTATTTTTTAAACATAATTCCTTAACTGGGCAAAATTAGCACTATAGAATAGACGTAAATCACTGACTTTACCAAATCTGCTTGTGGGACCAGAGAGAAAATGTAAAAGCAGAGAATGAATTTAGTCATTTTAAATGCTACTGCATACAATTTGTTAAACTCTCATTATTTAAATTATTTAAATATGATACTACAGTTACTGCAAAGTTGGTAGTACTCTTAAGTGCTCTGAATGGTTTGTTAAAAACGACATTTCTTGCTGTTACTTCTACTAACAGGAGAAATGGGAAAAGACTTATTTTTTCAGAAATTTGAAAGATTGGGAGGTTACCAATAGTTTTTTGTTACATGAATGTGTTGGGTTTGGCTTTGTATTTGTTTATTTCAAGATGTTAAAAAACTGTCTCTGTTAATCAGAATTATCACTATTGTTGAAGAAGAATTTCCAAAGAAAAATAACCTTTTTTTTTTTTTTTTCCTTAATATCATAGACCATGAAAGAATAGCTCTGGGGAATGAAGAAGGGCTATTTGTAGTGCATGTCACCAAAGATGGTAAGAGATTAGGAACTGGTAATAATTTCCCTAATAGTAAATAATCAGAAAGTGACTTTGTAACCTTTTTTTCTCTTACAATAATTTCTGGTTTCATTTTTCTCAATTTACTATATTATCAACTGGACAACCCCATGTGAGAGCTGATAATCAAGAAGGTGTTTTGTGTGCTTTCTGGTTTGGGTATCCTTTCCAGTATCTGGAATGCAGTTGAAGGTTTTCTTCCCTTGTTTGAAGCAGGCTCAATACTGAATTCAGACCAGGTTACTCAGGACTTTGTCCAGTCAGGTCTTGAAAATCCCCAAGGACAGAGATTCCACAATCAATCTGGGCTGCCTGTTGCAAATTATTCTCACAGTGAAACATTTTCTTTGTATATCCAGTAGGAACCTCCCTCATTTCAATTAGTGACTGTTGTCTCCTCTTCTCCTGCTGTGCCCCTCAGTAAGGAGCCTGGCTTGATCCTTTCTGTAACCTCCTCCTTGGTATTGGAAATGAAAACTTACGTTCAGTATTGTAAAGAGATGTAACGACAGATGCCCAAGAGAATTCAACAAGCAACATGTTTAATTGTATATTTCAGTTCTCTGAGGGATTTCCTTTATTCGGTAGTTTTGTGGCTATAAACTGTTTTTGAAATGAATACTGAAATAATACTGTGGTTGTTACTGCATCGGATCTGCTCTTCCCTTCCTCTGATGAGGAAAAGCCAAAGGTCTACCCAGCATTGCCACATCTGGTATTACTAAAATACAGGTTTTGATTCTGTACTATTTAATATCGCAGGAAAGCAATAAAGGGGATTTCTTGGGTTTCCTTCATAGTTTATCTTTACAAATACCTATGTTACAATCAATTCACACTTCAAATTATTTACTTGGATTTGGGGGGTTTTGTTTTGGCTTTTTTTAGAGATTATCCGTGTTGGTGACAATAAGAAGGTTCATCAGATTGAGCTTATCCCAAATGAACAGCTCATTGCAGTAATCTCAGGAAGAAACCGTCATGTACGGCTTTTCCCTATGGCTGCCCTGGATGGAAGGGAGACTGAGTTTTATAAACTGGCAGAGACAAAAGGCTGTCAGTCAATAGTTTCTGGACATGTGCGCCATGGAGCTCTTACCTGCCTCTGTGTAGCTATGAAGAGGCAGGTCCTCTGTTACGAACTGAATCAGAGTAAGACACGTCACAAAAAGATCAAGGAGATCCAAGTCCAGGGAAACGTCCAGTGGATGTCAATCTTCAGTGACCGTCTTTGTGTGGGCTACCAGTCAGGTTTCTTAAAATATCCCCTTCACGGAGAAGGCAGCCCATACAGTCTGCTCCATCCAGATGACCACACGCTATCATTTATCTCACAGCAGCCAACTGATGCCATCTGTGCGGTCGAAATCTCAAATAAAGAATACCTGCTGTGTTTTAGCAGCGTAGGGGTTTACGTTGACTGCCAGGGCCGAAGATCTAGACAACAAGAACTGATGTGGCCCGCAACTCCATCTTCTTGCTGTAAGTTGCCGTGTGTGTCCGTGTACTTGCTATTATACATTGAAGTGATCACTGCTTGTATTAATATCCACAGAAAGTGAAGTTCAAGGATAATTACCTGACAGGTAAATGAATCCTCTGAGCTTCTGTCAGCATTTTTAATCTAGTCAGAGGGTTTAATCCTGATCTCATTTATGCTAGATTTGACAACTCTGTAACTGACCTATACTGCTGTAATACAAAGAGGAATCAAAGGTCAGGATTTGTAACTCCAGTGTCCAATTTCTAAACACATGGCCTGATCTCTAAAAAGGCCAAAAACCTCAGGTCCTCCAGAGGCTAATGGGATCTTTATGCATTCGCTACCACTGATACTGGACTGTTGTTACTTAAAGTCTTAAAATTTGATTGTACTTTGGCTCACCATTGTGGTTCAAGCTTTCTTGATGTTCAGAGTCATCAGGATCTGGTAGTTTGACTTGCTTTTCTCTAATGGTGTTTATTCCTACTTACTGGGTTTTTTTCTTTTCTTTCCTTACTCCTTCTTTCTCTCTTTCTCAGCAGTTTTTGTTGACACTATTCTCATTCATCTCCTCTCTTTGCTTTTTTAAAAAATCAGTTTTTAAGTTTTTCCCCCTCGGTCTCCCTCTTCCCTTCCAAAATACAATGTATGGCAAGCAGTATAGAAAATACATTTCATAACCTTAAGGGAAAAATACTGTAATTTTTCAAGATTTCCATTTCCAGCAAGAACTGTTAAAACATTTATTGCACATTTTTTCAAAGCTGGGGCTTTATCATTGTGATGTTTGGAGGAAAAAAAAAACAACTTGCAATGCCTGTCTTCTTCTTTTTAATGTCTTTCTGAATGCAGATAAGGATTAGCCAAATTTGTCCTCAGAGTATCTGTGAATGAGCCCAGTCTTACGTTGATTTTTAAAATAGGCTGCCTTCTTACCTCACTGTGACAGCAGTACAGCCACACTGCAGAGGAGAGGAATGTTTCACCTTGTTTGAGTGAAGCCCCTTCTGAATGTGGAAGGAGCAACTTTAACAGGCTATATGTCACTTCTGGTTTTCCAGCAAGAGTGTGATTATTACAGTGGACTCAGAGAATGAGTGAATCAAAATAAAAGACTTTGTGATAGATTGAAAAACAGGTATTTTTTACATGTAGTTCATCTATACTGGTCATTGATATTTGGGAAAGTTTTTTGATTGCCATAAATGAAGTGACTTGATGTTATTCCAATTCAGAATGGAGGTGTATTTTATAGCAAAAACTGTTACATTTAAACACAAATTGGATGCTCTTGTTAGTCTTGGCAGACCATGGCAGTCTTGTTGCCGACATGGAAATAATGAATTCTCCTTTAGAAGTGGTCCCAGTGGAACAAATTTCATCCTGGGGAAATGTGCCAGATAAGTAGCACAAGAATTCTCTCTACAATCCAGAAAATAAGAGAGAATTAAAGCTAGAAGGAAACATGAAGATTTTTATGACTGTGTCATGGTGCTTAGTTCCAACTGATGTTCATTTAGTGCATAGTCCAAGGACTCAATTCATTCAAATGACAGTTATTAAATAACAACAATATATTTTCCTACCACATCATTTACAAAATACGAGCTCTTAAAAATAGGGCTTTTAGAAGAAAAAAAACTTTGAACCACATTAGTGTTTGGCAGAGTAAACTGTAATCCCTTGTAGTTCAAAAAGCAGTTTTGTTCTGCAAAGTTAAAAGAAAAGTTGTGGAGGTTTTAAGTTTTTTTTGGTGTTGCTGTCTTAAATAAATATGGTTAAACCATAAGAAATTGTATATTTTGATCCCTGTCTAAAAGCACATGACATTATACCTAATCATTCCCTCTCAGGTTACAATGCACCATACCTCTCTGTGTACAGTGAAAATGCAATTGATATCTTCGACGTGAACTCCATGGAGTGGATTCAGACTATTCCTCTCAAAAAGGTAACTTGCTTTTTCAGTATAAGTTAAAGAATATGTCTAGACTCAATATTGCTTTGCTACAGTCATACCGGGTTTTTTAAGAACATTAGAAGCCATCCTTAAAACTGCTTGTTTAAACATAATTGAACTGAAAGAAGAGCTACTGCAAAGAACTAGTGCTTTTTGTTTGAAATATAAGATACAAAATGTGTTTTGCATGTGGTTTCACTGTTTTAGATGAATGGTCAATCTGGAGCATATGAGTATATTGTACTTACTGATATTATTGTAGAGAGCAGTTTCTTGGTATGAATTGCAGATGGCTTCATTGGGACTGACTGCATCTATGTTATTGCCAGAAGATGGTGCATGTTAAGATAACTAAAGAGGCCTTCAAAAATCTATCTTCTGCTGCTTGAGAACATTGTAGACAGGTAGCATTAGAACATTTTGGTTCAACCACTACAAATATTAAAACCAGGGAGATGTCAGGTTTAGATCACTTATCAAAAGGACGAAGTTTTTGAAAACTGACACTTCCTTGGTATTTAGGAGGTGTTTGCTCAGCTGTATTTGGAAAGAAAAGAGAGAAGTGTTTTTCTTCCCATAGTTTAGACTGACTTCAACTTTGTATTAGTGTCAACATAATTCCTTTACTGGCATCCCAATAACTTAGAACTACAAGAAATTGCCCTTGAGGTCTTGTGTTAGTCATTCAGTCTCTCTACCTATCAATTTCCCACGTCAGATGCAGACCAGGATATTATGGCAACGCTGTGAGGATAAATAATGCAAAGATCAAGGTGCTCAGCTATTAACCATCTTAAGGGGAGAAGAAGAATCTGGCCTTTTAGAGGAGATTTCCTCTACTCTTTCTGATGTCCAAACTTTGAGTTATGAAGCAGTTGGAGCATTTTTTTCCTACCCAGCAGGATGTGATTTAGTACTTTGATTAATATCTGGCTCAAGACTGCCCGTGTAATAAGTGAAGCTACTTTCAACAAACAAGAACTGCTATATCTAGGAGACTCAAAAATGGCAATTTATTGTGAAGAGTTTGTTTCTAACACAATTTGCAGACTCAGTAGAGCGGAGTGCTTCTTTCGTTTTGAAGTTGGAAATCACAAATACCAGTAGGTTTTAGCAACCTGTATATAGTCTTACCAAGTTGCAAAGCGTAATTGTGACATGATACTAACAGAAAATAAAGCACAGCTTATTGCTTTGTGCATCTAATAGACAAAATTGAATTGTTATATGAAGTAGACTTCTAACAGAACTGTTTATTTAAATGCTGGGAGGAATGGTGTTAAGCCTCTGTCTTTAAGTGGAATTTTAAGCAACTCTCTCTGTATTCGTTCTCCAAACAGAAGTTTAAAATCTAAAATTGTTTTTAACTCTGCTTTGCAGTTTTAGTGACTCACAATTGTTATTCTTGAGAGCAGGCGTGTGTTACTAGAGGTAGGAGACACTGCTCCCTGCAGTTCTGTGGACCAGGCTTTGGTCTGGCCAATTATGCTGTTCGGTGCCCTGGTTGGCTTTATAACAGTGCTCATTTTATAGAGTGTATAATGCACCTTGGAGCTTTCAGTATAAGATGCACTATGTAAATGTGAGTTATTACTCTTACAAAGACTGATTTTCCTTGTTTCAGGTACGACCCTTGAATACAGAAGGATCACTAAACCTTTTAGGCCTGGAGACAGTTAGATTAATATATTTCAAAAACAAAATGGCAGGTAAGTAAAGAGAAGGCAGTTTTCATCATGCAAATTTTTGTTTAGAAAGAGCATTTTGTTTTGGCCTGGATCTGTGCATTGTAGAAAGTGACCTCTCAAATGTGTGTGTGCTTGTTAATTTCGGAGAAAGCCAAAGCTTACAGATTCCACAATGATTGCAACGATATCTGCTAGGCAGCTACTCTGAACTTTTTTTCCCTTTTGACTATTCAGTGAAGACTTGAATGAAGACTGCAAATAGAAAATAGAATGACTAGATGCTCCCTCCAAATCTGGGATCACCTGCCAGAACGCTGTCTGTACAATTAAAAACTTTAATAGTGATCTTGGCAGTACTACATTAAAATTAATATTATACTTAACCTAAACAAACCTTTCCCAAGGATCAGAAAGTAATATAATATTACGTATTCATAACTTGTTATTAGGGTCACGTGTGATTGTGTGCCAAAGTTTTAGCTTCAGAATTCTATTTTTGTTGTGAGTCTTTTTGATTGTTTTTTTTTCTTTTTAGAGCCCATTTTCGTAAGCATGCTCCTGAGTAATTTCCTTAACCTTTCGTTTAACCTCTTAGATGGAGAGGGGATGTGCTTTGTTTTAACAATCAAAAGCTATAATTTTTTTTAACTATTCTGAAAATAGTGGAAATAAACACTCTAGAAACATACACTGCTGTTGGCAGTGTTTCAGTGTTTATTTAAATTGCTAGCAAATTTAGTACAAAAGGAATGACAGCGGTGGAGAGGAGCAATATGGTGGGAGTATGTATAAATAATTTTCAAGTCTAATAAAGACTGAACATTAAAAGTAGAGCAGAAGGGAAAAAAAAAAATGGAGAGCGTAGGATCAGAAGTGAGTAAGGCTGATGCTTTACTCCTGTACGCTTTTCACTGTCTTTCAGAAGAGGTTGCCAAACAGTAAAGTATCCTCCAGGTGTATGTCTTTAAAAGTCTGCAAGGTGTTTTCCCGAAGCTACTTGTAGTTTCCACACTTCATGAAATCTCCAGTTGATGTTAAGGAAAGAAGAGATTTCAGTTCCATACAAAAACTGTTTTGGCAGTGAACAGTGGGTGTTGGGTATGTTCAAGCTTATTAAGTGTAACTTTAGTCTCCATATATATAAAACAAGACAGAGCGGTTGCAGCACTCATTCAAAGTAATGCTCCTATTGTATGATTATCACTGCTGTACATTTCATGTCTTTATTAAAAACACCTTGGCCAGACGTACACATGTGGAAAAAATCTTCCTTTTTCCCACGGTTGCACCAAAATACATCAGTGTTCAAACATTTCAAAAGGAATAGCCTCTTTGGAGCAGGGAATCAATGAAAAAGAATCTTGCATCGAGTTTCCAGACAATTGGCAGAAGACTGTTCTTAGTGATTTTCAGTGAGAGCTGCCAAAGAAAGTTTGAGATAGAGGACTGAGATTCTTTCCTGCCCACCTAAATGTTTTGTTTCAAAGAACTAATCAGTGGTATTTTGAGAACACAGTTGTGTCAACTTGTGTGTGACAAGGGTTAAGTCTGTTGCTATATAACAGAGTAGATAGTGGCCAAGAAAACCCATAAACCAAGGAGTATTTGTTCAGATTTGATGGGAAGTGGGTGGTGTCCAGCACTAGCAAGAGCAGAGGAAGAAAATGTCTTTGAATTCAAATTCCATGAATACCTAATAATTGTCCCACTGGATCATCATATTTATATTGATTTCAGAGGGTGATGAACTGGTAGTTCCTGAGACATCAGATAACAGCCGGAAGCAAATGGTTCGAAACATCAACAACAAGCGCCGTTACTCATTTAGAGTACCAGAGGAGGAGAGGATGCAGCAGAGGAGGTCGGTATTCAACATGTACTTGTCTTCTGTACATGCCTGTAGGCCCTGAAGGACAGTGACTGATGCCAATGTAGTACTTCATTTGTTGCTTTCTGGAATGCCCATTCAGATGTTCCTGTCTCGTCACTACCGCGTTAATCCTCAATGTTTAATTTGTATTAATACCAGTTTGGATATGGATATGCACTGGATACACAAGTATTCATTAGTTCAAATTAATTATGTGAAACAGCTGTAATTTGGAATGCATGTCTCCACATACTGTATATAGGTACATAGGTGTGCATATATACTGTATATATAAAGATCTGTAATAAACACTTTGTAAAAGGGGATTACATTGCTAACTATACATATGGATTAATTACTTTCAGACTCTGGTTCTGCTTTTCTTTCTGAAGGCAATTCTACTCTCAGCAGTATTCCAAGGCATCTGCTTTTTTGATTTATAGATTTAACTACATAAACATTCTATAAATCTCAGAAAACTCACCTCTTCAGAGAACATAGGACTTCAGGATGTGTTTCTAATAGAAGTCTTTAACAGGCCACAATTACTTTCCTAAATGGCAATAAAAATAGGTCTGCACTACTCACAGAGTTCACAGAGGATGTTACTGACCATTTACTATCACTCACTAAAGATGACCTGCTACTGTGCTAAGCTACACTCCAAGAACTGAGTATTTCAGTTTTCTAACTTCCAACGTCTTCCACCGATGGTTGGCTCCCAGCTTTCCTTTCTTTTTGGCTCTAAGAAAAGTAACAGCTGTGTACAGTGGAGATAAAATTCCAGTTCTTGTCCTTGCCTTTTCTGAGCTGATTGCGGTTTGGTCTTTTAAAATGTTATTTATTCTGAGTTCTGAAATGCATCCTTGCCATTTTGAAGAGCTTTTAATTCTGACCACAGACTGAGAAAGGTACTGCAGTATTATTTTAATTCTATTTTCATATTTGGTACTTCATTTTCATCTCCACTTTGTAATACATCACAAATGAGTTCTGCTTTTACTCATCTTACAGAGCTTTTTATCAGCTCATAGTGGTTGTATATTCTTTAAATGTTAGTAACTACTGGGTGCGGGCTGTTAGCCTGTAAACAGCATTCTTTTCTTCTGGCCCCTTGCCTCCTCTTCAAGCTGGAGGCTTCTCCATGTCAGTGCTGATAGCAAGGGTTTATCACTGTTAAGATGGTTAAATAGTTAATTTCCATTTAAAAGTAGCTGATAATCAAAGCTGTACATGTTTTATAAACGTCCATCCTTACATCGAATGAAATATCTAAACAAAGTATTTTCTCTTCCAGGGAGATGCTACGTGATCCAGAAATGAGAAATAAATTAATTTCTAACCCAACTAATTTTAACCACATAGCACATATGGGTCCAGGAGATGGTATACAGATTCTCAAAGACCTTCCAATGGTAAGTACAAAAGTACATGTGAGAGTGACTGACTGCAACATAGGCTGCAAATAAGTGAGAGAAAGACAAGTACAATTTTAAATGTATATTCAGAGTGTTGATGTATTTCATATCAGGAGCAGTGTTACTAGGGCAATGGAGCTGAACATGCTCTGCTGTATGTGATAAAATTTAAACAAAGAGGATGACACTTAAGCATCGAGGGGAGGAGGAGGAGTGGCTAATGCCTCCTGGGTTTTAAGGCAGGTTGGCCTTAAAGGTGTTGATGATAATTTTTATGACCCATATGAAAGGACAAAATTAAGAGGATTTGGGCCTGTATTCTTTGTGGGAATGGAAAGAGAAATTCCTTTCTCCATGAACTGTAGTTCAATTCCTTTCTTCTCTTCCCATCCTTAACTCCATCTTAGCCTATCTCTTTACAGCCTCTTTTCCTCAGACAGTGGAACTGTAGCAGTTTAATAGTGTGTAGTGCCCAAATTTCTTTCCATTCCAAAGATGCTATTTTCATTTTCTCTCCAATTTAACTAGTCTCAGTGAAACAGAACTTCTTAGATAAAGATTAACCTTTAAAGTTGAAAAATGGAAAAAGAAGACATGTAATAGCACACAGACATGTTCATTTCCACAAAACCTTATGTAGGAAATGCTCACCTGGAAGTTACTGAAATTTTTGATGAGCTAAAGACCAATTAATATTTTGTTCACAGGAGAGTATCATACTGCTTGCTTCAAGCTACCTTGAGCATCTTGTTTGTGTGTTCTGTATTGTTTTCTAAACTCGTCTACGATGACCCAGATGTGATTCAGAAGATGCTAATTAGCACTGTAAGAAAGATCAGATTATATGATATCAAACAGATGATATGAGTACCACCATAAGACATAGGGATTAGTACAGAAGTGCTGTCTAATATGATAATTGTTATTACTTGGAGTTTGTGCAGAAAGCAGGAAGTTGATGCTGAAATTGGTATTTTCAGATGCTGAAAAGCCCAGAGGAAACAACAGTAAGACTGGAAAATAAAGTGTGCCCTGCAGTTGCACTAGTTTAGGAGCTTAGGAGCATAATCTCTGGTCTTTTTACGTCACTTTTGCAGCAAATAGTACTTTTATGTTACACTTTACCGTAAAGTCTACACATTGTACATGAGCCCTTCGGGCACTGTGTTTTCCTTAGATGAGAATATGGAAGGAAAGGAAACAATTTTCTTTAAATCTCGTACTAGAGACACTCAGAGAAACCTCTCAGTAACAAATACATTCAGTGCAATTGAGCAAAAACCAACATTGTGTGTGTGTGTGTGTATGTTTATAAATGAATAAATAATGAAGGAGCTGCTTCTAGAAAATACATGACACATCCAAGGGAAGTTGGCAGGTAGTGTTTATCTTACCTGGATGTGAGTATACATACATCTAATGTTAAACAAAGAACGATAATTGGCTTCAGGGCAGGATGTAAATCAGAATCTTTTTTTACTTTTTCCATTTCTGGTGGGTTCCTTAAAATATTTCTGGCTCTTCGCAAGCAGAGAAAATAATCTGCTACTGCTAAAGGTAGGGCTAAAGACATCCCATTTCACACCATCAGTAGTTGAAAGTTCATGGGAATCAAAAGTTGCAAGGACTCTTAATCAAGCCCCAAATCTGGCAAGTGTAAAATGAGGAATGATTTTGTCTATTGAAGGGGATTTTCTAGACTCACGTGGATTAATATTCTTCAGCTATGTCATCTCTAAATGGCTTTTAGCTTTGAATTCATTCTAATTACACAAGCCTTGTATTAGCTCAAAGGTCATATTTGAAGTTAGGACTGGTACTTTGCTTCTTACCAATCGATACGACATTTTGTAAGAAATTCATGAGTCACTTTCCACACTTAAAAGTGATGAGAAGACATTAGAAAATGTGTACAATATAGAATTGATTTCTGCACTTGTTCCACTGCTGCAGCTTCTTTTTAAAGTTACTATTAAAAACTCCTTTTTGCAAGTAGGTATCAGTCTTAATGCTGGGAGATGTCACTGCAGATAAAGCAAATTTGACGTGTATTTTTCCAACAGCTCCTTGCAATTTCATACTGTAGTTGTATTCCTAACTTAATGGGTACAGAATTGTGTCAATCATAGGACCTGAAAATGTGTGAATTCAAAAGTGTAACTTGAGATTAGGAAGTAAATGTTCTGTCAAGAGCTACTTTGGTCTAGGTAGCTTTTTCTTTTCCAACAGCTTCCTGTAAGGTATTTGGCTGGACTGAGTTTTCATTTAGTCTGTTCCAAACTACCTACTTTGTTTCTCAGGCACAAAAATAGAAGAGGAGGAGTTACTGCATGCATGTGATGTTATGTATTGAGTCTAATGTTTTATTTGAAAGATAAATTTATAATTAAAAGAGAGGATGGAAATAGAGGACGTTTCCTGAAGAATCAGTACACAAGGTAAAGAATACTCATCCAACCCTGTGTACAGTCCGTCTGTATGGTGGTTTACAAGGACATAGAATTATTTCACTAGATTCATACCTTGTTCCAAAAAGGTGGATAGCTTTTTTTTTCGTGCTTCTTAGCAGATGTGATGATTTTGCAGTTGGAACATCTTCTTTGTATTTTTAAATAGATTAGTATGTTTCAGAAGAAAAAGTATTTTATTTTTAAATGGGAAAGATTGCAGCATTTTACTTTGCAAATGCCCATTTCTGTTTATGAAAGCAGATGATAAAATCCATTTTTGCATTTAAAGAGGGCTACCACTAGGGGGAACAAGTAGCGCAAGACTAATAGTTTTCTCAAATTCTCTTCATCCAACTATTTTAGGTCACATAGCTTCTTTTTTTATGAGATACTGGAATGCAGAAGGTGTATGAAAGAATGGAGTGGGCCTTTTTATTAGCAAATTCTTCTGACTTATTTGAGCAATTTCAAATTTGGCTGGATCTACTGATACAAATTTGTTTATACAGCATGAGCTTTCACTGAAGTCAGTAAATGGCTACATAGGCAGAAGGGTCCTTAGTAATAAATAGGTTTTAATAGAGAATAGGTATTTTAATCTCTGTTGGATGAGATAGTCACAAACTAAATAGCCAGCTCAGCTTAGCTTTTATCTAGCATCCATGGATGAACTTTATAAAGCAAGTGGCAATTTATATATATGTATGTATTTATATTTATTTATCAATATATACATATTCTCTTTATATATACATATTCACTTTATCTCTGCAGTCCCACTAACCGGCCTCTGCTGTCTTTTTCAAGGGAAATGCCAAAAACTGAATGAAGCGCAGAATTAGAACTGGTAGCAATGGCCCTTGCGTGGCTGGGCTGCGATATGTCAGTGGGCAGGAGGGGACATACACTTGTGCTGCCTTAACCTGTGGCATAACTGCCTGGTGGATGCAGGGCCAATGGGAGCTTCCTTGCTCTCTCCCCACTGCTGTTCTTAATGATGTCTTTTATAAGACCAGCTTTAGAGAGTTTAATTTGTATTGTAAATGTACAAAATGAAAATTGGATAAATGGAATGTTTTAAACTCTTTCAGGCTATTTGATATGTTGTATCAGATGCCTACATATGTGTAAGGTATCTGTCTGCATGTGACTGCTCTTGCTGATGCAGCCACACAAGGGGGAAAGATGCTTCCTCTGTGCATTGTTTCCAAGGTCTTGGTATGCAAGAGGCACGTGACATGAATAGTGAGATATGTTCATGGCAAATTGCAGTCTCTTAGCCTAGTCCCGCGTTGTTTTCTCTGTGAATGGACACCCTTGACTTCAGTATAGCCCTATGTTTGGGCATAAATGAACATGCCCAAGGCTCAGAGTGAGATCAGAGTTAAGAGAGAAAATACTAGAGGTTATCAGGCAATTGTAAACTTTCATCCGTCTTCGTGGTGAGAAGCTACTTAGGGGTCTGGCTTTGACAAGCAAGTTTGTGGGCTACAACATAACAGAAACCAGAAGTTCTTGTTTGCTATTAACAGAGCCGTAATCAGTACATACTTGTATTTTATTGATGTGGGTGCTAGATCTGGGTCATTGTCTTGCTTTTTACAATTTAGAATCATTCCTGTTAGTATATCCCCAAACTTATTTATTTACATGTTTTTCTTCCCTAGCAGCCTGTCACCAATTAACTGGCCGTACAGTCTGGCCTCCCTTCTGCCCTCTTGTCCCTTGAAGCCACTTTATCGTGGATGCTCCTTTGTAGTGAAGATCTGAAATCTGGAACTGCACTTACTGCAGCACAGACCACCTCTCTGTGTACATCAGATGTACAGGATTGATTTTGCTTTCATATTCTGCATGCCTACGTATTATACATACAAAAGCTAGTCTTGACTGCCATTATATTTGAACATTATCCTTCAGTTTGACCTCATTATACATGAGCCATTATACTTCCATTCTAGATGATGTGTGAAGCTTTGCTTGTTTCAAATGAGAAACTTTTATAGTAAATGAATACTTATCCATATTTGGTATTCTTTAAAGAAAGTGGGAACCCCATGCATGCATCTAATGGTGGAGTCCATGGGAAAAGTTCCATGGAGGATCATTTTAAAAATGTTGCCATATCGTGGCTTTTTCACATTCATGAATGCTGGCTAAATATTTTCATGGTCTGCAGCTGGCCTACCCTCTGCTTTTTAGCTTGTGATTTTAGAGACTCCCTTTTCTCCCTTATTGGCTTTTAGGAACGTAGCTGGCTTTGCTGAGCAGATAACTCAGCAAAGTCTGCTTTCCTGGACCATTCGTGGAATGGTGGCTTCTTGTACTGATATTTAGATGCTGCTAAACTTACTAATAACAATTTAATATATATTATGTCTTATATGCCATAATGTGGTAATTGATGTTTTGGTTAACATGCAAAGCCTCATAATAACTGTGTGTTTGGAAAAAAAAAAAAAAAAAAAAGTTGGATTTTACCAGCTGAAATTAAGAGAACCGTAACAATTATGTTTGGTAATATGTATTGGGGTGTGACTTAATGTTCTTCCAGACTTTAATACGTTCCACATACAAAAAGTAGTGCCTTAGGTTTAGCAGAGGGGTAAGCTGTATTTTTACCATATTTTATTTTTTAAAGTCCTAACATTTCTAATGTTACTCAGCTCTGTTAGTTTTAAGGTGATGAAATCAGTTGGACAAGGGGAAGAGAAAGTTAGAAATTAGAAAAGGTGTTCTGATTTGCTGGTGGCCGTTGGGCAAACCATCCCCTTGCAGGCTGACCTGGTGAACATGTACAGATGACACAGGGAGGGAGACTGAGCCTTGAAACACTCTTCCATTAAATTTGGATTTAGATTACTTTAAATTATAAGAGAACTCGTGTCAGCACATTTTGTAGAGATAAAATAGAAGTGACTTCTGTTTAATTTGCAGGATTATTTCTCCCCTCTCTTTCTTTACATCACACTTTGGGAGCACATTGCCCAGTTGACCTGTTAAAACATTTGAATTTCCCAGTACTTTTGCACCTTATCTGCTGAGGGCCTAGTCTTCTGCACCGCAGAGACGGCAGTGCAAAGTCCCTTCATTGCTAAAGCACTGTGAGGATTAAGTGAGTGTGCAGAAGGACATAGGCCTTGTCTCATCTGTCTACAGCAGAGTAAATTGTCCCAGTTGTCTGACACTAACCAGTTCACCTTTCCACGTGTCCCTATCCTGTCGAAACACTGTTCCCTCCCTTTAGAAATACTCTGTGTTTGTTGTACGGGTGATACTTAATTTTAATGGAATCACTAAAATGCATGAATAACAGAAGGAAATCTCTTACGATCTTTAACTGTTGTGTATTCTCATCTTTTCTTCTCCCCACACCATCTCACCTGTGTTCACCTTCCTTTGTTTGTGTTATGTCTCTTTTAGATTGTAAGCTCCTCAAGGCAGGGAACTGATGCTTCTCAACTGTCTGTAAAGCACCTTTTACAACTGTGGTGCTCTTTGAAATATCAAATAATAATAAATATTAGAATCGATTCCTAATGAGTTAAAAGTTTTATTTGTTTTTAATGTTTTAGCAACAGCAAGGGCGGCAGGCCCATATGACACCATGTAAGGAAGGTGCTCAGAGGACTGGGGGTGACAATGTAAGAACCTGTGTGTTGATGGGCAAGCAGGGTTGCTGTCTGGCTGTCCTTTTGTGTTTGACTGCTCTTGTGGACTGCTGTTGCCGATGTAACCTGTACAACCATCCTTCATTGCTTTCTCTCTCTGTTGTCTTTGATAGCAGCGTTCCCCTTATCAATTCCCTCATCATCACTCCCGTCTGATCTCCTCTCCGAGCAACTTTGAGCACATCTACCACATGACTGTTAATTCAGCTGAAAAATTCCTCTCTTACGATTCCATAAACCCTGCATTTTCCCCACCTCCACGCTCTGTCCTCGGTACTCCAGACTTTATGACTCTGAGGGTATGAACGGCTGAGTCAGGTGTTCACTCTACTAACACTGTGTGGTTTTCCTTTTGCCTGGCTATTAACATGGGAGAAAAACCCTTGTAAGCAGTTTCCTTCACCCCTTAACTTTCTTCTGTCCCAGTTGATTTATTTTCTGCTGTCAGCTGTGGTCTTTCCACAGCTCTGACATGCCAAGAAACAGATACATTATGGCTGTAGAAAAAAGAAAATAAATGTATAACAACTGGGCTGAACCTTTTGCTATGAGAATAGCATTTTTAGAACGTTTTGCTACGAGAATAGCATTTTTAATCACCAGGAAGGATGTGGGAATTTTGAATGATGAGTTCTCTGTTCCACAGTGTTCATCCTCCAGCAGTCAGTAGTGGGATGCTGTGTATCAGGTTGCATTAGGAAAAGGTTCTGGATCTGTCTGTGTTGCACGAAACTTTCAAACTCTTTTTTTACAATGAAATCATGTAGAATGCAAGAATTTTTACACAGTACTGTACACAGATTGAGAGAGAGACAGGTTGTACCTCAGACAGTTTCTAGTTAAAGTAAATAAGTGAAGTTAGAACATGTACAAGCAAAATCAAAAATTAAAGATGATGGCAACTTGCTGATGTAGATCCTCTTAATCCTGATAGCTTTAAGCAGAGGCTGAGGTAGGATACTGTTCTGTAGATACCCTTCCAGTTGGAATGTAAGTTGGGGGGATGGAAGTGGTCTTTTCTTTTTTCTTGTATTGTGCATCCTGGTCTGACTATGTGGGGGTTGCTAGGTCCTATAGAAATACAAGCCATATGAAAACAGGCACACAAGTACATGCTGTGCATTGTAATTGTGTACTGTGCTGTGGCCTGCAGTTCTGCTTAGGCCAGATTCGCAGATAAATCAGAAATAATCTGTGAGGCAGATGTATGTGATGGTGGTTGGTTGCTCAGGGTTTGTATGGGTCTGACCCATGTCTGCTGCTGTAATGGAAACACTGCTGTTGGTTTCTGTGGCCTTTGGACACCCTTCAGACATGCATGGCAAACCTTCACTGCCAGACTGCTTTGAGAGCCTTTTGGTTGCTGCTCTAGATCCCTATCACCAGGAAGGTTTTTGGATACATACCTCCATACAACCCTAGAGAGAAATTAAAAATGCAGGAGGAAAATTAATCTCTTCTATATGGCTCCGAAACAAATCTGCACACCTAAGCTTTGACTGGTCACGTCATGTGTCTGGTCATGTGTCACTGTTGTGAAGTCCCAATTGTCACAACCTTTAATATTCAAAAATGAAGTTGCAGCATTTTGTAAAATGTGCCCTGTGATGACAGCTCTGCATCCATCCTGGCTTTTCTGGTAGGAGGAGAGATGCAAATACACAAGAGGAATGCTCTATTGAAATGCAAAAAAAAAAAAAAATTAAGCTGAATTGAAAGTTGTTTTTCTCTTAGAGGGTCACTATAGGGTCATTGAAGCTGTATTTCAGTTCTGGTTTTAACAAGGTTTTTTTTTTTAATCCAACTGTGCTATAAAATTTTCTGTGTTCAATATGCAGTGATGTATCACCGGACTGTGACCCACTCTACCTTCCCTTTCTCATGTGAGTAGTCTCCCTGGGATCAGTAAGGAATGACCCCCGGTGTTTCAGACAATAACTCTTAATTTTTGCTTTAGGAGCATCCTTCATCCTAATGTTGCAGCCTACTAGCATAAATTGGAGAAAAAAAGTGAAGTGGGCAACCTGGAGTGTCAAGGTCTTGTACCCGTTGGGTCCTTAGAGCACTAGAGGTTTAGTCTTGTATGAAGAAAAGCATTTGTTTCCTTTGTGGCTTGAGGGTAGAGATGTTGTAAGCTATATGGAGAGCAAGGCTGTGAGTTTTGGTTTCATGTCTGTCCATCCTCCCTTTGTGTTTGGAGATTTTAGTGTAAGAAGGGTAGCACTCCCTCCGAGGGGACTGTGGTCCCAGGTACAGATGGGATATGGGAACCAAAACAGCATGGAATCCATAGGGAAGTTGAAAAATGGCCCATTAAAGTAGGCTTTTAGATTCTGTCATATTATTTAATGGAAGAATTAAAAGCTCAGGTTTATAATGTAATGAACAGAACACTAAAACAAAAAACCCAAAACAACAACAAGCAGCATGATGGACAGAGAAACATAGGCAAACAATTTCCTATAGGTGTCATAACTGTTTAGTTAGACCCTATATGTGTGTTCTCGCCCCACAGCCTGAGAAGGCAGCGTGGGAGCAGTTAGTGTGAGTGTGAGAGCTGAGGCTCTGTAACACTGCAGAGCTGCGAGCATAGCAGCGATTGCACGTACGTAACCCACAACTCCACAGCAGCTCCGTTCTCTGACTGGGAATGGGATGCGCTGAACTAATTTGGGTCTTTCACCCTATATTTCACAGTGATTAACTTCATTCAGCAAGCAGCTTCTCTGCTGCTGGTTTTTTTTTGGGTTTTTTTTTCCCTCTTCTCTCACCTTTCTCCATTTGTTTCAGCAGTGGGGATGAATTTTCCTGCTAGGATTTGAATTGTTGCTCTAAAT
The DNA here is from genome assembly GCF_900496995.4 of Aquila chrysaetos chrysaetos. Lineage (NCBI taxonomy): Eukaryota > Metazoa > Chordata > Aves > Accipitriformes > Accipitridae > Aquila > Aquila chrysaetos. The sequence continues at coordinate 5,798,162 of NC_044016.1, forward strand.
GAGGGGTTTTTGTCTCTCTCTTTAAGTAAAGCAAGCTCAAGTTGCTTTTTTTTTTTCCCCTTTGTTTTTAACTTGCTGTGTTTTGCTGCTTTATAACTACCGCTAATATCCGCCGTTTATTTTTCTTTGAATCCCCTTTCTGCATCATGTGCATATAACTTCCAGGGGTTTTGGTCAAAAATGCCAGGGTCTCTGGCATGTGCTTATTTTATTTTTCGAACAAAGAACAATGAAAGATTTGCTTTGTGGAGAAACTTTCTACTAGGAATTACATGGACTTTGCAAACTGACATCATGAAAAATAATCATCATTAGAATACACTGTTAAAATAAATGAGTCTTTTTCATGCACCCACCTGTTCCCTCCTTCCCCTGATGCCTGTATGTTGTCTGCTCAGTCACTGTTAAGGAGGTTAATCGCCTTATCATTAAACATAATTATTCTCTTTGCAAAATGAACCATTGTAGGTTTATACAAGTACAAAAGATCTTCCTTGCAACTCCAGTGTACTAACCACAGTGCACACGTTTGCATGGTGCTGCACTTAGCTTTCCTTTGTTTCTCAGAACACAGCAGTAACTTATTCCTTAGCCCATTAGTTCTTTTGTGTGTTGTCAGGGGAACCTTCATACAGGCAGGATGCTCATACTCTTATCTGTAACTCAGATTGTTTATTGCATCATGAAGGACACAGGAGCAGAAATTTAGTATTTTGTGCTACAAAGTAGGTTGGTTGTTCACATTTTAAAAAAAGGGGGGGTGGGGAGGAAGGTAAGCAAGAGACAGCAGTATGACCCCAAAAATGATTTAAGAGACTTTTTTAAGCCTTTAGGTATAAATCCTCATTGAGAAGAGTGCAGCAATGGATGAGGGGAGAATTAAGCAGGACTTTTTCATTGGTAAGGTCTCTGATTCTCTTTTGCTGGTGTTTGAGAGAGATCTCGGAACAGGAGGAGAGATTTTAATTCTTTCTTGTTTGTTACATGTTAAAAATCAGCCATTTCAGCCCACTGGGAGAATGAGAAGCAAAGGGTTGACTGTAAGAGCAAAGGGGTCTGTTATAGCAATGACTCAAAGGATCATTGTAAGACTGGATTTGACAGCAGGTTGGTAACAGTTATAAACTCTGAACTGTATAAAATCTGTTCATTACAAAGGCTCCATTTACAGGTATAGAAATGGGTAGTATCTGAGGGTTTCTGAGAATACCCTTGTAGGGGGTGGAATCTTTGTTCTGGTCTGAAAGTTCCATAACATCGTAGCTTAAGAAGGCATTGCAATTGCAACTGTTGTTTTATGCGTAGCTACTTTACCTCAGAGCGAGGATGGGGAAATAATTAAATATAAATAGGAAGAAATTAACAGTTATTGCAGGGGGTGTTTCGTAAAGTGGAAATAAAGTAATGCTCAGAGCTACCTGCAGTTCTTTTCACATTCTGCATCTGTAAAGGTTCCCTAAACCTAATTCTAATTAATGCTAATGACTTCATAGTGCAAATCATATTAGGACCAGGATGAATTCTCATATTTAGCCAGAGATTGAGTGATACATAAGGGCATTAGAAAGTCCCTCTGGGCGAAGAAGCCAACTCATATACA